>NC_049903.1:27413794-27765936 GCF_001411555.2 Juglans regia
GCAGAGGCTTTTAATAATCACTACTTAGAAGTATTTAGAATAGTTGCACCATTGACAACAGTTATTGAAACCTGCCTGCAATCTATGGAACCTAGAGTGACAAGGGCTATGAATGAAGCACTACAGAAAGAGTTTACTAAAGAGAAAGTGGAAGATGCTCTACACCAAATTGGCCCTTTGAAGTCTCCAGGGTCAAATGTCTATTGGGTCTGCTTTTATCAAACATATTGGAATATTATGGGAGAGGATGTGTGTGATGTTGCTCTTAATTTTCTTAGAGGTGGAGGTATGTTGAACTCTATTAATCATACATTTGTTGTATTGATACCCAAAGTTAATAAGCCTAAAACAATGGAAGATTATAGGCCAATTAGTTTACGCAAAATGCTGTACAAAATTATTGCTAAGACTCTAGTTAATAGACTGAAATTGGTGCTCAATGAATTCATCTTCAAGAATCAGAGTGCTTTCATCCCTAGGAGACTCATCACTGACAACATTATAGCTGTTTATGAAATTTTACACTCTATGAAAACGAGGTAGAAGGGCAAAAGAGGGAGTATGGCTTTAAAAATCGATATCTCTAAAGCATATGATAGATTAGAGTGGGTGTATTTGAAGGTAGTGATGGTGAAGATGGGTTTTGGGGATAGATGGGTGGAGTTGATAATGCAGTGTGTGTCATCTGTATCGTATGCAATTTTGGTGAATGGAAACCAGGAGCTATAATCCTACCAACAAGGGGTTTGAGATAGGGAGATCTTTTGTCTCCATAGCTGTTCCTTATTTATGTAGAGGGGTTGAGTACTTTGATTAACCAGGTGAAGCTATAAGGGATTTAAAATGGGTGTCAATGACTAGAAGGGGTACAAAAATCACTCACCTGCTCTTTGCAGATGACTGCATTGTCTTTGGACAAGCTAACTAGCAGGAATGGAAGAGGATCAAGAGTGTGCTTGAGTTGTATGAACAAGCCTCGGGGCAGAGCTTAAATAGACATAAGACTTCCCTGTTTTTCAGTTCCAATACTCAGAAATATGAGAGAATTAAAATAGTTAAGGATGTTGGAGTAGGGATGCAAAATAATTGTAAGAAGTATTTGGGGATGCCAATAATGGTGGGGAGGTCTCAATATAATACATTTAGATGGATAAAGGATAGAGTGTGGAATAAGATAAATAAGTGGAAAAACCAGTTCCTCTCTCCCTCGGGGAAGGAAGTGTTGTTGAATGCAGTCATACAAGCAGTCCCTACATACTATATGAATGTCTTTAAACTTCCTAAAAGGTTATGTAAGGAGATAATAGCTTTGATGAGCAGATTCTGGTGGGATTTTAAACAAAATGATAGAAGGATCCAGTGGAAGAGCTAGACAAAATTGGAGATGGCAAAGTCTGATGGAGGCCTGGGATTCAGAGAGCTCGAAAAACTTCACCCAAGCTCTACTTGCTAAAAAATGTTGGAGAGTGCTTACCATGCCTAATTTAGTTGCAGCAAAGGTACTACAGGAAAAATATTTAAGACATACTGAGATTTTAAAGGCCAAGTTTGGTGGTGGGCCTTTAAAAATTTGGAGAAGTTTGTGGGGTTCTTTAGAGCTGCTGAAGGAGGGGTTAGTTTGGAGGGTTGAGAATGGTGAGCATATTAGTATTTGGGAAGAAAAGTAAATTCCTAAGCCATCTTTATTAAGCATTCAATCTCCAATTAAGAATCTTAATGTAGATGCAAAAATGAAAGAATTGATTGAGAATGGTATGTGGAATTACAAGCTGGTAAGGGACACTTTGTTGGGAGACGAAGTAGAAATTGTGTGTGGTCTTCCTATTAGTCAAGCTAATTTTCAAGATAAAAGGATTTGGGCTTTTACAAAAGATGGGATCTATAGTGTGAGAAGTGCATACCACCTTGAGATGTGCAGAAAGAGAAGGGGAAAAAGGGGGTCCATTTCTAAGGTTAGAAAGGGTGGTTGGAGGAGTTTGTGGAATTTAAACACACCAGAGGTTGTGAAGATGTTTATGTGGAAAGCAGTGAGTAATAGCGCATACAAGACAAAATTTAGCTAGAAGAAAGGTGGTGGAAAACTCACTTTGTCCAATGTGTGGTCTGGAAGAGGAGTCTGTCTATCATGTATTATGGAATTGTAGTGCAGCTGCAGATATGTGAGTTGAGAATTCCCAGTCCTATACAGAAGTGGCATCAAGATGAAGGGGATTTCCTTTGTCTGTGGCAATTGATGGCGGAAAAGTTAGAAAGTAAAGAGTTAGATGTCGTGGCAACAGTTATGATAAATATTTGGCTGAGAAGTAATACTTATGTGTTTGAGGGTAGATTCAAAGGGCCTATTGAGTTGTTTATACAAGCTCAAGAAAACCTCTCAGAGTTCAAACAAGAGCAGGTTGATAGTAGTACAGAGAGAAATGGCAGGACAGTGGAAAGATGAAAGGCTAGTTTGAAAATGCCAGAAGTTGGTTTTGTGAAAATAAACTGGGATGCGGCTATGGATTAAAAAAAGAAGAGAATGGGTATGAGAGTAATGGTGAGGGATGAAGAGGGAGAAATGTTGGTATCCCTATGCAAGGTAATAGAAGGTATCAATAACCCAACTCTTGCAGAATTACATGCTTTGTGGAGGGCTCTAAAGTTATGTGTTGAGTTGAACTAGACAAAGACCATATTTGAAGGAGATACATTGGTAGTGATTAAATCTGTACATAGCTCAAGAAGCAGCTGGGAATGAAATGGACAGATAGTTGAAGATATAAAACAGATTTTATACAATAGACAGGATTGAAAAATACAACATACTTATAGAGAGAGTAACAAAGTAGCTCACACACTAATTAGATCTTGTTTGGGGCCTCAGATGAGACATAAAATTCTTGTATAATCTTATTTCTTCTCATTCCATCTTATTCCCAAATATAATTCAAATATAAAATTTTCAAACTAATAATTACAATTTTTTTTTTCAAATTAATCATGACAACTTTTTCAAATTTTCAAATAAAAAATAATTCTAATTTTTTCAAATTTCCAAACAAAATAATATTATAAAACTACATTCTTACAATATTTTAACTTTATAATATTTTTTATTCAATTTTTTTCTCTCCTTTTTCAAAACCTAAAAAATATTCAACTCAAACAATCTCATTACTATTCACAAATTATCTTACTACTATTAATAAAATTTTTATCTTATCTCACTCCTCAAACCAATTAGATCGAAGGGAATAGAAGATTTGGATAGAAAAAGGGCATTTGGGAATATATATTTTTGTATTGCCGGACAAATTGTGTAATAGTTAACTTTTGATGAAATATAAAATGGAGGTTTCTGTTCAAACAAAAAAGATAAAGTTTGCTTAAATGTGTGGGGTTATGTTGGCTAAAATGTGTGGATAAGTTTTGAAATTGATGTTTTCCTGTAGAGGAATAAGCAGCAGTCATGGGCGGTCTATATCAAAGAGGAATTATTTAAGGGTCTTTGGGCAGTTTTTAGTTTTTACCTTTTATAATGATGAGTTTGATAAGTGTTCATGTTAGGGAACTATGGGATCATATCTGGAAAAACTATTTTTCATCCATATGATTCATATAAGAGTTATTTTATTCAAAGCTTTACACCACACATTTGTTAAAAAAAAAAAAAAAAAAAACAGATGTGTGATTCAAGACTGTTGAGTAGAATTTTTTCTTCAAACAAAATAATAGAATCAATTGAAAATGGATCAAATGGGACTAAATAAGAAATCCAATTTTTTTTGTTGGAAGTAAGTTGGACATACGTTGAACACCCGTATGGTTATGATGTAGATGCTCATAAATTTTATAAAAGTAAACTCACAAACTGACGTATATTCACGTAATAATGATTATCTTTTTGTAAATGTTGATTTTGAACGTAACCAATGTGGATATGCATTTCTACATTTACCTAGACTTAAAAATGTTATAATTTATTTAAATAAAATATCAATAACCAATAAACAATTAATACAAATACGGATGTTTACATTCAAATTTGTCACACTGAATAAATTCAAGCCAACTCAAGGTCACAGCATTGTAATTTGAATTTGACCTCCTACCCCGGTCTTACATGGAAGGTCTCCACTACGGCAAACACGTACATGGGCTGGCTCGCATAACATTAAATCTATATATATATATATATATATATATATATATATAGTTTATAAGCAGGAAGACTGTTGACGCGCGCAAATCAAACATGATCCATTTCTATTCAAGAATGACTACTACTTTGTGTTATTACAAGATGATTTCAATTGAAAATTATTGAATATTAATTAAATCATTAATTACGCAAAAAAAAAAAAAAAAGAAGAAGAAGAAGATAAATACATCAATCGACTTAAATTTTATGTGATTCTAAAAAAAGAATTCTAAAAAATGAAAAATCTCAAAGTAGCCTTCCAAACCTATCCATGGGTCTTTCATGAACAGATTAAATAACACGCGCGCGAGCAAGAACGAGTGTGATGGAGGACAAAAAAAGCATGTTCGTAGGTGGCCGGATGATGCTTATTGTGGGCTTAATCTTAATTGGAGTTTGACCAAATGATCTGATCGCCCTAAAAAACATACCCATTAATATTTTTCTTTGTTCCCTATCGATCGAAATGCCATCCATAAGAACATTTGCTTTCATCTGCCAAGATTTACCGAACTCCACATATTGGACATCCCAGAAGAGGTACTTGACCCCTCCGACAATGGCGTTTGCTGCGTTCTGATATTCATGAAATCTGAAACTTTCCCAGGTTCTGAAATCTGAACATCTTGGAGATCCGTCTCACTTGTCAACATCTTGACTACCGCCGACATCAGTGGCCGGAGCCTTAAGTTTTCTTGCGCACAAAGGAGTCCCACCTTTAAGAATCTGACGGCTTCTTCCACTGGAAAGTTCGTTTCAAGTTTCGGATCCACCAAGTTTACAAGTTCTTTAGCCTCGTAGGCTTCCCATGCCTGCAAAATTCACGTACATATATATAGATAGCAGAAATTTGAGAAAATTAAGGGATTCATTCAGAAATTTGAAAATAATGCATTAAAAAGCTCTGAACTTTTTACCTTCTGAACTAGCAGCTGGTCCTTATAGTCAACGCGAAAATCCACGGCAGGCCGCCCGCTGACAATCTCTAAGAGCAGCACTCCGAAGCTGTAAACATCTGATTTTCGTGTCAAATGTCCGCTGATGGCATATTCTGGAGCAAGATACCCTCTGTTTTTTTTTTTTTTGGGTATTTTGTGATTACAAGAAACCCCATTAGCAACAGCATTTCAACAAGGTAAAATCCATAGAGATTTTCAGCTTTTTTTTAGAGATTCCAAACTTACAATGTCCCTGCAACACGAGTACTAACATGGGTATGGTTATCTCTGAGTAGCTTTGATAAACCAAAATCCGAGACTTTTGGTGTGAAGTTCTTGTCAAGAAGTATATTGCTGGCCTTAATATCTCTGTGGATAATGTGGGGTTCAACCTCCTCAAGTAGAAAGGATAGTGCTCGAGCCACTCCTAACGAAATATCCCTCCTTGCTTCCCAACTAAAGCTCAACCTCTTCTTCTGATCTACACCTTTCAATCAAGATCAAAACATAACAATTACACAACTTTTCTAAAAATTCCAACCATAATGGTACAAGAAAGATGAATATGCTCACCGTGTAAGATGTGGGCAAGGCTGTTGTTTTCCATGTAGTCGTAGACAACATATCTTTTAGCTCCATCAACACAACATCCTCGAAGGGTAACGAGATTTTCATGTTTGATGTCAGAAAGTGATGCTATTTCAGCTATAAACTCTCTCTCACCTCGCATCGAGTCGAGTTCGATTGAGAGCACTTTTACAGCCACGAATGAGCCATCTCGCAGCCGGCCCTATAAAAGTCAAACCAAACAGCCTTAGGCTCAAATGCTTAAAAGTCTTATGCTCTATCTACTCTATCTATCTATGGAATGAAAGAAAAAGGTATTGACCTTGTAAACAGACCCAAAGCCGCCTTCTCCAATCTTCTTCGAGTGATGGAAGTCGGTAGTGGCAGATTTTAGTTCGTTGTAAGAGAACACCCGGAAATTACCTTGATCTTGTTCTGCTGGATTTGTTGGGTATGTGCAGAAAGCAAACAAGAAGCCAATCAAAATCGAGAAAGATAAAATAAATAGATAAAAGGAACAGGAATCGAAATGTTTGGTTCTCGATCGTAATCGAGGAAAAGAAAACAAACAGCCTGTAGAAAACGTTAAAAACATGAAAACAAAGAAGATGATGATGAAAAAGCAGTATCAGATGTTTACCGTGCCTGCTCACGTCCGTTCCTGATGATGAAGAGAAGCAACTTATGCAGGCCGAGAGATTCATGCCGTGTAAACTCCACTAAGTTCTGGTTGAAGCCCTGAAAGATGGCCTAATGATCTGCAAACATTGTGGAGAAAGAACAAAAATTTGGAAGGAAGTGAAATTAAGCACAGATGGGAGGGACACGGCAGGCTGCAGCCCAATGTTTTAACATCCCGAATCCTGATATCTCTCTCTCTCTCTCTCTCTCTAAACGACTTCCCAAGTATTGGACTTTGAAACTTTCTACTTTTCTGCTTTATACGTTTTAAAAAACAGCCAAGTTGTCTAAAATGTTAATCATAACATAAATTAATAAAAGGGATTTGTTTAATTCATGACATCAAAGTAATACGAAATGGAATGTTAAGATATAAAATAAATAATAAAAATAAATTTATTAACTTAACTTTTTAAGATAAGTGATGATTTTATATAGTATCAGAGTAGAGTTCTTGAGTTCTAATCCTGACTCTACATTTTATCACATTTAATTAAATTTTTAACATGCTGGACCACTTATTGAGGAAGAGTCTGGCTCATACGTGAAGGAGAATCTTAAGATATAAAATAAATAGTAAAATCTATATTTTTTCATCAGTTTAACCTTTTAGAATAAATAGTGATTTCACGTGTAATTGGTTGTTCAGCATAAACTACAACTGAAGTCCATAAAATAATGTTTATGATTACATATATATCATAACAATAATCTATGTGCTCTATTTGATATCAAGACAGTATTTTCATTTCATTGGTCAAGCAATAACTTTTTTTTTTTGTAAGAATATTCCATAATGACATAAATTAATGGTTCTAGAAAGAAACTTCAAGCAATAAAGATAATCATATTATTTATATCTATTAATGCTTATTCCAAAATAATAATAAAAAATAGTCAACCATGCATCCAACATGAAAAATGTGCACAAATAACACATGAATGATGACTAGAAATAATATAAAGAAAAGCAATCCTACTCTTCAATTTGGGTATTCAATTTTGGGAAGGTTGATGCATGTAGCAGCAGCAGACCAGAAGACGACCCCGTCAAATGATTAATTAAGCAAACCCCATCCAAAAAAAAAAGAGAAATGCTATGCATCTGCCCCACACCGGCACACACTTCACATCACTTTTTTTTTTTTTTTACACTCAATAGGTTGAGTGTGTGCCGGTGTGGGACAGATGCATATATTTTTTCAAAAAAAAAAGGCTAAATACTCCATGTTAATTTCTTCTTCTGCATGCCTGCCCTTTGATTGAGTCAAATCAAAGTTTCCAAACTTAGCTGGATCAAAGTATCTTAGATTATGAAATATGGTCAAGGATCAGGACTCCTTCATAGTAGATGTTTTCAAAGACATGAATCTATAGGTCTAAGAAAACGAAGCTTCGAATTTCGATAGTAGATGTTTTCAAAGACATGAATCTATTATAGGTCTAAGAAAACGAAGCTTCGAATTTCGATGCCCACAGAAGAAGGCAAACTTCCTAGCTAGGCCAAACAGAAAAAGTCCCAACCCTTTTTTGTTCATTTCTTTGTCATTTTTCTAGAAAACCCAGTAGCTGGATCTCTTTGTTAGATCAGTCAAATTCAAGTTGAAATTGATTGGAATTGAATTCATTGGATTGATGTCAATTAGTATTCTTCTGTTTTTTTTTTTTTATTATTATTTGTTCGTACGTATATATAATGGATAGTGATAGAGTTACTACCCATCTACTACCCACTTACTACCCAAGCATATTTCAAATTGTTTTTATTTTTTTTATCATTTTCTTTTAAGTATTTTTTTATCATCTTTAATCATTAAGAAAAAATTAAAAAAATATATAATTTTATTAATATTCACTTCCTTAATCATTAAGTAAAATTAAAAATTAAAAAAAATCAAATACAATTTGAGTCATAAATGGGTAGTAATAGAGTAGTAACCCTATCATTATTCATATATAATTGCACCACATGCAACAGAAAGTAACAACTCCAATTATAAAGTGGTTATTAAAAATAAAAAATTTACTTATTTTCTCCTATACCATACATCAATATGTGATTTGTTATTTTTTTCATTCTATATAAACATATATATATTGATCTGTAAATATATATATTTAAATAAAAGAATAAAAATAACAAATATTGATTGATGTGCGATGTAAAAATAATAAATAACATTTCTCGTTACTAGATAGGATCAATATCACAAATACAAGAGGCAGGGCCAAGTTTAGAGATTTAAAGGTCCAAGAACGACCCAGGAGTGCTGGGTGGGCCTGTTTAAACATATGAGCTTTCAGGTAACATTATTGGATTAAAGAATAAAAGTTGATTAATTTGTTCATTTTCTCTTTTGTTCGGCAATTTGTTGGTGTCGTTTTCATGGGAATCAAATATAATCTATATTCCCATATATTATAGCAATATTAATACTACACGACAACTTTAAAATGATATTTGTTGAACGATATTATTAACATATTCATCACATGATGATGTAACATCATGCAAAAACTGTAAATTATTCCGGTTTTGATATATAGAATATTTTTAATGAATAATAATAAAATAGTTTAATTTAAAAACGACACGCTATTAATAAAAAGGTTAGATAAGTTTATAGCCAATAATAAAAGGCTACGAATCTCTAAACTTGCGACAGCGCATTTCAAGCTCGTTGTTTTCTCTCTAGCTCCGAACAAAAAACTCTCTTAATCGTCCAAAACCTCAAGATTTGCTGAAAGGGGGTGGGAGCTTTGGCTCCTCGCCCCCTCCCCTTGCCCTCTCCCTCTTCTCTGTCTAGTTTTTAACTTCTGTGTAGTATTTTTATTTTTTTTTTGTGTATTTAGGCCGAATAAGGGAGGATCGCCGTTCGAGCCTTTCCGGCCACCAGTTCTCTACACGCGCCCCACCGGTGTGAAGCCTAGCCGCCGATCTTCAAAACCTCCAAATCCGGTGTCCATTGGAGTGGCGCGTAGCCCGCACGCGGGGGATGAAAATCCGGACAGCGTTGGCGCGTGGCCCTCACGCGCCACCGAGGAACCCTCTACCGACACCACGCTCGGTTGCTGTGGAACCGCTGGCTCCAGGTCTTCCAAGTCTGACCGTCGGCTTTCCTCCCAGCGTGAACAGTCCTGCACGAAATATTGCCGACCAAATGTGTATTGTTCATCCGTTTTGTTTTTTTTACTGTCTTTTGTTTCGTTTCTATGTTGTTGTCCGTTTTAGTTTTTTGTAGCTTGTCTTGTTTTCTTATGTTGGTGTTGCTTTTGTTGACCCGAGTGAAGTTTGGACCTATAGATCGGACGTAATCTGGGACAAGGCTTTCGAGAGTGTTGGGCGATGCTACGGCCGGTGGTTATACGGCTGGGTTGTTGTGGTCTGTATGTACGCTGGGTGCTTGTTCCACCAGAGCTCGAAATGACGATGCTTGCGGTGGGCGTGTCGTCTGAGGTCTCATCAGAGCTTGTGGTCTTGTAGTTGTTATTGTAGTTTTTTTATAGTAGTTTGTTAGTTTTAGTTATAATAAAATAGGAATAGGCTTTGGATTTGATGTCCATAGCAGTGTCCCGTACTCTTCTTCCCTGGGAGGATAGAGGACCGTTAAGTTCTGTTTTTACAGAGCGCTTTCTCGGGTTCGAGAAAGTTTGATTAGAAGTTAAGGCAAAGTCTACCGCAAATGTATTTGTGTGTGGGGAAGCTACAGATCTGTTGAGTTAGTTGGCTTATTACTGAATTTTCTGTGTATTGAAATTTCTTGTATCGATAAGTCACATTTGTAACTTCGATTTCTTAATGAGATGAGTATGCTCCATTCCAAAAAAAAAATAATAATAATAATAAAAGGCTACGAAGTGCGAACAGCCAACTTGATTAATAATTGCAAACTTTTATCTCTTCTTCCTTTTCAGCTCTTCTATTTGTTCTTTAGTGAAGTTAATTTCCTCACCTATGACATGACATCCCCTAGCTTCAAATTTTCTCTCTCTTGTTCAAGGGTTCATGTTGTCCATAGTCTTGCTACTCAAATCCTCTAGATCTCTGATTTTTCTACTGTAAATTGTTCATTCGGATTGTTCATAAGATTGTTCATTCGGATCAGATATTTTTTTTTGTCCGGTTTGACATTCGAGAAACTGAATTTTAAGTCAAAATTCGAAAAATCGGATATCGGGTTTTAAATTCGGAATTTTTTTTTTCTTTTTTTGTAAATCGGTTGTGGTTCAATCTAGATTGTATATAGTACTGAAGTGCTACTGAAAGCACTGCCATTAATTGAGTTCCAGGAGTAATAACATTTGAGTCAGAAATTTCAAGCGTTTCTTTAGGGGTCAAACTTCTCCCCTCAGCTTCATATTATTTCCTTAACCTTTCCTCTTCAGCTTCCTAGCATTTCAGATTTAGAAGAACAATAAATTCAATACTCATTTACTATTTTTTTTTTAATAATTAAATTCATGACTCATTTACTAGGAGCCATTCATATAACATGAGAATCTTACCGCCTCAACCGCATCTTTTGCAGCTCTGAAGCGCCGAGAACGACTTTGTTGATTCATTTTAGCCCTTGGTGCAACCTCATCTACATTAGTCATATTAACCAAACTTGACTTTAGTGCAATGAAAGGGGACATACTTACAAAAAGTGCAACTAGGTTTAAAAGATAAAAAACCGAGTTCAACCTGGAACCTAGAATCAAACCCCGGGTCTAACCCGATCCGATATATCCTGATTTCCGGGCCGGAACCCAGATAAATTGTCTTACTCTATATAGCATATTAATACTTTAAATGAATCAGTACCCCATACCCTGCTCGACACTCTCACGTTTAAACTCAAATCAAATTCCACTCGTAAAAAAAAAAAAAAACCCTCCCATGAAATTAAATTTTCGCTTGATTATTAAATGACAAATATCCAATTAAATTCAACTCAACTCAGTTAAAAGTTATTAAGGTTTGCTTGTTTATGTTTGACTCAACTCATTAGCTCGATTCGATTAAAACTCTTTCATGCATCGATTAAAAATTGTTATTTATCAAAAAAATTTACTTGCAAATCTACTTATTGATACACTCAAATTATCACTGATATGGAAGGCTTAGCTTTCTTTCCAAGCTGGCCGGTGCATGATGTACACTCATCTATTCGTGGTTACAGTGCATGTTGATGGCTGTAGGGACAGCCGATCATGTACATGATAAGTGTATTCTATACGGTGCATGTTATCATTTCACACTCTCACCCACCCAACAAAACCCAGCCACCCACTTCATATATATCAGCTTAAGATCACCCAATTAAAGGCATCGATGGTTTTCAAGAAAAAAAGAAATACAAAAGATTTGAAACTCCTCAATTATTTTGCATCCAACTTGTGCAATGGCAGAAAATTCAACCCTTGGTTTATTGTAATGCGGTGGCCTGCATGCATGATCACAATACATAGTTGCAGTCTGATCTCCAATTGTATGTGGATGGGACCCACAATATCCCCACCCCTTTTTTTAATGTAATGTCACGTCCTCGACCCCAAAAACTATATGTTATGTCATGAAAAACCTTAATTATGGTAAGGTGGAAAAATAAATGGTAGCTAGCTTGGAGTTACTTTCACTTTAACTATTTAAGATTTCTTATTGGAATGTATTTGTTAAGACTTATTTTGTCTCATTGATTCATACAACAAAAGGAAAGATTAGAATCGTCATTGAATCGTTAGTACAATTACTTTTTCTAAGATATAAGTTTGAGTTTATCATCGAATCGTCATGTTTGTAATTAATAGTATTTTCTTCATATAGTTTGTCTTCGAATATCTTAACACTATATCTTAAGATAGACAAAAGGAAACAACAATAAAAGCAAAAAGATAGATATGAAAATAATGAATTACAGTTTAGATTTATTTTGATAGACTTCGAAATCAGTCATAAAAGTCAGATCTGAAAGATTTGATCTGATGATCCGTCATTATCTTCCCAACGATCGGTTTAAGAAGCATCTTGTGCTGCTCGTGCCTCATAAAAGGTGTCGTAGAATTGTAGATCCGTCTTTTCAACTTTGAAAGAAATAAAATAAATTAAGAAAAGAAGAGAAATGAGGGAAGGAGAGGGAGAAGAGGGAGAAGAGGAGGGAATGAGGAATGGAGATAGGAGGAAAAGAAAGGGAGAAATGAACAAAAAGAAGGGAAGGAAAGGGGGAAGGAGAAAGGAAGATCCTCCTCCTCCCGTGGACGAGGGAGTTTATGCAAAAGTAAATCCGACATTAATTCAAGTCCCTTCAAGCATGCATGTATGATGTATGTTTATATGCTTGTTTGTGTATGGCCGACCTATATCAAGATTGATATCAACAAGGATTTTTGTAAGATATGTTGCATTAAAATAAATTAATTAATCATGTTTTTTAACCTATTATCCTTTTTAGGATTCATCACCCTAAAAAAGTGATTATTTTCTTAATAAATATATGACAAAAATAAAAAATAAAGTTATAAACTATAATGTATAAAAGAATATTTTTAAGTAAAGATTAAAAACTTAAATTAAAAAAATAAATAAAGCAAAGAGAAGAGGAAAAATAATAATAATTTTTTAAAAGAAATAAAGAAAAAAGAAAATGGAGATAGAAATTTTTATGCAAAATAATCAATACACACTCATGGATGGTGCTTTGGGTGGAGCTTTACGCAATCCCATTATACCAACCATAAAAAAGATTTCTGTTCCTCGGCCCACCCTCCCCTACCTCTTCCTCTCCGCCTCTCCTTTCTCTCTTTATGTGATCCTCTCTTCCACATTCTATGGCTTTTTCTGCCTTTGCATCTCATTTTTCTCTTTAAGCTCTTCCCCCTGTATTCGGCTCAGAATCGCTGAATTCATTTCCTTCCCTTTGGACACGCTCCCCAAAGTTTTTTGCCCGCAACGGTCGCAGGAAGAAAGCAAAAGAATAGAGCTGAGTGTGCAATTTACCTTCTCAACCAATTCATGCATCTCGTATGACATGCGGATCCACTTCGTTTCCTATAAGTGAAAGCAGAGTGATTATATTTTGGAATTTCTCTCAGTTTGGTTCCTCGGAATTCGGGAAGGGAAATTCCATGGGAAACATCGGTAGTAGCGGCGTGAACGGCCGTCGCAGACCCGGGAGTAGGCGGACCCACCCGCCCCCTCCTCCTCAGGCCCCACCGCAGCCGGAGATCTCCGCCAACCGGTATGTGTTCGCCGCCGCTACGCCATACCCCTCCCAGTACCCGAACCCTTCAAATCCTCCCCACCCGTACTACCAGTACCCTGGCTACTATGCCCCTCCACCGCCGGCTATGCTACCGGCCCCCTACGACCACCACCACCGCGGTGCCGGTGGTCCTCATTCTCATCCCCATCCCCCCGTGGACCCTGCCCAGGCGCATGCCAATTGGGTCGGCGGGAGGTACCCCTGTGGGCCCGTCATACCTCTTCCCGCCCCCTATATCGAGCACCAGAAGGCAGTTACTATACGGAACGATGTTAATCTCAAGAAAGAGACTTTGAGGATTGAACCGGACGAGGAAAACCCTGGGCAGTTCCTCGTATCCTTCACGTTCGATGCCACGGTTGCCGGCAGGTATTTAAGTTTTTTTTTTTTTTTTTTCCTTTCTTTTCTGCTTTTGGAGAAATTGAAATATTGCTGCTTGCGTATATAGTGTCTGAGATTTATGGAAAGCTAGAGGTTGGATTCGTCTGTATGATATTTTGAAATATTTTTCAACTTAATTTTTTCTTTGTTTAAAGGGTTGCTTTAGGATCGCTGCTATTTTTAATTTATTACCAAGTCAGTCTATTTGGGTAGATAATGCTTTGAGGTTGGGAGTTTGTTTTTGGAGTAATGACGATGATAGTTTATATTGACTAGCTATGCATGAGATATCTATATTATATTCTGTTGTCTGATTCTTAACTATAAAATACATAGGTTGCTTTCAATTTGTGTCTTGTTTGATGTTGTGAAGATCTTCATTTCATGCTTCACTGACTTAAATTAAGTGTTCTGTTGATGGGGAGAGATGGTATGGGCCATTGTTATTGCTTTCTGTGCAGAGATTTGTGGGTTTCTGAGTGTTTTTAAGAACTTTGTGATTTACCACTACTAGGCAAGTCTAGAGATTTTTAGAACACTTTTGCTCAGTCTCCATTTGCTGCCATACACTATAAGTTCTTATAAGAGATTCATGGGCTGTGTTTGTTTTGAGGATCAAATGGTATCTATGGTACCTTTTCCCCTTTTCTGCAGATTTGTACTGAAATTGAATTTAATCTCAATTAAATTAGGCACAGTGAAATATACAAGTGAAAAGGAAGCTCTACGCTCTACGTTGCCTAGGTTTTGCTTAGTTTAGACCAGTCCTCAAAACATTGTCACTTTTACTTTTCCGTTGTAATATATTTTCTAAGATTTAAGGTTCAATTTTTTTTTTTATTAATGCTGTTTTGTACCAGCTGAAGTTATTTTTCAGAGGTATGCTATTGATAAGAGAGCTTTTATCCAGTTTCCTTTAGCTTTAAACTCATTATATGTTTTTTTGAAGATATCTGAATTAAGAATCTGGTTTTCAAAACCTTATTTCTTTGGGCTCCAGCTATAGATTTTTAATGGAGTTAGTTTTTATGATTTCCTTGTATCGATCTCTAATTCCTAACTAGGTGTCTTCTCTTGTATAAATCCTTTGTACTTAGGCTACTCTCTTTCTAAGTTTTAATATATATTTTTTTTACTTAAAAAAAAAAAGGAATCTCGTTGCTCAAGAGGAAGATAGGTTTTTGTGTGAAGAGGAGAGAAATTCTGCAAGTAGCATTGAGAGAAGAGTGGATGGGCTGAATGTTGTTTTAAAAAGGAGGAAAAGGTTACAGATGTCTGAATCGGAAACACGTTAGTTCCAATGTCCATGTTTCACCTCGTGTAGAAGACCATTGTTTTTTATTTTAGTTCAATCCCTGAATGGCCATCAATATATGTATATTATATATATACATATAGATATAGATATTCTTGGATCTAGAATGAAAATTTCCATTTCCTTAAAAAATACTTAAAACAGATTCCAATTTTGAAGTTTCACCAAGACCAATTGGAGAATTGCACCACTGGAATCTTGCAAGCATCCTGTAGAAGCCTCTACTATTCTGCTATTCTGCACTATGAAGATGTGTATAGAAACTAATTTTACATGGATGAATGTTTCAATCTTACGGTAGTCATACCTTACTGTTATTATTTTCATAGATTCGATGCCAGAGTTTCAACTCATCTTAAATTCAAGATCCAATCCACCCGTAGGTAGCCCAAGTGGTAAGGGCGAACTTGTCTGCATGATAAGTGGGAGGCCATGGCGGTGGGTTGCTGTGCTACTCTCCCTGGGGATTTAGGTTCTATGGGTGAGTCCTAAGGGCTCTGCCGTGGGATGTTTCCCCCATCATAAAAAAATAAAAATAAAAAATAAAATAAAAAAAAGGTTCAAGATCCATATCAGTCCGTTCAAATGGGTTTGGAGAATTACTGCTTATTCCCCTCCCAGTGCCCTCGAAATGGTTGAGGGAAACCACTATAAGGGGGATCCCCACCTTGAAGTGGGAGTTGCCCCTTCTCTGTGTTGCACAGGGTGAATACCCTTCTGTGTAGGATGGATCCGTACTTGCATTGATAGGGTGGTGATGCGGAATATATGGATACAAGAAAAAAAACTGAGTTTTAGTTTGTTTAGGTTATTCATAATTGCTTTTTATCTTTTATTTGAAGTTCTATTGGTTTGAACAGTTAAGAGTCCAATTCAGTGGTTAAGTCAAAGTTAAGTTAGGATTAGGAGTTTTATTTGGACTTTCATTTAAGTTATTTAAAATAAAGTCCTGATTGTATCAAAACCTCCATTAGTGTATTTAAGAGTCTTTGACACTCCAATGGAAATGGAATAGTTGTAATGGAAAGAATTTTAAGAAAAATGATCCTTCCTCTATCATCCCCTTCTCGAGCTTCTTTCTTCACTGCCCCTTTTCTTGTGCTTCTTTCTTTTTCTCCTTTGGCTTCTACCCTCTTCTTTTTTGCTTCTTCGTTTCCTTTTCCTTGCTTCTGCTTAGCTTTTTCTCTGCTTTATCTTCTAGTCTCTCATCCGTTTAAGCATTCCACTTAATTCTTTGTTGTCCTAATTCAAATTGGTATCCGCGCACCATGCGATTGTTTTCTATCTGCAATCATGAGTTCCCATCTCTTCATCATACCTTACTCAACAACACCAATTGAAACAAAAAGGAAAAAGAAAAAAGAAAAATACTATCATCATCATTTTAACCATCATCTCTTGTCTATTTTCTGCTTTCTAGAGTGTAGTAGGTATTTCTTTTGTATACGTCCTGTGTACTTGGGCTTTGCCTATTCTTGGTAATAAAATTTCGTATTAATTATTAAAAAAAAAAAAAAAAAAACCATCATCTCTTGATGGGTATTAAATGATTGGCAGGTTGAAAGGTTGATGAATAGCATTACTAAAAAAAATGCCCAAATAGTCACCCACCCAAATTCACCCCTGCTGGAGTGATTAGATTCCATGTGGTGAGGAAAATTGAAAGAGACTACAATAAAGCTTAAATAAGAAGAGAGCTGATTGAGATTTTTTGGCACTCGTTGCAGTTTGAAAAAAAGTTAAACTGTGTCCCTTGGCCCATGGTATTGGTGAAAAGATGAGGCTGCAGTGAGAGTGATGGAGAAATTTTGAAATCAAGCCCATCATTGATTATACTTTTTTCCATAAACTCGATTGCAAAACATGTCGACAACAGAGATGCGATGAAGGTTTGGATAATATGGCAACGAGGAGTTCGTTTCTGTATTATTCAGTGATACTCTTTTTAATTAGTTATAAGTGATTGACATGGCTTATTTGGACCTAAAAATCTCTAAGGCAATACAAAATGCTCATGTGAAGATCCATGGCTGTATTTGGCAAGTAGAAAACAAGATTCAAGATATAGTCACAGTGTATGCATGGTGCCATTATCTTCTATCATTTTTGTGGTTTATGTTGCTGCTTATCAAAACTAAAAAGACGAATGTTATTTAAATTATATTTGACAATCTTAATATTGAGATTAAAATCATTTCCTTATTTATTGCCTATTTAGGATTGCGGTAGAAAATATGGCTTTTAATTGTAGAGCTTTACTAAAAAGCTCTACTATTGAAAAGTTTTTTTATTGTTTGGTATACATACATGTGCCTAAAGAGCTTTTAAGTTACTTGCAGTGGATACTTATAAAAAAAAAAAAAGTTACTTGCAGTGGTTTTAACAAGTGTATCGTTTGTCTGCAGGCGCTTTCTAACAAAATCTTCAATTTGGTGCTTTTTAAAAAAGTGGATTTTCAGTTTTTTTTTTAGGTGCTTAAAGCACTTACCAAATATACCATTTTTCTTTAATAGAGCTTTTAGACTCTTTAAAGCACTTTTTAAGCTTCCAAACTTGAATCAAACAGTCACTTAGTCTAGAAGTACAGTACTAAGCTATCATATGTATCATTGTTATTCTTATTTTTCAATGTGATATTACCAATTAGCATATTTGATGGTGGTGCTCTTTTCAAATTTCAACTGTATCCAATCTGCAGTTTCGTATGCTTGCAGGCAGCACTTTTGTTGTTTATATATTTTCTTCTTTGGTGTGAAACATTTTGTTTTATTGTATAATCGGATTTTTAATTTTTGTTTTCTTCAAATTTATCAAGATCTTCAAATGTTGTCTATGTTTGTTCTAGCGTTCCACCTTTCTGATCTTATGTTGTTGTTGTTATATCATATTATTCTCACTTATTATTATTATTATTATTATTATTTCTGTCTCAATTGACATTTTGTTTGCTATGCTCAACAGCATTACGGTTATTTTCTTTGCGAAAGAAGGTGAAGTCTGTAACCTGACACCAACGAAGGAAAACCTACTTGCACCTGTGACAGTACATTTCCAACAAGGTCTGGGTCAGAAGTTCAGGCAGCCCTCTGGAACTGGGATTGACTTCTCGATGTTTGAAGAGACAGAGTTATTGAAAGTGGGTGACATGGAGATCTATCCTTTAGCAGTTAAAGCAGAGGCAACTCCCGTTAACGATGATGGAACTGGTACAGATGGAAACCCAATACCTCCAACCACCAACTCACAGATAACTCAGGCAGTCCTTGAGAAGGAGAAAGGTGAATACCAGGTAAGGGTAGTAAAGCAGATCTTGTGGGTCAATGGAATGAGGTATGAGCTGCAGGAGATATATGGGATTGGGAATTCTGTGGAGAGTGACTTGGATGGGAATGACCCAGGAAAAGAATGTGTCATCTGCCTGTCAGAACCACGGGACACAACCGTCCTACCCTGCCGGCATATGGTAATCAAACCTCTATTGTCTTTAATTTGAAGCTCTGTGATTTGATTGGAAGCGGATAGCTGTAGTTATAGTTCAGAGTCAGTCGCCCAGTTTAGTTTCTACTTTCTTGTACACAGGTTGCAATTCCCATCCAAAGCACCTTATACCATGGTTGTTGGGGTAGTTATCATTTTTAAGTCTGGGACCTGCTTTAGAAAGTCAACTTTCTACATCCTCCCTATCCACCACCACGACAAAAGAAATAAACTATTACCAGAAAAACAAAACAAAAATATTTTTTGAGCAGGAATTAACTGTAACCCTGGTTTGCTCTAAGTTTCCAAGTTGCTCATAAATCACTAGGTAAAATATGAGTAAATGGGCTGACACACTAGATGCATCCATCCTCTTTCTGACCCGGCAGTCGCTCATTTACAAAGCCTGAATGTAGATAATTTATAGAATAAATTGGTCTTGATGTAATAATGGTTGGGTGTGTTTCCATGTTGCAGTGTATGTGCAGTGAATGTGCAAAGGTTTTAAGGTTCCAGACAAACCGGTGCCCGATATGCAGACAACCAGTTGAGAGGCTTCTGGAGATAAAGGTCAACAATGGATCTGAAGAATGAAACAAGAGGATGTATTCCGCCACTAGAGTGCCGGATGTGGCCATGTTTCTTCTCTTATTTTCTTCTTTTACACATTTTCTGGTTTTCTAGTTACTGGAAAGAATATGTTTGATAAGTAATTTGTGGCAGTAGCATGCTGTCAATACATTTTGTGTGGGCGGATGGAGTGTTTAGTGGTAATTCCTCTGGAATATATATAGTACTACATGTTTGCTGAATTTCTGTCTTTTGTTTTATTTTTTTATTTCCAGGGGGTTTTCATTTTCACTGATGAGTTTCTGAAGGTCAGTTTCAAGGGGGTTCTCTCAAAATACCACGCTTGATTAAGCTGAGATTTTTTTCTTTTTTTGTTTTGTTTAGTAAACTAAGTTGTGTTCTAAAAACATTAATGTATTAATGTTATGTATCATATTATCAGCTTACTTCAATCTAACCACATCATATGATTTTTTCTTAAAAGAAAAATGTGTAAGATTTATGAATAATATTAATAAAAGTGTCGGTCTTGAAATTTCACGTATTCGTGGTCATGAATTAAATATTACTTGTTCAGCATACGTGTAAAGTGTGGTCTTTAAAAGCTCATCAGATTATCTTCTTATAGCCGTTAAACTTCACATCATTCCAGGTTCTTCAACACCTTAATTTAAGTGCCAACAGAAAAGCAATGAAGGCGACAGCATGAACAAACACGACAACTTTTCAATCGAAAACATGTGGTTGCTTATTTAGTTTTAAGTGCCCAACCACAAAGCAAGTTACTCGAACTTTCAAACATCCTAAACGACGACAAACTTAGACATTACCATATAGGTTGCTTATTTAGCTTAAATGCCCAACCACAAAGCATTTGGATGTTCATACACACCCTAAACTCGGCCAACATAACACACATCATAGATTCATAACTAAAGTCTCAACACAACAGTTCAAACGACACAGAAATTCAGTTTAGTCTCCCCACCATTGATGGACAAAGACACCACGGCTTCTAAGCCCCTTGAAGAGGTCCATGCAGTCTCCCTTTAACGCACCTCCACCATCTGCTCCCTCCGAGCAGTGAAGGAACATCTCATCAACAAAGCATATTGCACCACTTTCAAATAACTCAGAGAGGAATTTCCTTTCCACTTTGCCTGAGTTCATCTTCAGGACCACAAAATCTGCATGCTGCACTGTTTCTTTAAACCAAGAAAGGAAATTAAACCATTCATTTTGCAAAGGCGGATCGACATCTTCATCGGAAGTTAGGTTGGCCGGAGCCCAGTTTCCTGCCAAACCCGGATGATATACAAAAGTTATTCCAGGCTTTTTGACATAGGATAGCAGAACTGAAGTGTTATGGTCAACAAAGTAAACATTGAATGCTTTGCTATCCACAGGATAAGAGGGCAAAAACCAGTTCATAACATTGGAGTTCAGATGCACCCCCGCCCCAATATCAATATAGACCAACCGCTTTTTAGTATCAACATCCATAAGCTTGGGCAGATAAGAAAACCAGTTCTCAAACCCCATTGATTTTTCCTCCACAAGGGGCTCAATTTGGTCCATGAAAGGCTTGTTATTTGTGACAGACGGGCAGTCGGCCGGAAGGCGATACTGCTCAAAACAACTGGCATCTTGGAATCTTTTCTTGAAGACAACCAGAGTAAAGTTGTGCACATAACCAACATGCACAACATCGGAACTTTTCAGTAACGATGAAACTGGGGTTGCAGATCTGATCAATCCATTTGGGACGATGCTGCTAATACCCACAACCACGGCGCCGATTCCACCAGGGATAAGAATGCGTTCCATTTCGAGAACGAGCAATGCAGGAGTAGAAACCTGGTCATTATACCTTGACAGCACGAAATCAAATGAATTGTCCATGTAATCAAGCTCATGTTTCCGATTAAGAGAGAGAAACCGGTGCTTCTTAGAAACACCGTAGACATTGGAGAACCCCAGATCTCGCAGTGCCATCACGCCGAAGGCCCACCCTTCTCCAACAAAGAGAGCTTTCCCATTGAAATTCAAGAACTTCTTATCCACAAGCTCTCTGACCACATTAACGGTCAAATTCGCAGTTTCCTTGCACTGCACCGATTGAAATGAGCCCCAGAGTGGATTCAGGAACCTGGAACGAAACAAATACGTGGCCGGAACCATAGCAGTTGTTGAAAAGCCTGAATTGAAGGCACAGTCGCTGGTGGCCATAGAAGCAAATATTCCCGAATCGGAACCAGATAAGACGTGCAGCAAGGGAATTATCGAAACAGCCGAGGCGATTACAAAAGTGCGATAAAGCATGCGCCTGGCTATAGACCCATGTAGGATCTGATATCTCACGGCCTTCAAATCCATGAATTGCACGGATTTCGTTTTTCAGATCACGAGTGAAATCGGAGAGCAAGTCTTGAAGATTTAACTAAATCTAAGGGATTTTGTTGAAACTTTGAGAGGAAATAAGCCAAAACGAGATTAATAGAAAGAACTAGCGAGTGCAAAACCTGGAGGAGGTGTGATTTCCACCCACGAGGACACCCATTGATTTTTGGAACCCTAACCAGACCCTCCTCGGAGCCCTAGGCCGCATTGGCTCGAACCAGGTCTGACCCATACTGAATCGGAGCGTTGGACGGAGAAATCTACATTTTATTACATAAAATTACATTCTGCGCGATGGGAGCTGGGGACTTTCAGAAAACCTAGATCTACAGACAACTGTTGGATCGGAAATTTAGGGATGGAAGCGGAAGGGAAGCCGGGGGGAGTGGAGTGGAGAGGAGAGTGTGAAAAAGCGAAGCGGAATGCTATATAGCCTATAATATAATCTACGAAGCAAAGGTAGATTCCTTGAAAGCTTCGTCGGTGGAAGATGATTGGCTGGAAGGTAAGGTTCCTTTTTAAGAAAAATCGGCTGTACACGTGTCGTATATTTGACGGAGGAGTCTCAATTATTTTTCTGATACAAAGCCTTGTGATAATCTTTTGTCATTTCATTCATATCATATTAATATTATATATAAGTATGTTTGTTGGGTATTTTTTAAATAATAAATTTATTTTTTTAGAAGATTAATTTTTTTAAAATTTATTTCTTATTTTTTAAAATATGCAACATATTCTATTTATATAAAAAAAATTTAGTGATAAGCGATTATATGCATTAATATTTAATATGATTAGTCAGAAAATAAATTTTATTAAAAGAATATTAATTTAAATTTAAATTATGAAGATAACAACATTAATCCATAGATTAGCACGTAAATTTATTTTTATATATAACAAAATTCTGTAAGTAAATAAGGTTACTGTCGATACCATATTCATTTGCCGTGAAATGCTTTTTACAATTTTATATACGTTGATTGAGTACAAGTTAATTGACTTTGAGCTTGGCTTTGCCTTTCATCATTGAAATGTTTTAGACTTTTTTTTTCTTGTTTTTTGGAATCAGCCAAAAACTTCTTCTCATTCATCATTGAAATGAAAATTAATCAATACATTTCTTTTCTTTTCTTTTCTTTTTCACCAACAGGCATAATTTTGGATGGACCTTCTTCAATCAGCACAACTCTCTATCCATTTGTAACGCCCTCTTTGGTTCATTTGCCACATTATTTCTTTCTCTATAATTGAACTTGACTTTCCAATCAGGTTTGTGATGGAGAATGAGGTTTGATTTCTTCCACTTATTGCCTCATCCATGCACTTGTACCCCCCCTTCTTGTTGATATCATTGATAACTTTTTGGACATTCCCTTCAAAAAATACTTTTTATAAATTCATATCACTACATATCTCCAAAGCCCTCCACAAAGCACATGCTTCAGCTAACTCAGTACTTCCAACAAAATTCTTAGCAGCACACAAAGAGAACATGATCTTTCCTGTAAAGTCTCTTGCTATCACTCATATTCCCATTTTCTACTCTGCCTTGTTCATTGATGCATCAAAGTTCATTTTTGTAACATCTTCAATGGGTGGCAACCATTTCGTTTCCATTCTCCTCCTACTAACTTGATTCTATTGCTCTCCCTTTATCATCATCAAATTTTTGAAAGACTTTAAGATTAAACAAGCCAGTTTGAACAATCTTATTTGGACTATCAAATTTCTCCTGAAACACTGCTCTATTTCTTCTAGAAAAAATACAAGCAAAAATTACATATATTTCTTCTAGTTTTTTTCTAGTTAAAACTCTGCAGCAACTTGCACCAGAGATGGAAAAAATATACATCCTCACAACTCCAGAGACGTTTGGATTCGAAGATGACTTGAGATGACTTGAGATGAGTTGAGATGGATTGTGAATAGTAATGAGATGAGTTGT
Organism: Juglans regia; assembly: GCF_001411555.2. Taxonomy (NCBI): domain Eukaryota; kingdom Viridiplantae; phylum Streptophyta; class Magnoliopsida; order Fagales; family Juglandaceae; genus Juglans; species Juglans regia. The sequence goes on from NC_049903.1 coordinate 27,437,499, forward strand.
GAATAGTAGTGAGATTTGTGAGTTAAAGTTGCTGAATAGTAATGAATAGTAGTGAGATGAGTTGAGATGAGCTGAGATGAGCTGAGATGTCCTACGAATCCAAACGTGTCCGCAATGCACTTTGTCTCTCAACCCACACATCACTTGCAGCTGGGCATGTCCAAAGCACATGCTGAATGGTCTTTTCTTGTAACAGTCTGCTAGAAATTCAATAGTGAAATTTCTATACGCTTTAGGAATCTCGTAAAAACTCAATAAGTTTTCATGAATCAACAAATTGCATAAGTTTTAGTCTGTCAATATAGCTAGTGTTACCATTCACTATGGTGCTAGAAGCGCGATTTTATTTATTTGAGATAGTTAAAAGTGTTAGAATGTCATATGGTCTACACCATTAGACTTAGTTGTTTATTTAGGATTTTATGGTACAATAATCTCATTTTTAGTTTTCAGATGATTCAAAAACGCGTTTTGTTTATTTTGGGGCACTTCGGGGTTGAATTTTGATAAACAAATTGCACAATTAGTTTAGTGTTTATGTTTAGGACTTTTCAGTGCAAAGTTTATTTTTCGCTTTTCCGAAGTGAATAGTAACCTCAATAGTAGCACCTAGTGCAGTGTTTTCAAAATCACAGTATTGAATGTACAAATTAGGTTAGAGAAGTTTTGTTTGGACACTTAGTAATATCTTAGCCACACTTTATGAATAGAATTGGACACTTGGCACAAAGAGGAACCTAAGTAAAACACAGTTCCATCTAATCATCCATTTTGTGCCAAACCAAAGAGGGTTTCAACCCTAATGAAACTCTAAATACATAGAATTCAATTGAAACCCCAAAACCTTGGTAGAAACTAAAATCCAAAACGGTTACCCCAAACCCCAAACTTGATTTCAAAACCCTATTGGATTTGATTTCTAGCATTGTGTTTAATCATTTGATTAAATCACTTTCACGTACTATTAATTCCTCAAATTCATGTTATGATATCATTATCAAACTCTTTAAACCTTGACAATTTGATTGGGCCAAGAAAATTAGATTTGGACTTGATATTATCTCAAACCCTAACCAAACCCTAACCAAATCCTTTTTAAACAATGAAGCCCACTTGTTTAAAGCACACTTGTTTAAAGCCCACGAATTTTGGCCACCTTAGTAAAGATTCTTGAGGAAATTTCCAACCATCCATGGCAGGCCATCCACTGCTCCAAATATCCCCAAAGTCATGCATGATGTGAAGCCCTAAGGCCACCTCACCACCATTCTTCTCTTGGAAGTTTCCTTGGCTGAAAAACACTCACTATTTGCACCTTTTTATGACCTAATGACCATCCATCAAGGTGTCACTCAAAACCATACCTCCCTTTTCAGAATTACTTGAGGCGTGCAGGTCACCACTCTCCTCACTTCATCACTTTTCACCCCCATTCTTGGAAAGAAACCCTTGGGAGCTCTCTAGGGTAGATTCCAGAAGCTTTTTGTGTGCCATTTTGGAACATTTGTAAGTAGTTTTTCATAATTATTTCTTGATTAAAGTTGTTTGTTTTTTAGTCTAGTTTTCGTGGGTATCTCATTTGTTTGACTTGATAGTCATTTGGTCGGTCAAAAGTTATTTTAACCATTGAGAAGTCAATCGGGCCGATAAATTGGATAGTGTATTGTATTTTAGAGTTTTTGACCGAGCTAATGAACAAATTTTGGTCTGAAATTTTTATGGAGTGTTATCAACATGTTTATATGAACTTTTTTTGGAGATTAGTTGCATGACTAAAGCTTTTGATGAAATATTTTCATAGATCTAAAAACCTAGAAACTGAAAGAGGAAAAACAGTTTTTGTTTCAAAAAAGTTTGGATATTTTGTGGCCTATTCTTACTCCAATGGCTTTGATATATTTAATTTATGATACTAAGCCTTTTATCTACATGTTAGGATGTTAGTTTGAAGATTTTAGGTGGTTTTTTGTGAAGATATCCCCAACACGCCCATGCAACATACACCACCGACCATGGGGTCAATGCCCAACATACAAGTAGATGGGCAAGAGTCTCTCCGATCTTGCCCATGGTTCCTCACCACTGCCACCATCACTCGCAACAAGAGTTGCGCCCAACTTAGATGAGGCCATTATGGACTATCGCAACTATGTGTGAAAGAAGTAATTAAGTTGGATTGGAATCAACTGGTCATCCACGTCTTGACCTCCACCTCATGAGAAGCGAAGCTGTGAGTCCCACAGTGCATTGCGTGGGCCATGCAACGTACACATGCGAAAACTGCCCATACGTCAAAACGAGCAGCGGAACATGTTAGTTGATAATAACGGGCAATTACATAAGTGCATACGTTGCGTAGAGACGATGCAACGTACACTATCAATCCTGACACACAACAACATAGATAGACACTTGAGACCTCACCGACTGTATACTCACAACAGCAGCATGGGGACATGAACCACCCATGAAGCCCGTCAAGAGAGGCGATAGAGACCACCAACCATTGTTTCTTTCTGGGCAAGCAAGCACAGAACTTGTCCCCGAGCATACGGTGGAGCATCTCTAATTGAGGAAAGAAGGCGCAAAATTTGGGCACAGTGTTACGTCACACCATGCACAAATGTGGACAGTGGGCACAAAACGTTCCCCTCCCACCATTCCATCTCACGAGCAAGCTCAGAGTACGGTCGAAGCCTGCCTCCCACCATGGCAGTGTGATCGAGCCTTGCCTCCCACCACAACAATAGCGCCGTGGAGCCTTGGCACCCACCACAATAGCGCAATTGAGCCTTGTGTCCCACTACGATAATGCAGTCGAGCCTTGCCTCCTAGCACAACAGTGTAGTCAAGCCTTGCCTCCCACAATAGCAACACGATCGAGCCTTGCCTCCCACCACAACAGCAACTTGACAAACAATGGGTGATGTCAATCCCCTAACTGCTTTGACCCTCGCCCACGAAGTCAAATCCCTTGACTCGCAGCGAACTATGGGCAATGACAATCCCTTGACTACTCAACCATCTCCCTCAAAGTCGAGTCTATGGGTGTAATCGGTCCAGTCCAGGGAGGTTACGGACCGAAAATTTTGTTCTATCCTTTCTGCCAGACCGGACCGTTAACTATAGGTCTGGTTGGTCCATTAGCATTTTTTTCCTCTTTTTTCTTTTTTTAACAAAAAAACTAATAGAAAAATTAATATTAAGTGATCTCTTTAACATTTTATAAATTGTTAATAAATATTAAATAATTTCATTGTATATATGGTCAATAGTGATCACTTGGATGAAAATTACATAATTAACTTATTCCACTACTATATAAAATAATATATTATATATCAAAAAAAGATCTAAATATATATATATATACATTCGGTTGGTCTCGGTCCAGCCTGATTGGTTTTTTCGGCCCAGACCGATAATCATACACCCCTAGTCGAGTCCCTTGACTCGCGGCGAATTATGTGTGATGACAGTCCCTTGACTGCTCGACCCTAGCCCTCGAAGTCAAGTCCCTTGACTAGCAACAAACTATGGGCAATGCCAGTCCTTTCACTTCTTCGACTCTCACCCACAAAGTCGAGTCCCTTGACTACTTCGACCCTCGCCCACAAAGCGGTGAACAACAGGTGATGATAATCTCTTGATTGCTCCGACCCTCGCCCACAAAGCCGAGTGCCCTTGCGCTCGTGCCACAATTGTAGCGAACATGTTATCTTTGGGAATGAGCCCCAAAGCTCCACAACCGCCTCACGCAAGTTAACTTCGAGATAGAGTCAATGAGCTCAACAACTACCTAATATGGACTTAGGGGGTCAATGGGCTCCCTAACCATTTAGCCCAAATTACAATAAACAAACTCTAACATCAATACCAACAGAAAATCGCCTCAAGGGGTAAAAACCCGCGAATGCCATCAAAAATAAAAACAACACTATCAATGAGAATACACACTCATTGCTCGCAATAAAAAATCACATGCAACCATTTGAACACTCGATTATCTGAAAAACGTTCAAGCAAACAGGCTTCCACCATCGACGGAACAACCACACCTCCACCATCGACAGAGTCACATACTCAAGGTTTATTTTCTTTCCCTTTTCCTCCACCATCGACACCATCGAACAACTATTTGGTCGTTTGCAGTTCTAGTAGTTTATTGCAGAACCCATCATTCCTAGACTTCAACATCAATGGTGTATTTAATGTATCAATAGACTCTTGCAAATAGATTTATCCATCTACTTATGGGAGTTAGTGCTGAGTGATTACCATGTTTAGGGCGAATTAAAAGGTAGTCAAACAATGTAAAATGTAATTTTAAAATTGTTATGCCAATGGATTTTAGTTTAATTTAGTTTTGATACAAACAACAAAAAAACTTATTTCAACTAAAAGTAAAAGAATAGGTCAATACTTTGTCAATTTTAATTTTGGTGTGAAGCATCACAATAAAAAGAAAAGATAATTTAGTATCTCATGATTAGAAATTTTGAAAGACATACTTCATGTTATTGTGATATTTCACATAATGATCCTCAACTCATTTGCTGCAAGGCCATTTATTCCGAAGCGTAAACAAAAAGTCTAGTTTACCTCATTGACATAATTCAATATTTGGTTTCCTGTCTGATTTCTTTTTAGCTAATTTCCCATCCAAACCACTGCATATTAAACTGTCATAAGGGAAAAAAAAGGCACTTGGGACTTTTATCTTTTAATTTGTAAACTGGTTTGCATATCAAACTACTTAAATATATTACTTTTCTATTTTTTCCTTGCCTAACTTGAGAATTTATTTAATTCTTTTTACTTTCTTGTTGTGCTTAAATATATCAAGATTGTTTTTGATAGACAATTGGAAGAAAGCACATCTACAACTAGGTGATTGGTTTTTTTCATAAAGCACAATCCCAAATGTTAGAGATGATGAGGAAGTAACTGATGATCATGGTGTAGTACTAGGGAATGATGATGATGATGTGGTTTTAGAGCCAATGTCGGAAAATGATGATGAAGGGGTTTCAGAGTCAACACCGGGAAATGATGATGATGGGGTGTCAGAGCCAACGTTGGGGATGTTTTTTAAAACTGAGCAATAACTAATTTACTACTACAAGCAATATGAGAGACAAACTAGATTCGGCACAATGACCCAAATAAGCAAAATGGAAGATGATGGGAGTGTTAGATATGTAACACTTTGTTGTACTCGTTGTGGTAGAGCAAGGAAACTTATTACCAACCTTTCTAAACCCCACCCGACAATGAAGATTGATTATAAGGTAAAAATTAATACAATTTTGGTTGATGATGTCTTACACATAACTACTGTCTATAATGCACACAATCATGGATTAAGTCTACAAAAGGCAAAATTTTTTAGATGTAATCGCGCAATTGATGATTCTGTGAAAAGGCAGTTAGATATAAATAATAAGGCAGGCATATGTATGGCCAAAAGTTTTAACGCGTTGGTTGTTGAGGCTGGTGGCTTTGAGAAACTTCCATTTATTGAGAAAGATGCAAGGAATTATATTGACAAGGCTCAACACCTTAGACTTTGCAAAGGTGGTGCTGAAGCACTTTGTGGTTATTTTGAGAGGATGCAGTATAATAATGATGAGTTTTACTCATCGATGGATTTGGATGATGATTGTCGATTAAAAAATGTCTTTTGGGCCGATGCACACAGTAGAGCGACATATGAGTATTTTTGGGATGTTGTGACATTCGATATAACATACCTAACAAATAGATATGGCATGCCATTTGTCCCGTTTGTTGGTGTTAACCACCATGGACAGTCAATACTTTTGGGAGCCAGCTTGATATTAAGTGAAAATACTAAAACATTTGTTTGGTTATTTGACACTTGGTTGAAATGTATGGATGGGAGCACATCAAAAGCTATCATCATTGATCAAGACAGAGCTATGAAAAATGCTACTGCAATAGTCTTTCCGAACACCCGTCATACTGTTTGTGACACATAATGAGTAAACTGCCAGAGAAATTGGGCTCACATGCTGAATTTAAGTGTGCTTTGAAAAGTACATTGCAGATATGTGTTTATGATTCTCAGACTTAGGATTGTTCATCCGGGCCAAATTTTTTCCTACCCCCATCCAGAACCCGGAAAACCCGGTTCTGGTTCCTGGTTTCAGCCCGGATCAAACCAGGGTTGAAAAACTCGGACCAACCTAGTCCGGGTATGGGTTTGGTCCATTTTGATACCGGTTATACACTTCCCCCTCCCCCCCCGTGTCTCTCTCGCTCTGTCTGTCTGTCTCTCTCTCGTTACGCTGCAGCTAGAGAAAACTAAGAAACCCTAAGTCCTTGTCTCCATCATCATGACCCCGTGAGCCATGACCCCATCACTGTCACTACATCATCGTTGCCACATCTTCCTTGTTACATATCTGTCGCCATCGGCCTTTCCCTCTAGGGCGTTGTTTACTTGTTTGGGTACTCTATCTTTATCTCTCTCTCTCCCTATAACTATGATTATGTGCGTGGGGAATGGATGGGATAATCAATTGGTTGATAATGGTTTGGGTTGTTTATGGATTCTGTATTGGTTGATAATCGGAGTTAATGAGTGTTGGTTTCCGTGGCTTGTGGGCTCTAAGCCTATGCTTTTCCTTTTAGATTTGTGTTATTTTGTATATCTTTTATTTGTTGTTGAGTAGAGTACTGGACCTCCATTGGATTTCTGGGTTTGGCTTTGCTTGTTTGGATTTCCGGACCTCCATATCTTTCATGAGTACATATATTTATGAATCTGTAAATAAACTGGATTTACACAGACTTTAATTTAGTAAGAATAAAGATGTCTTTCTATCTTGTTTGCTATAAAAAAACATGTTTGAACTTGAGGGTATTTTGTAGACGGTAAGTTTGCCAATAGTTCCTTTAACATGAGATGGTTTGTGAAGTGTTTATTTGATGATAATTAGAGATGTTCATTGGTAAAAGCCAATCACATAGCATCTTAGGATGACCTTTAGGAAGTCTTTTTGTCATATCTAAGCTCTAATCTTTATTCTACCTTCCAGCCATCAAACATTCCAATTTAGTGATTTTAAGCCTTTACTTAATATTTTCTTGTCATTATGTGCATTCGCCATTTCTCATATCATCTATAGTTTTTTTTTTTTTTCACTTCTTGCTCATGCATGCCATGTGTAGTGTTCTTATTTAGAGGTTTTTGTTTCATTCTGGGTAATGTTCTTCAAATTTGCTTTCTGCTTGATGCTTGTAGACTTGTAGTTGTGGTCTGGGGTGGGTATCCATGTTGGGTTGGATTGGGTTGGGAAGCATAGACTAATCTATAGATTGTGAGCATTGTTAGCACAATGAGAGCATTGTTTGACAGTCTGGATGCTGAATTTGTATGGTGGTTTGGTGTTATGGTCAGAAAGGCGTTTGATGATTTGTAGGTTTTGTTATATTTTATTATATTTGATAATTAGTGTTTGATTATTTATTATATTGAGTTTGGTGGTTTTTATTACTCAATAACATATGGAAGAAGATTTTGTGAGTTGTAATGTCGGTACAACCCAAGGAGTTGGTGGTGACTCTTTGTCTATTCCAGTGGATGTGGAGGAGTATGAGAGTCTTCCAACCCTTTCATTCACATATACACAACAGTCTACCCATTTCATCCCACCTTTACCCAAGCAATAAAAAAAAACACCTAGTAACCAATCGTTGGTTTGTGAACACTTTACTAAAGTGCAACCTATTGACCATGATAACCCAAAGGAGTTGCATTAAGCTATACTGTTGCTTAAGCTATATAGCTTAAGCAATAATTGCATCTCAGTGCAATTATTGCAGTAAGTTATACAGTTGTTAATACAAGAATGACACTTCATCTATGATACACCACCTCAATAATGTATGTAAAACTTTCCATATTAATTTTAAAGGAGTTGGAAAAATTCAATCATCTAGTGTTAAGAAGGATGTAGAAGGAAGAGTGTGTAGCCCACAAAGTCTAGTGAGTATGATGTAGAAAAACTTAGGGTGTCAACTGCTAAATTTTTTATTAGGTGTGAATTACCTTTTAGACTTGTGGAGAATGAAGGATTTGTTGAGTACGTGGTTAATTTAGAGTCTCGATTTATTTTTCCATCTCAAATCACTTTAAAAATGGATTGTATTAAGTTGTATAACGAAGAGAAGATACAGCTAAAAAAATTATTGGATGGTCAAAGAATCTCTCTAACCATCGATACTTGGATATCAGTGCAAAATATGAACTACATGTGCATTACTGCACATTTTATTGATTGCAACTGGAAATATCACAAAAAAATAATAAAGTTCTGCCAAATTTCCAACCATAGGGGCGAAACTATTCAGATGGTGTTAGACTTGGAGTTGCATGATTGGGAGATTAATAAGATCTTGACCATCACAGTTGATAATGCCTCATCTATTAATGTTGCTGTTGATTACATAAGGAAGAGAATAAAGGATAATGATTGTACCATATTGGGTGGTGGGTTTTTTCACATGCAGTGTGTTACCCATATAATGAATTTGATTGTTATGGAAGGCTTGAGAGATGTTTATGAGTTTGTAACAAGGATTAGAGCTGCCGTCAGATATGTAAAGTCTTCACCGCCGAGGTTTGTCAAGTTCAAGGCTTGTGTGGTAAAGGAAAATATTAGTGAGATGATGATTTGTTTGGATGTTCCTACTAGATGAAACTCCACATATTTGATGTTGAGTACCGCTAAAAAACACAAACAAGCCTTTGAACACTATTATATGTGTGTGGATGGTGAATTCAGGAACCCCACTATTGATAATTAGAAAAAAATACATATTTTTGTAGAGTTGCTGAAAGTATTTTATGATGTTACATTAAACATTTTTTGTTCTTTGTATGTGGCGGCTAATGTATACTTCCAAAAACTCTGCACAATTGAAGATACATTAAATGATATGTGCAATAGTCATGATATTATCACTAGGACCATGGGCATAAATATGACAATTAAGTATAAAAAGTATTGGGGTAGCACAGATAAGTTCAACTTGATGATATATGTTGCTTTTGTACTTGATCCACAATTATAGCAATGAAGTTTTGGTTGAAACAGCGCAAAGGGGACAAGTTGGCGGATAAGATGGAGGCCAAGGTTAAACTCTTGTTAAGCTGCTTGATTGAGCAGTATAACAAATTTCGTGTAGGTAGTAGGGGCAGTTCTAATGTGGCTCAAGAGAGGCCAAGCACTACTTATACTTCTACTATTACCTCGACTAAATTTGATATCAGGTTAGAGAAATACCTTCAAGAGCAAGGGTATATGGAGTTTAGATCCAAACTAGATCGGTATTTGTCGGAGGGGTGTGCACAAAAATCACCCAATTTTGATATTTTGGATTGGTGGAGAGTTAATGCCACCAATTATCCTGTCCTTACTAAGGTAGCACGTAATATGTTAGCCACCCCCATTTCCACTGTTACCTCGGAGTCTGCATTTAGTACTTGAGGACGCATCTTGGATCCTTTTAGGAGTTCATTATCTCCAGAGACTGTCGAAGCCCTCATTTGCACTCAAAATTGGTTAAGAACTAAACCTGTCGACATTCGAGAGTTGGAAGAATACGTACAGTCGATCGACCTTGAAGGTAAGTTTGAAACTTGAAATATTTTTTTAATATCTATTTATCTCGGTTTATTATCTATCTAACTCATTTTTAATATTTTTTTTAGATGATCATCTAGCTTCATCTTCAATAGAGGCTGTTATGAGTCTTTCTTCTCATTTATGTTGAAAAAAAATCTGGAATAAGTGCTTTCTTCTTGCATAATCTAGAGGCTACAACTATTTATGACGTTTAGAAAATGATTATCATTTTTTGAGAATTTGGAATTGGGACTTCTCCTATGGGGAGTGAAGGAAACTTGGTGAGAGAATAAAATTGCTACAAACAAGCAAATTTTTAGAGTTTTATTTTTTTCAGGTTTATGTACACCTATTATATTGCTTTAAGTTTGTACAGGTTGTAACAAATGCTCATTTCTCATATGGCGTGCAACAACATCAAATACTAGTTTCTGATTCAGCCAAGAGAGCTTGTCAAAAGCATTATCTTGTGATTGTTGGAAGAAGAGCTAATTGATGGAAAACTTTTTGATTTTTTTGCAAACAATTTGTTGTGTATTAGAATTTGATTAAAAATATTGTATGTGTTTTGTAATATTCTTAGCAAATTAGTTCAAACAATGTAATATGTTGTTGATTGCATCTTGTATGTCGCATGCATTTTACATGATGATTATTGATTTTTTTTTTACATGCATTTAGTTAAAAAAATAATTAATTGTTTATAGGCTTATGTTGTATTAAGAAGTAAGACTAAAAGATATTTATATTGGTTTTCTATTGAGAATATGATTTGAAATTCTAAATAGAGACAAAATATTTAAAATCCAATTAATAATAATAATAATAAAATTGGGTACAACTCGGAACCCGTATCTACCCGGGTGTGACTCGGAACCAACTCAGTCCGAGTTCTAACTCGGGTTTGAAACCCGGGTCCCAGTCCGAGTATACCCGGATTCCCGGGTTGGAACCCAGATGAACACCCTTACTCAAACTACTGCCGAGTTTGAGAAGTTTTGGGAGGTGTTTATTGACACTTACAATTTGCATGAAAATGCATGGCTTCAGAGTCTCTATAGTGAGCGAATGTTCTAGGTTCTTGTATACATGAAAAATATATTTTGGGCTGGGATAAGCACAACTCAGAGGAGTGAGAGCATGAATGTCTTTTTTATGGATATGTACATTCAGGGACGTAGAAAGAATTCATCGAATAATTCGACAATGCACTGAGGAAGAAAGTGGAGAATGAGATGGCAGCGGATTTCCACTCATTTAATTGCACAATCCTTTATATATCTCATTTACCCGTGGAGAAAAAATTTCAAGAAGTGTACACGATTTCTAAATTTAAGGAAGTGCAGTCAGGAGTAATGGAGATTATCTATTCTCACTGTGTTATCATAAAAACAGAAGGGTCGATTACCACATATCAAGTTAATGACAAAAGGGAAGTTGAAGACGACATCAAGAAGTCAACTTTGGAGACGTACTTCAATGAAGATAAGTGTGAAGTGAAGTGCCTGTGTGGACTATTTGAGATTAAATTAATTATATATAGGCACATTCTTTTAATTTTCGCGCAAAGGATGTCCGAGTGTTGCCGGAAAAATACATTATAGAGAGGTGGAGGAAAGACATTACACGTAGATATGCTCTCATTCAAAGCAGTTATAATGACTTGAGTAAACCAACTGCTAGTCGGTACTCTGGTTTGATAAAATTATGTTATGAAGTAGCTATAAATGCATGTGAAAGTGAAGATAATTCCCTAGACATGACACATAAGCTAAAGGCAATGAATTCGATTTATACTAAATTAAAGTCTCAGGACACAGTTGCAAGTACTCATACTTTCATTGATGCCGAAACTAGAAATTCGAAGAAAGTGCTAAGTCCTCGTGTTGTCAGAGGGAAAGGAATGTCCCATCAAAGATGAAACAACCTACAATAGAGAAGTTGCAAACCAAAAGTAAAAAGGGTGGTGGCAAGCGATAGAAAAAAAATGTGAGAATATTTAAATAATGTGATTTTGATATAGTGTTAACGAATTTATTTTTAAGTTATTTAATTTTTTTATGTATTCAAATGTAGGAAACATCACGTACGGAAGATGTATTAAATCTCATAGGTTCAGTAATATTGCATGGTATACCACAAAGTGTTGTATCCCAAGTGCCTAGAACACAACAAAGCGTTATTTCTCAGGTCTATGTTAAATAATATTCCATTTTGCATCTATTTGTTTATATTCTTTTGAACAAGTAATGCCAAGTAGTTTGCATGATTTTTACAAAATATTTTAAACTACTTGCAGGTGAACTTTGAATATCATGGCCCTTTCAATGATTGATGAAAGACATTGTAGACTGATGCAGAAGACATTGTAGACTGTTACATTTTGACTATTTAAAGAGATTTGAAGACGTTGTAGATTGTACATGTTAACTATGTTCACAACTTCAAGCTGCTAGTCAGCTATTGAATATGTTTTGTATTTGATGAGATTTAATGACTATTTAATGAGGTTTGAAGACGTTGTATAACTCTGTTTTGTATCCTTGTAAACTTGGTATATTGTTGTTACGTTTGATATGTTTCCTCATTTTCGAACTAGTTACAGGTTGGTCATGGTCATGTTAATGAGAATGGTGAAGATTAGATTGGTCATTAGAATTTTCTAACTCTCATCATTTTCGTCATCTTCTATTTGCTATCATTGATATTTTTAGTATTGAAAACATAGCGATCCAAATTTTTTAAAAGCATAACAACAAACAATTACAATATAACAAAGGATATCACAGATTTTAAGAGTTTCATACACAATTACTGGGTTTGTCTCTTGTACAATATTGATAGAGGTGGTAAACCAATCTATTACAACCTACTTAACAACATTACACAATTTGATACACATTTACTTAATCTGTAATTGTTATTGATCCTATCCAACAACAAAATATTAGAATTGCAAATCCCCAATACACGTAGGGTCGCATGCGTGTATGATTAATATCTTTCATTAGACCATGAAGCTCATCCCGATCATTTTGGATGTCCTCTTCCGATTTTTGAATCTATACCCGTGCACGTTGGAGTTATTCCTCCTACTTTTGGAGTTATTCCTTCTTTTTTGGAGGCGACGTTCTCTTTCGCAAACAACTTCTCTTTCATTTTCTACTTCAATATTTGCCCATAAAAAGTACTCGCAGTATAGCCTTCCCTGCATCAAATAACTTGTACAAATCATGAAGCAAAATTACAATTAATACAACAATGTTTGAAAATAAAAAGTACACAAACAAGAGTAATTACTGTTGACCTCCTTATTATAATTTGGACAGGAATAAAAAGGTCGCCTTAGAGTTTTTTGGGTGTTCGAGAATTTTAGATGTGTCATCTCTCCGCATAAACATTTTGGATGATGATTCGAAGAATGATCAACTGAACTATATGAAGAATGTGATAAAGACATTGCTGATATGGAACACAAACATCTTTGGAAAATGTTAGAGAGGCTGCTGCAACATAAAAGGCGAATTCATGGTTTATGTAATTCATTAATTCATCATAGTAACATTTTTCATTCATACTCATGCAACATTCATTCCTATAGTTCCCTACACAACAGCCACTCTAACATTTTTCATTGTTCCCTACACTACACATTTATTTGAATTCATTATAGTAACAGAGGGTTGGAAATTAAATTCATTCCCATTGTTCCCTACACAACAGCCTCTCTAACATTTTTCATTGTTCCCTACACTACACATTTTTCACTGCAAGAGACAGTGTAAAATCACATACACTTAGGTGCGCAAATACCGCCTTGTCTTCCATGAGTATGCGTCTCTTTCTTCAAAATGTGAGGGAGTAAATTGATCATTGGATGTCAATCTGAGTTGTACATGCAAAACTTGACAAGAATAATGGTCAAATGTGCTAGACTTTAATGCCAAATTCTGAAGTGAAATTCAACAGAACTTTCTAGTATTCAATTTGGCTACTTAGAAGTTGCTCTAGAAAGAGAAATGCAAAACATTATTAGTGTCTAACTTACTCATGGCCCAATGTGATAAACAACTTACAATTTCATTTCTAATATACTATTGGCATTATAATGGACCATAATCTCATTAACTTATTGAACCCCATAACTCAATGCTCTATATACCTAGGACTTTAAGATTTGATTGTTATGACATGGGTTTTCTTTCAAATCTCAACAGGCAATGAATTTCGAGTGATAAAAAATGAAGTAGATATCATAAATTATTTTGCTTTCAAAGGAAGTAGATATCATCAACAACTTACAATTTCATTTCTAATGTACTATGGGTTTGCTTTCAAATCTCAGAACTTGTCTTAATCAATTTTTTTTATTTTCTTGAATCAAAACACCAAACAGAATAACAAATGAAAAAAGAAAATAGAGAAGACAAGGGTGCTATAATCGTTCCAGTTCCTACTACCCGAACCATATTCCACTTACACTTGTTCAGAATCGTTTCTCGAGCAGAGCTAACAAAGAAAACATAAAATGTGAAAGTGTTGTTTACCTTAAAATATGAGAGTGGTGTTTTACCTTAGGGCTAAAGAAGGGGATGAAGTGGATGACGGAATCGAGCAGGGGACGAATCTTAGGGCAGAAGAAAAGGATGGACTCTAGGGATAGCGGGTTAGACTGGGTTTGCCGACCTCCAAACTCGATCTGACTCCAGGACAACGGCAACGACGACGACATATTGGTGGAGACGAACTTGGGACAACGACTGATCCTCAGAAGGGGAGGGATTCAGATCTTCAGAACTCAAAAGGGGGAGGGATAGTGATGAAGCTCAGGAAGGGGGGTTCAATTTCCCTCTAATGAAACGCAGTGTATACGTTTCATTAAACTTGCAAAGCAGTCCCCGAATGGGAACTGCAATAAGAATTTCCCTCTACAAATCTAGACAGACCTTCAACGAATTCTATAAGCACGGACTCCACCACACACGGTGACTCCAAAAGATCTTCTTTGAAGGGAGGCATCATCTTCAACCTCCCAAAACCCTAAATCCCTCCATTGTATTGAGAAAACGTGAGGTTATGAGAGATTGTAAAATCGCATATTATTGTGGATTTTGGCCCCAAACACCCTATGCACGTAGGCTTTTATGCCGAACTACGTAAATTTTTATGTCTCTCTCTATATATCTTTTGTTTTCTTATTTATTATTTGTTTCATAGATGAACGCAAAGATCACAGTATCGACGCCCAAATCATCATCGTGGGCCAGGGATAATTCTTTCCTCCATTTCAACCTATTGTGTGAATTAACATGTTCCCTAGAGGAAAGAAGTACTTCACCAAAACATAAGTTCAAAATTCTAACCAAAAAGAATAGCCATGGTCAAGCCCATAAAAAAACCAACATGAATAGATGAACAAAAGGGGTGTAAATGTGTAAAAGATCAAGTAGATATTGCGGCTGAAAATCAGGAGGTTTCAAACCATCTACCAACTGCCGATATCAACGCTACAAATAAGGGATGAGGAAGCCATGATCCTGCTATTTTGATTTTGATTTCTGTAACTGACATTTGAATTTAAATATATTGCTGAAAGTTAGCACTTGATTGTAAAAATGTCTTTCTATTTCTACTATTTGTAATCCACCAATATCAATCAATCAAATATACAAGTATTCAAAATTGTATTACTCTATTTTCCTTCATGGTATCAGACTGACCAGCAAAGACAAATGTCAAAAAAAAAAAAAAAATCCCCATGTCTTCCTCTCCCTCATCTTCAACCAGCCTTCCCATCCTAACCTCTCATCCACCCTCTGTTATTTACATGAGTAATGTTGTTACTGTCAAGCTCACTTCTGAGAAGTATCTCCTCTGGAAAGCACAACTCATTCCTTACTTATGTGGCCAAGATTTATTTGGCTACCTTGATGGAACCATACATATTCCTCCCAAAACTGTCTTTATCACCCACCTTGAAAATGGCCCCATCACTGAAATAATCAACTCTGCCTACACTCACTAGGTCCGACAGGATAGCATCGTCCTTAGCACTATCACGTCTTCTCTCTCTGAAGGTGTTCTTGCCCAGATGGTCAACTATACCACTTCCCATACTGTTTGGGGTGCTCTTGAGGAGAATTTTCTTCGCGATCTCATGCCAAAATTGTGCAAATTCGCACACAACTGGTGACTGTTACCAAAGGCAGTAAAGCTGCTATAGAGTATTTTTTGTTTATTAAGAAACTAACCGATGAGTTAGCTATTGCAAGCCAACCCATGACATGCAAAGATGTTATTACATACGTTCTTCCAGGGTTAGGCCACGAATATGACAGTTTTTTTGCCTCTATTTCTGCTCAGACTGATATAGTGTCTCTTGAAGAGATATACTCTCTACTTCTCACAACAGGCACGCATCTCTCGGCATCAGCTTGCCTCACCTATTCAGCAGGCATCCATCAACGTTGCTCAAAAGCAATTTCAGTCCTTTACAAATAGAGGATGCAGTGGCTATCGTAGCATAGGACGGGATCAACGTAGTGGTTCCAACGCTAATACCCGAACCAATGATCAGAACACTCTGGTTTGTCAGGTGTGTAATAAACCAGGCCATTCGGCTCGAAAATGTTACCATCGCTTTGATCTCTCTTATCAGGACTCCTTTAAAACTGACAACAAACAAGTCATGGTTGCTTCAAATGGTGCCAATTGGGACACTGAATGGCACGTGAACTCAGGCGCCACTCATCATGTTACAAATAATCTCGAAAACCTGAACCTCAAATCTGAAGATTACGATGGTTCAGATCATGTTCAAGTGGGAAATGGCCAAGGTTTGCACATTACAAAAATTGGTTCCTCTCAACTCTCTACTCCCAACTCTTCCTTTCTTCTTCATAACGTCCTTCTAGTTCTAGTTCCTGAAATTCAAAAGAACTTATTATCTGTCCAACAATGTTGTGTTGATAACCATGTATATTTTTAATTTTATGACAAATATTTTCTTGTGAAGGACTACTCGGGGAAGGTCCATCATCAAGGCCAACTCATTAATGAACTCTATCCATTCAACTCCACTTCTCATCACCCTCATACTTTCTCCACAGTCCGTGTCTCCACTCGCGAATGGCATCGTCGTCTTGGACATGCACCCCAACCCGTTCTCAACAAAGTCCTCCTCAATAATAAACTTTCGGCTAGCACCAATAAAAGGTCGTCTATTTGCTCCGAATGTCAAATGGCTAAAAGCCATGATTTACCCTTTCAGTCTTCTTCACATGTTTCTCGTCATCCATTATATTTAATTTTCAAGATGTATGGGGACCTGCCTCTGTGGCTTCCACCACAGGTGCTAAATATTATTTTACTTTTCTTGATGATTATTCAAAATTTGTGTGGCTGTTTCCAATCAAATTAAAATCTGACATTGAACAAATTTTTCTTCAATTCCAAGCCTATGTTGAAAAACATTTTGAAAGGAAAATTAAATCAATTCAATCCGATTGGGGTGGTGAATATAGCCGATTACATACCTATTTTCAACATCATGGAATAAATCATCGGGTGGCTTGTCCTTACACCCACCAATAAAATGGATCGATTGAACGTAAACATCGACACATTGTTGAAGTTGGTCCAAGTTTGTTGGCTCACTCAAAACTTCCTTTCATCTATTGGGAAGATGCTTTCCACACAACAACATACATCATAAATCGTCTTCCAACACCTGTCCTCCAAAATAAATCTCCTTTTGAATTAATGTATCATTGTGTGCCCAATTACTCGTTCATGCGTGTATTTGGTTGTACTTGTTAGCCAAACATGAGACCCTATAACAAAAATAAACTCAATTTTCGGTCTCAAACCTGCATCTTCCTCGGCTACAGTTTGGGTCATCATGGATACAAATGCTTTGATCCCTCTATAGGTAAAACTTACATTTCAAGGCATGTAATTTTTGACGAAACTATTTTTTCCAGCTTTCCAGCAAGTCGAGCCCGAGACACCTCCCACTCTGTCTGTGTCTCTTCCATCCATCGTCACTATCTCTTCTCCTCCAAACACCACTCCCATGCAACCTAGTTCATTTCTTGTGAGGACACAATTTGCACATTGCTCTTCTTCTTTTGTAGGAACAGGAGACGTGATTTTGCCTAATTTCCCTTCTAATAGTGATGCTCCTTTGGACCAAGCGATTACTCAAGATTGTTCTACATCCTAGCATGTTGTTAATAGCCATCCTATGGTCATGAGATCCAAAAATAATATTCATCAACCACTCAAGCATGCAAATGACTATATCCGTTACCCACTTCCGAAAGCGCTGATCACAGAGACAATCACTGAAGCTGACGAACCAACCTCCTTTACGACAGCCATCAAACATAGCCACTGGCGTGACGCTATGAATAAAGAATTTGATGCACTTCTCCAAAATGGTACGTGGTCACTTGTTACACCCCCATCTCGAGCTAATATTGTTGGATGCCATTGGGTATATCGAATCAAAGGGAAAGCCGATGGAACCATTGAGCGCTACAAAGCTCATTTGGTTGCCAAAGGATTTCATCAACAGGAAGTGATTGATTTCACATAAACTTTCAGTCCAGTTGTGAAGCATGCAACCATTCGGCTAGTTTTATCTATTGGTGTAACTTATGAATGACCTATCATTCAACTTGACGTACAAAATGCATTTTTGCATGAAGATTTACAAGAAGCAGTGTTCATGACTCAACCTCAAGGTTATATTCACCCACAATATCCACATTATGTATGCAAACTCCACAAGTCATTATATGGCTTGCGCCAAGCCCTAAGAGCTTGGTTTTCAAAGCTATCTGATAAACTCAAGGCACTCAATTTCTGTGAAAGCAAGGCTGATAACTCTCTGTTTGTATTGAAGACCACCAACGAGGTACTTTACATTTTAATATATGTTGATGATATATTAATTACAGGGTCAAGTTATCATGATATCAACCGAATAATTCAAAGTCTCAAAGCTTCATTTGTTGTCAAACAACTGGGCAATCTTCACTTTTTCCTTAGAGTAGAAGTGGTTCAAAGCTCCGAATGACTCTATCCCACTCAAAGAAAATATATTGTTGATTTATTAAAGAGGAGTAAAATGGACAAAGCTAAGATGTGTACCACCTCAATGGCTTCTAATTTTCATTTGGCTGCTAACGATGGATCACCATGCACTGATGTTAGCATCTACCAAAATATTGTAGGCAGCATGCAATACTTGGCATTTACAAGGCCAGATTTGGATTTTGTTGTTCACAAAGTCAGTAAGTTCATACACAAGCCAATGGACTCTCATTGGCAAGCCGACAAGAGGATATGCGGTACTTAAAGCACACGGTTTCAACTGGTCTCCTCATCACCAAAGCTAATAACTTGAGAATTCAAGCATACTCTGACTCTGATTGGACTGCGGATATAGATAACAGAAGATCAGTTAGTGCATATTGTATTTTTCAAGGACCCAATCTAACCTCATGGAGCTGTAAACAATAGCAAACCATGGCCCGAAGTAGCACTGAGGCAGAATATAAATCACTTGCAAACACAGCTATCGAAATAATATGGATCCGCTCCCTCTTGTCTGAGTTACGGCTCCCTATTTGTCAAACTCATGTGCTTTGGTGTGATAATATTGGAGCAACGTATCTATCATCCAATCCAGTATTTCATGCACAAAAAGAACACATTGAAATTGATTTTCATTTTGTTAGAGATCAAGTATCTAGCAAGTAGCTAGCAGTGCAATTTATTTCAAGCGATCAACTAGCGGATGGTTATATATCTTAGGATTGCAAATATAATTTCTCATATAATTTTTACAAATCCTAAAATAAAATACTCTTACAAAATTATATTCAAATAACTTCTCAACTTTATCTATCAGGTTTCACAACCTCTAATATTCTATATTTTCAAAAATAAATTTTTTCAAGACTTTCTCTCCTTTGCCAAAATCCAATTTTAAAAAATTCTCAAAACACTGACAGTTTATCATAACCAAATAATTTATTTTATTTATTGAAAAGAGCTGAAGAGATCCCTGTGAAAAGAAAAATGCTTTGGCTACCGAGAAAGCTAACCCTCAAAGTATTTTTTTTATTTAATGATTAAAAAATTATTTTATTAATAAGTTTGTGAAGTTTCTTTTCAACATATTTAAAGAAGTTGAAAAAGTATTTATAAAAAAGAGAGAGAGAGAGCAGTGCATTTTGTACTACTAAGTACAATCAATTTCACGTTCGAGCCAGGCTATACGAAACGTTCACCTGTGCACTCCAACGGTTGTTTTAGATTAAGAATAAAAAATTGCAGAAAGAAGAAGTCAATGACGGAAAAGCCATTTGAGCTGCCCCTCCAGATCCATCTTCCCGTTCCTCCGTGAAACCATTTGAGCCCCCCCATCCATCTTCCCGTTCCTCCGTGAAACCATTGGAGCCACCCCATTTTCGACTCCCATTTTGTGGGTTGCTCACGTCTCTCTCTTGTTTGTTTAGGGAAGAAAATCGGGTTCTTAACATCTCTGCCACCTAACTCAGCCTCTGTCAGATCCCCCTGCTCTCAAAATAACAAATGGATTTTAAGCATGAACTACTTATAGAAATGGATTTTAATTTCTTTATATCCCTTGTACTACTGAATCAGGGGATAGATCTAAACCTAAACTACTACAAGATATGAACCCAAAATAACTACATACGAGATGAGCTCAATAAACCAAGCTAGGATTAATAAGCAAAGAAAATCTTACCAATGCAAAATGGGTTCGTTTCAATCATCCAAACTATAGAGAGACATCAATCGAAAGGCCGAAGACAAAAGAGAAACGGCGGCAAAAACTCAAAGGCCAGGATTTCTCTGTTGGACAATAGGAGGAGCCGAAGAATAACTTTTCGGGTGAAGAAAATGTTACGGTCGATGATAAGTTTCTTTCCGAAAAGGAGTTCATTACTTTAGCTTCTGACTTGGAGGACTTTTTTTGCTCAAGTTCGTTAACGAGTCAATTTGGGGCTTCGACCAGAGATTTGTTTTTGTCAAAGAAGGATTTCGAGGGTACAAATGAAGGAAAAGATGTAGAATTAACTGAGGAAGACTTGGAGTCAGAGGACAGAGATTCACAGAACTTGGATATTGGTTATGAGCCGGAAGATTTTGATGGTGAAGATAGTGATATTCTGGAAGAACTTCAAAAGCTGGAAGAGTCTGATATGCTGAAATCAGGTCGTCAAAACTCAAAGTAGTTTTACAAGGATGGTTTTCATGGTGATAGAAACTCTAAAGACAAAGACTTTGGTGGAAATGATGAAAAACAAATGGACGGAAAACCCAATTTGTCTCCTGCCCATGCCAATGCGCACCGTTTCATTAACCCAGCTATGCCATGTCATTTTCGTGCATAAGGGATGCGCGAAATCGACTTCACGTAGAGATTTTCTTTATACTATTGGTACAATACAAGGGTGGCCCTAGCATTGTCCATGTGAAAAAAAGAAACTGAGTGTATGTATGTTTTTCGGCGTGAGAGAGATGGCTCTTGTCGTGAGGGTGACAACTCTCGATCAATGTCTTGTTCAACATGCCATAGATGAACTGGTGCATCGTCTTTGATACTATCTTTCTAGGTTACTAGTTGGGCATTGCGGCCCATTTTGAATCAGATGGGCTTTTTCTTTGCCAGAATAAATATATCACGGGCATCCTTCAAAGGACAAATATGTCCAATGCCGAGTCCCATGTCTTCAGGCTTCTAATCTTACACTTTTTGAGGGTGATTCATTTCATGATTTTAGATTTATCTTTTCTAATAAATTATTATTGGATTATTCATCTCACTTTCTATAATAAAAAATTATTATTCTTATTTTAGTTTTTTATCTAATTTTTTTAATACATTTTATTTATTTATTTTTAAATACTTTTTTTTTATTTTCATTTTCATAATTTCCTACAATATATACATCAAAACTACCAAGACCCTAAAAAAATTAAATTAATATTCAAGAATCAAAATCAAAAATCAAAAATAAGAATATTATATCATTTGCCTAAGAGACACTTCTCAATAAATATGTTGAACCACTGTGGTTAAAGTCAAGTTAATTGCCTATTCCAATGTAGATGAAAAGGGTTTTACTATACATCAGCCATTATTCACCTCCACACCCCACATTTGACAGTTTTTTTTTTTTTTCATAGGATGTGGAGTATGGGGTAGTAAATAGTGACTGATGAAAAAAATTATTCAAATGAAATGATGCTAACTTAGGTAAAACATGACTAACTACAACAAATGGCTATTCCAATATCATTGCTCTTAGTTGATCTCTGGATGATTAACATTCCAAAAGTGGCTATATAATTTTTTGTTCTGAATGACGCCGCCAAAGGAAAACAGCAGATCAAATGCTCTCAAAGACAGGCGTGTAGCATAGGCAGACTCATAGAATAAGGCTATGTGTGTGTAATCTTATTTCTTGGACCTTCCTCAAGCATCAAGCAATTGCACATTCCAACACTAAAGTTGAATACTATACCTTAGCCAACTCAAGTGCTGAATTAAATATGCCTTATATAAGGTCTCCTCCAAGTACTTGTTTACTTAGTCCAACCTCCTACGTATATTGAGTTGTAATAACATTTCATGCCCATCATAAAAACTTTGCCATTGATTTTACTTTATTTGTGAAAGAGTTGCTCAAGCCTAACTTCAAGTTCATTTCATCTCTAGCAAAGATCAACCCGCAAACATTTTCACCAACACTCCAAAACTCTCATGTATGTGTACCAAGCTCACTGTCTGTGCATCTGATCTGATGAGTTTGAGGGGGTGTAATCGCTCATATCCTGCACTTACGGATCATGGCAGTAGAAGCTCTTCATTGAATGCTAAGATCAACACCCCCAAAATTAGGCATCAGCTCTAAAGAATCATAGCTCAACAAACCTGAGGGCAACTCCCATAAATCATGCATCTCCGTAGTGATAAGACAACATTTCCATTTGTACATTGTATAGTGATATAGTCACTCCCAATATTCTTGATGTAAATATAATATCTTTATAGTTCTTAACTGAAAAGGCCAATTGTACTATTTAGGGATACAATAGCTCTTTAATTATCTTATTTAAGAGAAAACTTCATGAGCGCATGATATTGAATCCTTAATACTCTTTCCTTCATTATTTTTTTATACCAACCACAAAAAGGCCTACAATCACTAGAGGTGAACGGGTTGTTTGCAGGGGTTGCGAGTGCGGATCTTTTTTAGGTACACAAGGTTTGTATGTAAGAACTATTTATAGCAAAAGTTTTCTGTAGTGGATACCTTTGGATTGGTTAGTACCCGTGTGGTTTAGATTTTGAAGAGATTCTTCATATGAGTTTATACTTTGTTACCAAAATTTCTATATTGATATTTTTTAACCTTTTTAAGGTTTAGGTTTTGATATATGTGGTAATATCTATGATTGTTTATGTTGAGTTTGGCTTAATTTTATGTTGAAGATGTCATTCCACAAGCTTGGCTTGACTGTTGCTCAACTCTGACTTGATTGTGGCTCGAAACCTCGCTTGACAGTCCGCTCGAGCTAAGCTTTAGACAGAGAGTTCACTTAACATCCGCTCGACAGTCAGCTCAAGTAGGAGGCCAACCCATGTGTTCACTCAAAAATCACTCAACAGCCAGTTCGAGTGAGTGTCTACCCTAAACCACCGCTTGACACGTCGCTCGAGCGAATTTTCAGTTTTAGGACTTCTTGCACCGTAGACTATATATACATGATTTTATTCATGTATTTGACATTATCAGCCGGCCGTATACTAGAGAGAGAGAGAGAGAGAGAGAGAATATCCTTTTGTGAAGAGTTATGAGTGTTCATTGGGTGTATTAGGACTTTAGGATTAAGGATTTTGTAATTAATCACTTGTACTCCACTTTTGTTGATAGTGAATTCGTAGAGACCGATCCCGTTCATAGACATAGGTTCACATTGAACCGAACCACTTATATCTTAGTGTTCTTTGTGTGATTGTCATTATTTCTTTTGTTTGATTCTGATGTTATACTTCAAATTAGCCTTTGATAACCAGTTTATCCCAACAATTTAGATATTTAGATCTATATCTATTGAATATTGGTATATTTTGTTAATTAATTCCTCCTACGCTTGGTTTTTCAAATAAGAAATGTGACAAGGAAGGCTTGCACCATACATGACCTCTACCTAACCAACATATGATTTGTCATTTTTTTCATTTTATTTAAACACACACATATTTAAACATTAAGATAGTGAGTCAAAAATGATAAATTACATGTTAATTAAATAGAAGTGTGTAGTATAAAACTTCCATACAAAATTTCTCTTTTCAAATAGTATGATAGCCAGGTTTCGTGGATCGTGACTTCAACTTCAACATATATCTCGTAACCTTAATTACTTTTGTGTATACAAGTATTGTGCTGCATATGAATATTGTACTTGTGAGCTGTAAAAATACAAAAACTTTTTCATACTCTTTTAGGCCGTCTTTATCGGTTAGTGCGTGGGTGAAGAGAAGATGGTTTTTTGTGTCATGTCATGTTGTCATGTCTCAACAATATTTGGTTCATGTTTTATATTCCGTTGGTGTTATGATATCTAATGTAATCTGTTTGGGTGTTAAGAGTATTTCAAATCACATATGAATAATAATGAAATAATTTATGAATAATAGTAAACTGTTTGTAAATCCAAACAAATCCTTATGGACACGATCTTATTCACCTAATCCATCAATCATGCAATCCTTAGATTTTCTAAATGGAGAAGAGGCAGCATATAGTAGTTCAAATGGGTATAATTATCATGATCATGTTGACCCAATCCATCAATCATTGAAATAAAACTAATCTTAAAGGTGGCTTCCACCAATACATGATTTCAGCATTTCACCAAGGATAAATACAAGTACTACAACATCTAAATGGTAACTTGCTTTACGTCTTGCTCCGAATGGAGCTTTTTCTTTACCCTTTTCTCGCCATGAGGGGTGGCTTGCTCACCATCTTGCCAATGTGGTGACTTTTCCACCATCTTTTTGTGGGTGATGGATTGCCTGCCAAGTTGCCAACTAGCTCCATTTGTGTCTTGTACCCATCTTGGGCTAGTTTAGGCTGAACCTAGGGAATTCTTGGGCTTTGGCGGCCCATATACAACACAATATGGCTAATAGACACCGGCCTACTCATAAAATGTATCTCTTGATGAGACATCGAAACATCAACTATTGCATTCCTTGTTAAAGGAATGCAAACACCATTTATTATAAATAGATGAAAGGGTCCCTTAGCGAACATGATACTATAGTAAATTGAATATCAAATTGATAGTGTATCTAGAGATAGCAATATGTGACACGACCCATGAACTCAACACGAATACTATACGAAATTAGCGGGTTTGAGTTTGATGTTAATGAGTTTGGGTCAAAATGGGTTGACCCGTCGATTTTTAAATGGGTCAACCTGGTTAACACGAAATCAACTCGTTTTGACCTATTTAGAGTTTATTTCAAAATTAAAATTTTATTATTGTTAAGTTATAATATTGGTATTTCTCAATATGTTTATGTTTTTATTTTTTTATTACTGGATTATAATTTTAGACCTATGATCATATAATTTATTATTGTATGGTTTGTAATATTGGTTTTATTATATGTTAAAATTTAAAAACTATTGATATATATTTTTTAAGATATTGTGGTTATAAATAAATATAGATTTTAACTTTTATATAAAATTATGTTAATCAGGTCAAATGAGTTATGCATTTTAGTTCAACTCATTTACATGAAACAAACAGGTTTAAATGAGTCGTGTCTTATTAACATATTTTTAATTAATTATTAAACGGATCAAAATAGATGACACGACACGACCCATTATCTAAATGAGTTGGATTAGGGTTTGGAAGTTTGACACGTTTAGCTTAATGGATTGGGTTCAAGTTGATCTATATAATCAAATGTTCATGACTTGACACGATACAAACACGATTCGAAAAGACGATTTGCCACTCCTAAGTGTACCTACTCACTTTTGTTTTCTCATAAAACTTGCATTGAATTAAAAAAGAGAATACAAGAAGATAGGGTGGGGGACCCTGACAAAAACTCATTCACAGAAATTACAGTACATACAACAGAAAATAAAATAAAAACGGATGATGGGACCAGACATGTCTATTTCATCGAGTCTCTCTCCAAGATAGTGCCTAGATCGTTATGTCTTTCGTGCTAGTCGAAACTTACCCGACAAAGAATTCTGCTACGTTAGAACCGTTATAGTTATGATCGCCATTCACAGGGGCTTCGATTGCCGGCTCCCCTATCATCAAGTCATTAACTTCCTTGACCTTCTGGCACTGGGTAGGCATTAGCACATGGTCTTAAGACTTTGTAGAGACCTATGTTTTGACCAAACCCAATAAAGTGTACCTGCTTACTTATTTGCTTTTATAACACTTTCTTTGACTTTTGCCCCCTTTTTGTATTAATTTCAACCCTTTTTCATTCATTTAATTAAAGATCCAGCAACTTAAATTATGAAAACAACTTGCAGATTTGGCGATGTGTAATCATGGTTACATTTTTTATATGAAAAAAATTTTATCTAACTAAGTTAATTAGTTTTATATGTTGAATCAATATTATACATTAATAGAAGGAAAAAGAATTCAAAATAATGTCAAGATTAATAAATTGGTCTCTAATATTTGGTTGGGGAACATAGTAATCTTCTCTTGGCCTCTTATTCTCTTTTATTTGTTGGTTGATAATGAAAAGTCTCACCAAACTTTACTTGTGGAAAAAGAGAATTTAGTAAACTCCGTGAATCCGTCCCATATAAAAACTCAAAAGATAACCTAATGGAGGAGTGAATGACAAAGACTCATGTAAGTGATGTCTTCCACCATTGGCTGTGACCTTCTACCTGTAACCAATAACGTCGGCAGCACTGTATGCCTGAGACACCTCTAATGCCTAAATCAGCAACAAGTGAGAGATAATAATTTAAGAATACTTAATCAGATGTACTGGACGGTTACCTGTTATCTCTATATATAGGTATGAAGAATATTAGATGTGAACTATTAATTGATCAACTTCACATAATACTTAGCCACAATAATGCTTATCCCTAATATGACAGAATTATCTTATCACCTTTCTATATTTATCTACAATGTAAGGGTCTATCCATCCTAATAATTAGGTTGGTTAGAGTTCACGATTCACAACTCTTCTGAGCGACTATCCTTTCCGGAAGATGGGCATTGGGCCCCTTACTTGGGTCATACTCATATAGGTTGACATTGCCTTAGATCAATATTGACTCCACCTCACAACCATAAAAAGGATTTATGAGTTTTGCTATATGTAAGTTTGTATGTTAACACACCACTTATAGTCTTATAATGAGATTCATTATAACTTTAAAAAAGTAATACACTAATATTTTCTTAGCATAGTTGATGTAGAAAGTTTTCATATCAGCATTGGGTAGCTTAATATAAATTGAGGCCTAAAGCAAAATTTTATTTATTTTTGAGTTTTTAATATAATAATAGGATACATATTGTATTAAATATATAGTTTTGAAGCTTATTTAAAAATCATTATTCTAATTTTTGAGATGTAAAAAAATGGTTATATTAATCATATATTATATATGTATATATCTACATATACACGTTTCATGGGGTCCCACTCAAACAAGTCAAACCATATGTAAAGTGTTTTTTATCTAAAACTTGAGGCTCTGTTTGTGTAATGAGACTCTACTATTATTTATTATTTATTATTTACATTTTACCATTTTTTATTATTATTTTTTATAATTTAATATTTAATATTTAATATTATTTTATTATTACTATTCATAAAATATCTAATATATCACCTCCCTACTCAAAGGTTTGAGTAAGGGAATACGGGGTTAAGTGCTGCCGAAGCAGCTGCACACTAAACAAACTAATATATAACTTGAACTTACTTGTAGACTTTACACTCTTTCTCCACCAATCCTCAGCTGAATGGTTTTCGAGTATTAAACATGATAATATCTTATTTGGGTAATGAGATATTATCATATATTCTCGAAATTTTTCAGAAATTATTTCCTAACATCATTCCAAGAAAAAATATTTTCAATTTTAAATTTTTAACTTTTTAATCTAATCATTACCTAATTATAATTCAAACACAAAATTAAATACAATTTTTCCAAACTTCCAAATAAAACATAAAAAACAATATAATTTTTTCAAACTTCAAAATAAAAATTATATTCAAATAATTATTTAAATTTATAATATTTTTATTCAATTCTTTCCCTTTCCTCTTCCAAAATCCGACAAAACATTTTAACTAAAATTATTTTATTACTATTCACAAACTATTTAACTATTATTTACAAAATTTTGAGTATATAAACGAGCCCTTAGTATCTCCTTATAAGTTCAACCTAGATAAAACATGTATAATATATCTATACTTAATCATATTCATATGTCAAGTATAATTTAGGACTCATACCGCATCTAAATCTCTATTCTACAACATTAGTCGATGTTATAATTAGAATTTATTAAAAACATTATAAAGAGTAGAAAATTCTCCTTCTGGAATAATATAGTATCTCATTTACTATATTCTTATATCATAGGAACAGTAGATATTATAATGGAATCTCTTGAAATGAATACCAATAATACAAACTTTTGCTTCCTAAATGATATAGAAACTCATTCACTGCATTCTTATACTAAATTCAAATACTACAAATGTTCCTTCTTGTATCTCTATATAGAGATATATTTGATGTTTTGTATAAAACCTCTGTGCATTATAAAATTCAAACCCAGGTTTCCAGGTTTGAAACTCGGGTTTTCGGGTTTGAAACCCGGGTTCCCGAGTTGAAATTCGGATGAACATCCTTATGTGATGGTGGATGGTAATGATTCAGCTATAGAATTTAGAGTCACATGATGAGAAGTAACCATTTTCTATGACTACATATATTGCGTTTGTGTGCTTAAAGCACTAATTATAAGTTGAAGATCATGCATTATTACAAACACAAGTCACTCTTCCACTGGAAAGTGTCATCTAAACAGATAGAGCCAAAAGATAAAAAATCAAAGATATATGGCAATATTGGAGCAGGTCAGAACTCCAAAGATCAGGTTTTCAGATCATAGGTTACGTAAGCACTTGGCCAATTAAAAAATTCTAGTACTTCTCATTTATATACAACACATCACACATGATTATTTTATTTTATTTTTTTTTTATTTTTTTCCTTATCAAATATGTGGTATATATATGATGAGTAGAAGAATTCTTTTAATTTAATAAGAATAAAAAAAATTAAATATAATGTGTGGTGTAGAGATAAATAAATAGAAGGGCTTTAGGCAAATACAACATGAATAACAATCCCAAAGGGGCAAGGGGTGGCGTAGCGATCATTAAGGTTGATTTGATTACACAAAATCAAACTATTTTATTTCATATAATCATTATAATTTTTCAAACTCTCACACAAGATATAATAAATAATTTAAATTTTTAAAATTATTATATAAAATAAAATTTTATTTAATTTTTAATAAAACATCTCATCTAATCTCAATTGCGTAAGCAAACGTGAGCCATATAAATTAAATATTCTAAGTTTAAGATTTCGCATTCAAGCTTTAAAGTCAATGGATTAATTTTTGTTTAATCGGTACATTTGCAAGAAATCTCTAATCAAGGAGGATTTGTGCACCCCTAAACTTTGTTTACAGATACCGATAGTAATTAAAAAAAAACAACATGCGTCACCCTTACCTTCCATCACATCATTTATCATAACTCTCTAAACTAATGATTTTGACAATCATTCTTTAAATATTTAAGAAATTTTAATGTACCATATTTCTCTTTAAGAAAGTCTATACCTAATAATCCTTTTTTTTTTTTTGTTGGTTATATTCCCTAATAATGTTTAAAATGACTCGGATGTGGTTTAAATTAAAAGGAAAATATGTATATATATTAAAAATAGAAAAAGTGGCCCAAAAGATAAAATAATTATTTTCTTTTATTTCTTTCTTTATTTTTGTAATTTGTAATGAAGGAGATATGTGCTCACTTTTTTATGAAGACTGTTATAGCTACAAAGAGATTACACAAAATCAATTATACAAATTGATGTAGTTTTATGTGATCTGTTAGATCTATTTTACAATAAAAGTAACTTTACAATTTGACGAATCACGTGAAGATACATCAGTTTGTGAGATTACTTTTGTATAATTCATTTGTGGCTAAAATATTTTTCCTTTTTTATATTGAGGTAATATCGAAACTTTTTTATTTATTTTTTTATGTCTTTTGGAGTGGTAGTTTGATGGGGTTATTTATAGTTTTCCCCAAAACACTTATCTTGTCAGAAATAATATAGCCCATTTAATTTATATATTAATACTAATTAACGATTTTAGTAATTTAGAACATAAATTGAAAAAAAATATATGATAGTTTAGAATACAAAGTCTACTTTGTTCAAAAATAAAACAATAAAACCCTTAACATATTCCTTCTTTTAATTAATTGGAGTTCTATTTAATTTAAGGTCTCGTTTATTTTCATAATTATTATAATAATATTTTATTTAATTTTTAATTTTTATCTCAATTCATCTTATCTAAAAAATAAACGAAGATAAGAGAATTGCCAAGGCACTCATTTAACAAATATATGATCTTATCTTTTCAATTTGTGGGCCACAAATATATTATCTTACCAACTTAATTAAAAAGAAAAGCATGCCTAAAATATATTGGGCAATTGCTTCAATTATTTTTCCAAAACTAATTCAATGGCCACTATATTTGCAATGATGAGAATTGTGGAATTTAGTACACATCACAATGATTACAAACTCAATAATAATTCATATTAAACTCCTGAAGAAGACATTGCCATTAATGCACGTACAAAGTATTTTGAAAAAGTACAATAATTTCATTTTTGAATCATATTCTTTTTAATTTGCACTTTAAATAATTAGGACTGCCATTATACCATTTAAAATGGTCACCTTTTTTATCTTCTATCATATTTTTTTTTCACTTTTCATCATTTTCTCCCCACTTCCTCGTCATTTTGTAACTATTTTCTTATTCATATAAAACTCAAAAAACTCAAAAAAGCAAAAAAAAAAAATACAATTTTTGTACAAATTCTTAAATTGAGATAGTTTGAAATATTAGTTGAAAATTTTGATAATTTAGTATCTTAATTATCTAAATATTACTTAACATGTATCTAATTTAAAAAATGATGAAAATTTATAAGGTAATGCTACTGTGACTGATGATGAACTGATGATATTTGACCGACGAGACTAAAATTAAAAAACATCAATTCACTAATAGTCATTTCTTTAATCCTTAAATAAAAAAATAAAATAAAATAAAAAATTCAATCGGTCACTTTTATCGATAATTTTTATCGATTCAAGTAGCATTTTCCAAATTTATAATACAAGGTATATTTTTGTCAACATATTTAGAGCCAAATATGTAAGATCATTATTACAAAAGCAAAGCAATTTAATTTATATCTCTCTTAATTCATTATTTACCAACAACCTTCATATTATATGAAGCTGACCAACATCTAATTCTTTAAAAGAAAGCATTCCCCTCACGTTTTGTTTAATGATAATGCATCTATCCCCCATTTCACCCATAGAATTAGAACACACAAAGGTCGTTGACACAAAAATAATATTCCTTAATTATAATATTTTTTTATTCATATTTCCTTAGTCACAATCAATAGTATCACTATGGCCCAATCTAACATGGAATATTATTAATTTCTAAAACCGACCCTTAAATATTAATCATTTAATTCCAATGTTTATTATAATTTAAGTAATTTTATATGATAGAATACTATTGATTATCACCAACCATATAAAATTGAAGCAAAATTCTAATATCTAGCCTACCTTTGAATATTCGATATATATTAGGAGCATTAGTTACAATATTTGAGAAATATTATTTTTTTCATTTTTAAGTTATCGTACTAATCACATCAATCGACATTATGCATTTTAAGTAATCTTTTTATTTAAATAATTAACACAAATAATTACTTAAAATAAGTCATATCAATATATATAATTAAAGATGATATATCTTAGATGAGTAATAATAGAATAATACTAGATATAATCATACATCGTGTATTGCGTAAGTGTCACGTACTTTTTTTTTTTTTACATCAAACCATAATTTGCATTAATCACGTCGCACACTTCTTTTTTGAACAATAGTAAAGTTCATTATTAAAAAATCAAGTTTTTTATATGAGTCTTATATTTATTTATTTTTTTTTAAAAAAATGTGCAATATTAATACACGCCATAATTATAAATATTATTTCTCGTAATAATATTGACATGTTTGATCATCTAATCAAGTTTATAGGCCAAGAATAACATTGGTTGACATTGTGCATTTTAAGTGACTTTTATTTAAGTGATTACCATAAATATATAGTTATTTAAAATAAGTCACATCAATCGGTATAAATAATATATAGAAAGAATGGTATTGATTAAATATTTATTTGCCTTGGTAAGTAATTGCGAGTAAATCCCCCGATCTGTACGAAGTGCCCACCTCACCAGCCTTCGGTGTCATTTTCATGTCTGTTGGAAGCCGGGGGCCCATGTACAAGGAAAGAAACTCGTATATAGATAGACAGTTTCACTTGCATCTGGCTCCATCCGACTCTGAGGTGCCATTTGTCTTCCATGTATCTCCTCTAATTTCCAAGCGATTTTTTTCAGATTCTTTCATTATATTTCACTGTTTTGGTTTTCGGCTCTAGCTGTTGCTCAAAGTTGTGGCCTCCTGCAGTTACTTTTTTTTTTTTTTTTTCTTGATCAGAAATTCTTCACTGGATATGGAAAATGATAAGGAACCCTTTGCTGAGCAGAATGACCAAAGCGCTTCCGCCACCAGCAAAGATGATCCTTCCACTCGACGGGTACTTTGTTTTGGTTCCTCTGCTTACACTTCTGTGCTGTGTCTGCCTTTTCTTTAGCATTTCTAGTGAAATTCATAGACTTGTGTCACCAAGTTGGAACTTGGAAATGGGGTTTGCTTTTTACTTGCAAAGTATGTGATTGGTACCCGTACCCAGAATCCCTCTCTCTCTCTTTTTTTTTTTGCTTGCTGACATGAAGTATAATCTCCTCTCTCTCTCTCTCTCTCTCTGACTTGTGCGTTTTGTGGTTTTTTCCCCTTCTTAAGGAGTGTAGTTTTACCTATTTTCCAGTTGAAAGTAGCTTAATAACACATTTAGCGGGCCCTCTTGTAATTCTCTGATATAATGGTTTCTAAGGATCGATTTTATAGACGATTCAAGATTACGGGATTGGGAAAAACTGGTTTTAACACAACATCCGGACAGAAGCCCTGGAAGAAATTCTGTCTCAATTCCATTGTCAACTGACTTGCACAGTAATCTTCAGTTGTATCTGTGACACTCAGCAAACCCCAAGTTGCACTTTCTAGAATTGGATTTTAAAGCACCGATTTGTAAGTGTGCAAGATTTCATATAGGCTTGTACCAAGCATACACAATTCATCTAAAACCGTTTTAATGCTCATACGTTTTTGGAGATTTCAACTCAAGTGTTCTGATAAAGTTTTTCTCATTGAAATTATATGGTCACCGATGAATTTCAATGAGAAAAATAGAAAAATAGAGCCATGAATTTCGTATACATGAATTTTATACAGAGCCATGAATTTTAAACAGAAAAATTCTACTGTCAATATGTCATTTCGTATTTTGCATGACCTTAATTCATGGCCCTTTTAGTTGTGCCTCAATGCTGTGCGGCACTGTCAATTTGACATATATATGTGTCAATTTAAATTGTTGGATGCTAATTCTCAATAGTCAGTTTTTGTAATTTCTCCATGTAGGATTGATATTCACGTATCACCATTAGGTTGATTACAAAAACTTAATGAGTGTTTTTCTTTCATGCTGATACAAGGCAGTCTTTGTTCTATTTATCCTTCATAGGTTGAAGAATTGAGTGAAATTGTTGAAGAAACCTCACCTGGTCAACACCAGAGTCCAAAAAATCTTGTATCGGAGAAAGAATTGATGGTTATTGAGGACACCAGAGAGGATTATTTGAGAATAAACATGCCCCAAACACCAAGTCGTACTCCTAAAAGAGTAAATTTTTCTCCATTACCGAGCCCTAGCTCTACGAAAGTTAATTGGTCCCCAGGGCCCTCACCATCAAAAAATAAACTAACCATAAAAACCCTTCTACCTAAACTAAGTTTCAAACGTCAAAGTAATACGTCAGACATCGAGAAGGCAGCCATTATACAACTAGGAGATTCACCTGCAGGGATATGGGAAAAGAATCCAATTTCAAGGACATTGTCTCTTACAAAGCTATTTACATCAAAAATGAATACAGCATCATCCTTACCTGTAAGCCCAATCGCTCACTCAAATCCAGAGTCTATGCATGGAGGGAACGTGATGAGTCCGTTAAGTCCTGTTGTAAGTATTAACCGCTTCACTTGAGAACTGATTATTTCGTTTTAGAGTGCCTTAAATGATCATGTTGTGTTATGTAATGCTTTAACATTATAGATGGTGATCATCATTGTGACAGCACCTTACTTTTTTTATGGTTCCAATTTATGCATCTTATAACTAGTTTATTGTGTAGATGAAGAAATTCAGTTGATTATTCGCAAAAAAAAAGGTAGCAAAATCACATTTAAATTCTTTACCATTTGAAAATTTCGTGATTTAAGGACATTGGTGCTACTGCAATCCTATTGTATATTTCTTTTTTTTTTTCTGTACATAGTTGACTTGACTTTCTTGCTGATGCTTTATGATATCTAGGTTGATACCAATGTCTTTGTTATTCAGAATTCTTTTGTCAAAATCTTGTATGGTTGACAACGCAGATAGCATGCAAAGCATTTCTTGACTTTCCATCTTCTTTGGTACCATATATTTCACCCCTCAGATCAATACAGAACATGTTCATTACATAGAAAATGTTTTTTGATCAGATAATATTTTATTAAGATGAAAAAAAGGTTGTTACCTAGAACACATTTTCCCATACGAAAGGTTGTTATCAAAGTTATGATTACAGTGGTTTTAGGCATGGTTTGACCAGGGATGATTCTAGTAGGTTCACCAGTCCAATGGTGCATCACACAAGCTTCATTGGCAGAGCCTAACAAGGGTACCTAGAATTTAGTTGTATCCATTCGATATTTCTTTTTTTTTTTTTTTTCAAAAAGAAAAAATTACTTCTTCGTTTGTGGTCTATAGCTCACTGCTTTGTTAATCCCTCTCTACAGTTAACGTGTCTCTTAAATTCATTAAGCAGTCAAAGTGCACAGCATCCAGAGTGGCGCATGACCTCATAGTACTTTGTTGTCAACTTTCAATCCTATTTTTGTTAATATTTTCTCCATATATTGTATTTTAGTTAACTAATTTATTTATCATGCATTGTAAGTTGGCATGTCGAAATACCTATAAAAAAAAATTTGGCATGTTGAAATCTGTCCAATATACATATTGTCTGCTTCTCTACTTGATTCTTACATTATTCCTCGCTATACAGAAAGGAGGGGCCTGGCAATCTATTCACCGTTCTCGTTCCGTCCCCGAGCTTAGCAAAGAAGGTAGCTTGTCTGTACGTGGTGGTGGTTTTCGTGTAATTCTCACCACACCACAGAGGGCTGAAGGGGCTGTCATGACAACAACAAAGACATCCCTAGAAGATGAAACGGGTAAATTTACTCTCTCACACTCTCTCTCTCCCCCTCCATTGAGAAGTGTTATGTTTGAAAATTAATTCTTGCAATTATTCTTGCTTGTTATCAATATAATTCAAAATCAATAGAAGGCCTTTGCGGGTTGATTGGCTGCTTCAACTTAAAAATTGTGGTGAACTGCACTTAGCTCAGTTACAAAGATCTTCATATCCTAGAAATGGTAGCAAGACATTAGTGCCAACGTGGTTCACCAAAAAGCACAGTATAAATGTGAAAGTATGGAAATATCACTTCTTTGCTGCCTTTCTGGATTCATGGCTCCTATTGGCAGAGCTGTCTCTGTTATAGAAGCTCCTACTATAAAAAAGAAAAAAAAAAAAAGCTCCTGCTGTATGTAAATAGAATAATGCGAGATACAATCATGGGTTGTGCAAGCGCCGCACTCTTCTTTTGAAAAAGAGTGGGGTCCACCATTAAAAAATTGAATTTTTCATGTGGGTGCCATATTTACTCATTTTTTTCAAAAGGAGTGCACAATGCTTGCTCATTCTATGATTGCAAATATCATTTCTCATGTCAATATATGGTCTTATGAAGGGCCCGTTCGATGTACTGTTTATTTGCATATTTTAATTATATTTTTTGCAGTACATCCCCTATCATTTGTCAAGAGGATACTTGTAAAAAAAAAAATGTCAAGATGATAATCATCATGGCAATAACCTGCACTACGCTAGTTAGGATATATACTAATTGCCTGCAGTTTCAGATTTCAGTTTTTAGTTCTGACCCAGTTTTGTACCGCACGATAACCAACCTATGCCTTATCTTAGCCTTGTGGTTCAGATGGGAATGGTGATAAGGGTGAAGATATTCCTGAAGAGGATGCTGTTTGTAGAATCTGCTATGTTGAACTGGGTGTGGGTGCTGACACCTTCAAGATGGAATGTAGTTGCAAAGGTGAACTTGCTTTGGCCCACAAAGAATGCGCTGTAAAATGGTTTAGTATTAAAGGTAATAAAATATGTGATGTGTGCAAGCAAGAAGTTCAGAACCTACCTGTCACGCTTCTACGAATTCAAAACTGTCAGGTCCTTAACTTGCAAGAGAGTGGTCAACAAGCTGATGTTCCTAGATATAGGCAAGTAAAAGTTCTCCATGCTGCATTGTAGTGGGCAAGGATATCCTGATTTGTCTTTATTTCTTTCATTGTTTTCCTGCCTAAGTCTCCAAACAAAGGCTTACAATTAAACTAAATACAAGTTTGATGTTTTTTTCATTGTCTTATACATAGATTTGAAGACTAAAGACTATAAGTTAAAAATGTTGGTTGACATTTAGTTTAATTCTAGTTGACAATTAAACAATTTGAAAAGACATGACATTGATTTTCATCTGTAATTTTACTTGCCAAATTAAATAGTCTCGAACTTATGTCTGAAGTTTGTTTAATATCATCTTCTAACATTATATAACTGGAAGTTAATGCCATACTTTGTCAGGATATGGCAGGATGTTCCAGTTCTAGTCATTGTCAGCATGCTTGCTTACTTTTCATTTCTGGAGCAGCTTCTGGTAAGTTCGTTGACTTCCAAATGCTATATTCCAAGCCTATGGTTCCTAATATTATGAGGTGAACAGATTTCAACAATGGGATCTGGTGCAATAGCCATATCTCTCCCATTTTCCTGCATATTAGGTCTTCTTGCATCCATGACAGCTACAACAATGGGTAGGCTGACTTTGTATTCTGTATGGACAATGCTCTGCGTGAATGGATCCTGCCATGACAGTGTTATACTGACTCTGTCTTTCATGTCTAGTACGCAGAAAATATGTCTGGGTTTATGCGGCCATTCAATTTGGTCTGGTGGTTCTCTTCGGACATATGTTTTACTCATTTGTAAGGAATTCTTCAATCGCTAACATTATGTCATGGCTTGTTAATCTCTCTCTCTCTCTATCACAGGATAACCAATTATGAGTTCTAGGTTTGAACATTGTTGGATCCATTCCTAATATGTAAAGTTAGGTGATCCTTTTGAAGTGTTACACATGTTTTTCTGGGATCTACAGGTTCATATCCAGGCCGTTCTATCTGTTCTCGTTGCCACCCTTGCTGGGTTTGGAGTTACAATGTGTGGACATTCTATCCTTGTTGAGGTTTGTAAGTGGAGGAGGTCTTTGTCTCAATCAAATCAACAGCAGGGTTCTCAGGAGGTGACGCAACCAGATCAATTGCCTGAAACTGCAGATCAATTTCAGGCGGATCCTCATCACCATGTAAGTGGAAGGGGAGATGTAGAAGCTATCCATAGAAGCTGATGGCGGGTATTTTAGAATTCATTAATGCCACAAGTAGTGCAGCATTAAGGAGGGTGGGTTTAGTCGGACAAAAAAAACGAAAAACAAAAACAAAACAAAACGCTACATGATTTTATGTTTTGAATTCTGTAGCTTCGTGTTGGCTATTGGGTCTAGTGCATTCAATATAATAAGACTTCAAATCCTAACTCTCTTCTCTGAAGAAAGGGGGAGGGGATGTGCAACTGATTGTAATAGTCTTGTGAATTAATAAAGATGCATGAAAATTCTACAATACTGTTTCCGACTGCAGCTTTTTATTCAGTTATAGCTCTAGGATTGCTTTTTCTGTTATGAAATTATAAGATTGATCCAAAGTAATACCTAGAATATTCTTCCAATTTTAATTCATGTCAAATATTAGCACTATTTTTTAGATATCGAATCAGCCCATATGAATCAAATCACAATATTGAAAAAACATAAATATAAATGATAAAGCAAAATAAACCAACCACAAGACAGTGATTTTTTTTATAACAAAGGTAAAACCAATTTGGGACAGCCTACCATGTTAAGAGCCCCAAATTAGATATGCAATGTATATTGTAAAGAAAGAACACTTTGATTTTTTGAGGAAATCAGCTCCTCCAAATTGGAGTTAAGCCTTGTATTCTTTTCTCTGTGTAAAACTCAGAACCTTACGTCTAAACAAGTAGACAAAATCAAAACAGAAAATAAGGAAATGATAGGGGTGCTCTTGAACATGCTAATGGGCACCACATAGGGCCTGAAACTGTAATCCCTACCAAGGACCCTTCCCTAGTGGTGTTGGGTTGCCTAGACAATGCATCAGCAACCTTGTTCTCCCTCCCCTTCTTATACTCAATCGAAAAATCATATATTATTAACTTGCTGATCCGTCTTTGTTGAGATGTGGTTCCTATTTTCTGCTCCAAAATGAACTTTAAACTCTGTTGGTTTGTTTTAATGATGAAGGGCCTCCACTTCTTGACTTCATACACTAGGGCTAGAATTTCCTTCTCTTAAGTAGATAGGTCCAAAGCCTTTCTCTTGAGAGTATGACTAAGGTAGGCTAAGGACCTGCCCTCTTGCATCAATACAACACTTATGCCCATCCCTGAGGCATCACATTCTATAAGGAATGGTGTTTAGAGAAATTAGGTAGGGCTAAAACTAGGAGTTTAGTCATGGTTGTTTTTAACACTTCAAAAGCCTTTGAAGCTGATACAATCCATTGGAAGCAATTCTTTTTTAGTAGAGCAGTGAGGGGTGCAGCCAATAATCCATAATATTGAATACATTTTCTGAAGTACCCCATGAGGCCTAGGATTTGCTCAAGGATTTGAGGGATTTAGGTTAGGGCCAATCCACTCCTTCAGCCGATACTAAGTGACCCAAGTACTCTATTTCTTTGCATCCAAACTTACATTTACTCTTCTTAGCAAATAAGGTATCTTCTGCTAAGGTTTCCAGCACCAATGTCAAATGCAATAAATGCTCCTCCTTGGTTTTACTATAAACCAAAATTTCATATAAAAACAACAATGACAAACCTCCTTAGATAGAGCTAGAACACTTCATTCATTAATTCTTGGAATGTGGCCGGTCCCTTGGTCAACCCAAAATGTATCACTAGAAACTCATAGTGGCCTTGATGGGTTCTAAAATCTATTTTTGGGACATCCTCCTCTCTTATTCTTATCTAGTGGTACCCCAACCTTAAATCCATTTTATAAAAAATGGTAGCCTCATTTAACTCACAAGTAGCTCACCGATGACTAGAATAGGGAACTTCGTTGTTTAGTGCACAGTAGTCCACACTCACTTGCCAACTACCATCTACCTTCTTGACAACAATGAAGGGAGGAAAATGGTGACTGACTAAGTCTAATAACCCAACAGACAACACTTCTTGAACTATTTTTTCAATCTCTCATTTCTGTAGAATGGGTATTTGTAGGGTCTCACAATAATGAGGGCAATTCAATCTTTGAGCTTGATGTGGTGATCATAAGTTCTGTTTGGTGGCAACCCCTTGGTCTTGTCAAAAACTCCCTTAAACCTTTGCAATAAATTTTATAAGTTAAGGGGTGTTGGTGCTTCCTCTTTTTCTGATCCCACTTCAAGAACCTATAGGAACATCCCTCTTCATTTTACTTTAGTCAACTAAGACAGATCCACTCTCTCCACCCACTCGGAATGGTTAGGGTTCAGACCCATAAGAGTGATTGACTGCTTCCCATGGTGAATGTAATTTTTAGGGCAAAAAAATCCCATAGCACTGGACCCAGTGTTCTCAACCACTACATTCCCAACATTATGTCACATCCTCCAACGGGTAGCAGAAAGAAATCTGTAGCAAAATGATGCCCTTGCACCAAGAATTCTACCCGCTCCAGCTTACCTTCACTCCAGAATCTCTCTCCATTTGCTACCCTAACTCCTATTTGTTCTACTAAGGCTTATGGGTCAAGGAAGTTGGGGGTATTTCTTTTGTCGATCAAAATTATTACAGATTTTTCCTTCACTTTGCCCATTGTCCTTGGATTAAGGGAACTAGCAACGACATGTAGAGAGATCATATGAATCCCTTCCAGGATTTTGCACCACAATTCCCCCCACTTCCAACTCCTGTTCCACATTCTCCTCTTCCCCCACATCTTCTTTTTGGGAAAACTCCATTCCCTCCATGATAAATATTCTAACCTTCTTGCACTTATGGTTAGGGTTCCATTTTTTCATCACAAAAATAACAAATACCCTTCTCCCTTCTCCCTTCTCTCCTTCATCTCAGCCACACTTACCTTTTGGATGGGGTGAGTCCCATTGAGAGGGAATCCTTTGGAAGCTAGAGAGTCCCTCATAGGCCTAGAAGATGATGAAACTAAGCTCCTCTCCTCCCCCCACTATAGGGACTTGAGGAAGGTGTATTGTAGTAGTTCACAACTTTACTCCCTCTCCTTGAACTATTAATATATTATTCCTGAATTTTCACTAACCCAAAGGCGGAATTTAGGTTGTATGGCTTGAGCATCATTATGGGAAGTCTAATTTCATCCTTAAGCCCACTTAGAAATCAACTAAGCTTATTACTCTCATAAAGCTCTCTAAGGTGATTAGAAAGCACCTCAAATTGTGTCATGTAGAATAGTGTAGGTTTGCCTCAATCTTGTAATAGCCTCCATGGGATTATCATAAAATGAGCTCCCGAACCGAATCTATAGAGCTTAGATGAAAGAGTCCCAAGTGTGGACGCTGTCAGTCTCCTCAGCATCTTGGAACCACACAAGTGCATTATTGTGATACC
Organism: Juglans regia; assembly: GCF_001411555.2. Taxonomy (NCBI): domain Eukaryota; kingdom Viridiplantae; phylum Streptophyta; class Magnoliopsida; order Fagales; family Juglandaceae; genus Juglans; species Juglans regia. The sequence goes on from NC_049903.1 coordinate 27,478,719, forward strand.
CCATATGATGTGTAAAGGTAGGTGTATTGGATCCCACATTATTTGGGAATGAGAAGTTATTGCACTTTCTAATGTTCCAATGTGGCTCCAATTGTATCATTAACTAGTCCTTTTGGAGTATAGGCGATGTGGTTTGGGCCTTCCATTTGGGCGTTACAAATAGTATCAGAATCTATCCTAACAAAAAATGTGCCACCTACGAAGGACAGGATTGGCAAAGACATCAAGATTTTAAATGGGGGAGATTGTGATACTCTATATGATGTGTAAGGGTAGAATAAGACTCGCATTACTTGGGAGTGAGAAGTTCTTGCTCTTTGTATTGTTCAAATGAGACTCCAATTGTATCATTGACTGCTTTTAGAGTATAGGACATGCGGTTTGGACCTTCTATTGAGGCATTACAAATAGTATCAAAGTCTATCCCAACCAAAAATTTGAAACTTGAGTCATGCCACCTATGAATGATGGGCCCGATAAGGACGTTGAGAATTTAAGGGGGGAGATTATGATACCCCATATGACGTGTAAGGGTAGGTGATGTATGGAATCTCACGTTGTTTGGGAATGATAAGTTCTTACTCCTTATAATGTTCTAATGGAGCTCCAATTGTATCATTGACTAGCCCTTTTGGAATATAGGTCATATGGTTTGGGTCTTCCATTAGGGCATTACAATCATCCTCCATGTAAAAGGAGGACATCAAGATCGTCTGGTGGTCTGACATTGGATGCATGGCAAAATAATGATTAATCTTGTAGATCCAACCAGTTGGATTTTCCCCTTCAAACCTTGGGAAATCCAACTTAATGGAGTGGAATTGCATTCCTCTTGAAGCTATAGAACTGCTTATATGTATTGCTTCCTCATATATTGTATTGTGAGCATGCCATGTGTGAGTGTGCACTCCATTTAGTGTTTCCACCAATAGATCCATTTTCTTTGACAAATTCTCCAGTGATTTCTAATGGTGTTCTCTATCCTTTGCTCTTGCAGGTCTTGATGTTGTTTCATCCACAATATCAAACTCTCAAGCTCCTTAAACGTGGAACCTTCCGCCATTCTTAAGTGCTTCAGACACCATAATCGATGACTCGGATACCAAATTGTTAAGAGCCCTAAATTAGAAATGCAATGTAAATTGTAAAAAAACTCTTATTTTTCTAGGAAATCAACACCACCAAATTGGCATTAAACCTTGTATTCTCTTCTTTGTGTAAAACCCATAACCTTCCGTCCAAACAAGTAGCCAAAATCAAAACAGAAAATAAGAAAATGATAAGGGTGCCTTTGAACATGTTATTGGGCCCCAACTGATACAATGTAAACAAGTTAACTAATACTACGCTAAAATAAGTCCATATTTACTAAAGCAGCCCATGACAACATAGGCCCACGATCCCTGCCCATTAGGCTAAGTTTTCTCTTGCTGTCCTTGTTGACTACAACTCTGTACTCATGAGATGGGTTTGAACCCTGAAGCCCCTAACAACCCAGTACAAACCAATTCCCCTATTTGAAGATTAATATAAATTTCTTACAAGCCCTTTGTAGTATGATCTCTTATTAGCCAAGACAAAACGATCCCTTTTTTCCCTACTGCAGTAGTAGCCAGAACATCTGATAATCTTTAAACTTGGCTTAAACCTCCAATGGCTGAATTAACCTCAAATAACAAGTATCACCATCTTTTTATTTTGTGTGGTTTACAAAAACTTCAAGATATATAATTCTTATAAAAGTCTAAAAACTCTTTTTCTCTCTTGGCGCACTTAGGGTTGTAGTCGAGTCAAGTTAAGATAGTGTTTGTTTGTCGAGCTCTGCTCGACTCAAAAAAATAGAGCTTGAGATTTTGATCTAATCTTTATTTGAGCACGGCTTGTGGGCTAAACTCTCAGTTCAAGCTTGAGCTCGAGCTTGAGCTAAAAACAAACCAACTCGACTCAACTTGACTCGAGTTGTTTATTTTTTGAATAAAATTTAATAATTATAAAATTGGAGAAACTGTAAAAAAATTCTAAATTTAATGAGATTTTTACAACTAACAAGTAGACCTTATATGGAATTAGAAAATTGCAAAATCTTATAAATAATTAATATGTAATTAGTTGATATTTATCCATAATAACTATATATTATGTATACACAAATTATTAAAACGATAAATAAATTTCAAATATGGTTTATACATACTAGTATACCAAATTATGAAATCTTATCGATTAATTATTATACAAAATATAAAATAAGAAGAAGCATTTTATAGCCGCTCAAGTGGCAGAGAAGAAAGAAGAGGGAATGTTCCGGTTGTTTTGTAATTGTTTGAGGATATGCTCAGGAAACTCTTGGACATTCTAATGATTGCATAATATCAATGTTTTGAATACCGTACCGGATGGCGTACCAGTCAAGACACTGGAACGAAATATTTCGGTACCGGTACCGTTTCGTGTACCGTTTCGGGATAGTCGATATATTAAATTATACATTGCATAATATTACACAACATGATTGTTGAAAACAAGCAAAACTTATATATTTCGTGGGATGTATTGATCAACTATTGAAATATAAATAAAATGTACCATGTTGTCTCAAATCCATTAGCTGACATCGTTTATACTTATAAATTTTAGAGACATTAAAAGGTAGACAATTTTGTCATTGTAGATTAACTAATTTTAACCAAAAGATATGAAAAGAGTATCATGTAGGCTGTTCTTAAATATATGGTCAATGTCTTGTATACATGTTATATATTAAACCATTCATGATTTTTCTTAGAGGTCAAGTGCTTGTAATAAATGTTACGTTTTCATTTTTGAAATTCTAAGCTCAAGTTTATCATCCTAACTCTCAAATCCCCATCTTTTCAATATATGGACGAGTAGCCACCTATCTTGCACCCCATCCCTGCTTGGATAGGGTGACTACGTTGACCATCACACTCTGTCCCCCTGCCCACATCTCTGACTACTTACATCCACTTACTGATTGAAGTCACCACCGTTCGATCACCCTATCCACCAACATATTATTCAAAAACAAGTTGCACAAAATCACAACAAAATCACAAATATATCCAAACATCACACCAAACCAGCAACAATCGCACAAAATAACAAAAAAATCTTAAATCTATAGATTGTATAAAGAAATCTCAAATCCCTACCAGCATGGCAGTGACCGTGGTTTTGGATCACAAAGACCCACGACCAAGCTATGGTTATATGACTCCTACCGTTATAGACACCCACGACCATGACGCATGGGTGTAGAGATTTTGGAGAAGATGACTGAGAGGAAGAGAAAAAGAAAAAGAGAAGAAAATGAGGAGGAGAAGAAGATAGAGGCACTGGGGTGAGAGGGAAGGAGAAGAAGAGAAGAGAAAGGAGAGAGGAGAGGTGGGCAGCTAGAAAGTGAGAGAGGAGAGAGAAAAATTATGGTTTTTAAGTTTATATAGTTTTTTTTTTTCTTAAAAGAACATTATATTATACAAGTGGGTGGAGTACTCGCCCATCTCCCACCCACTTGTGAATTTCTTTGTAAGTCGCATGCCCGCACCCACAATTAGGGCGGGCGGGCCGAGTCACAGGACCCCACCGCCAAACCCTACTTTTCAATATGACGGTTAAAAAAAGTATTAGAAAAATTGTAGAAAAGAAATAATATTTAAATCAAATAGATATATAATAGAGATTGAGATATATGTGTTTTAAAAAAGTGGATAGTTAATATAGAGAAAGTGATATTTTAGCTTAAATTAAGGGAAAAAAAGAGAGGGGGGGGTGAATGCTCTAAAGCCACAGGATGAGGTTGGGTAGGAACATTTTGGTAGTCTTCAAATTTATGATTGAAATAGAATAGTTTGATACCACTACACTTCACTATACATTTTTGAGATTACGAGATTATTTACATTTTTTTTTATGTAATACTTGTTAACTTAAAAAACAATTCATGTATATTTATAGGGTTGTAAAAATAAATTGGCTCAAAACGGCCCGAACCAGTTGGTTTGGTCCAGGATCGGTTCCTCCATTTTAAAAGCCGATCATAACCAGTCCGGTCTTGGTTTTATATTTTCTAGGATCGGACCAGTTCACATATTTATATATTTTTAATTAATTTTTAATATTATATATAATATTTTTTATATTATATATAATTTATAAAAATTATAATTATATATGAAATAGTGTTATATTATAATTTATAACATAAAATTTTAATCTTAAACATAAACATTTATTTGATCATATGTTTTAAATATAAAATATATATTAATTACATTTTATGGTTTAATAAATTCTCAACATATTCTTTTTGATAAATATATTAGTAATACTAATATGCATTAGTATCTTAATTACTATATTATCACTAACAAATAGTAATAGTACTATACCAATAGTATTACTAGTATATACTAATAGGATTATTACTAATATTTATATATTAATATATATAAGTACAAGAGATTAGAGATTTAATATATATTAAAAATCGGACCGAACCGGTACCGGTTTAGAAAGGCAACTGGTGCAGTATCGGTTCTTGAAAATGCAAAATCAGTGTATACCAGTTCGGTCCCAAAATTTGTCCAAAATCAAACCAAACCGGACCGGTTACACCCCTATATATTTATGTATTTTGTGTGTAAGAATCGACCTTTTATAAATGACTATACGTTGAGACTCATAAAAAGGGAAGATGGAGCTATTGGTGTTAAATTATTATATTATAAAATTAAAAAAAGCAAAGGAAAAAAAAAAAGAGTTAAGATCACTAGTAGTGGGCTTAACAAATTTAAATTTTAACCAAGGAATAGCTAAGGTGTAAAATAAAGTGCAACAATGAACTCAACAAATGAACAGTAATTTTAGCCATAGACTATATCACTAGCCAAATTTGCTAAAGGGCTGGCGAAATATTATTTTGGACTAAAAAGATATCTCCCCTCTGCCTGCTTCTCTCACACCCAAGAAGAAAAAGTGAAAGAAAAACCCACGCACAAAACCCGTTGCCTACCTTTCCTCTCTTTCACTTGAACAAAACCCACGCACCGAAGGCCATTGACTCCCACCATCACAACCGTGGAATGCAATCAACTCCTATAGTCGCAACTACGAAACGCCATCGTCTCGTACAGTCGCCACCGTAAGCCATGCTGAACTCCATTTTTCTTTTTGTGTTTTATTTTTTATATTTTCTGGGATTATAGGCTTTATGCTGGATTCTTCTAGCCGAACTCATATCTAAATTTTCCAACATCTACATTGAGCACTCCTCTAATGTGCAATCTATGCCAAGTTTGGCATGAAGACAATTAATGGTTTTGGTACTAGAGATTGCTATTTTTCCTAGCGAAATGACCTTCCAGGCTCTTAACTTTTTCGAAATCCTGAGTTCTACCACCAATCATTCGAATATCATTCCGATCTAAACTTAGTTCCAAAAGGCATAAGATTTAATTGTTTTCTTGAGTTCTATGCAACTTATAGTTGCTTCACAAATTCATGCCACGCCAAACTCTATTTTTCTTTCTCTATTTTTTTTTTCTAGGATAATAGGCTTTATGCTGGATCCTTCTTTGATTTCTGGATTCTTCTAGCCTTGTTCTTCTTCCTTGTGATTTTTTTGTTCTTCTTTGCGATTTTCTTGATTCTGTGTGTACTTGTTTTTTTTTTCTCTTTTGGGCTATGATTTTGAATTTTGAGAGCTTGATTATGGTGCGAATACATGGGTTTTCTTCCCAAATTGGTACTCTTTAACTTTGATCATTATCTGCCTCTCTTTATTTCTCTCTGTCTAATAGGTTTTACTTCAATTTCGACATCCACAGTTTTTGGTTAAAACCGTTAACTCCGTTTGAAGCTGCCATCATCAGACAATAGGTAATTTCAAAACTCTATGATGGACTTAATTGATGATTAGTTTGAAAAATTGTTGGGAAATTAAAATGGTTGGATTGGGATTACTAGGAAGTTTAGGTCTGGTTGTTATATTTTGGTTCTGATCGAGTCAGTGGGGTGTTAGAATGGTGGGAGTATGTGTTGGGTTTTTGTGTTGGGTTTTTGCTCCTTTGGAGTCCCACACTGGTGGGAGAGAATTAAGGAGCAGGCCTCAAGACCTATAAATAGGGTGTCTGGCCTCTTAGTTAATTACACCAAGTTATAAGCTTAATTAGTAACTTGTGACTCAAGTAAAATTCTTCTATTAGCCTTTTCTTGTAAAAGGAAAAGAGGTGAGAGTTAAAGTTTTGCTAGTGGGGAAGCTTTGTGGGTGTCATTTGGGGTGAGGAAAAAAATTATGTAATTGTAATAATTTTTCACATAGTGCATTTTCTTCTCTAGTTCTGGTGGTTTTTCTCCTGTTTTGGGAGTTTTCATGTAAATTCTTATGTTGTTATTATTTCTATATTTTTCTTGATATTTCTGCAAAGGGTGGATCATGGGGGGTGAATTTGGAAGATCCAAATTCCTAACAAGTGGTATCAGAGCCACTAGGTTCTTTTTGGCGGGGTGGAGTTTTGGTGTGGTAGTGTGGATACGTACAGTCTAAGGAGGTTCTGTCTAGGAGATTGGTATTTAAGTGGTCCAGTGTGACCCTCCAATCTTTCCTGGGAGCCTTGAAATTTTGTCTAGGAAATGATAATCTTTCCTGGGAACTTATTAGTGAGTACCATTCATTTCTACAGTAAAATTCATCGAGACAATGTCAAGAAGTAAGGCTTTAAATCCTATCAGATATGAAGTGGAGAAATTTGATAGGAGAATCAATTTTGGCTTGTGGCAAATTCAAGTCAATGATGTTTTGATTCAATCAGGATTATACAAGGCGTTGAAAGACAGACCAACCCCTGAAGTCAACAATGATATTAGCGTGACTGATGAAACAAAAAGCAGATCTGTAATGAGCGATGAAGATTGAGAGGATCTGGATTTGAGAGCAGCAAGTGCGATACGTCTGTGCCAAGTCAAGAATGTTCTTGCAAATGTACATGGAATATCTATGGCAAAGGAACTCTGGGAAAAGCTCAAAAAGTTATATCAGACGAAGGGCATCTCGAATCGGGTGTACCTGAAGGAGCAGTTTCATACACTGCAGATGAGTGAATGTACGACTATTTCAGATCATTTAAATGTTCTCAATGGCATTGTCTCTGAGTTAGAATCTATTGGAGTTAAAATTGATGGTGAGGATCAAGCATTGATCTTGAGGCTCATCTAGTTTCTTCCACCTTCCTATGAGCATATAAAACCTATTTTGATATATGGGAAAGAGAAAATAATTTTTTCAGATGTTACCTGTAAACTCTTTTCTGAAGAGAGAAGACTAGGTGGTGGAAGAAATGGTCTACCTGAGAACTTTGCATTGGTGGTAGTTGATAATGAGAAGAAGAAGAAGAACTCCATGAAAATGAAAGTAGTCTATTGGGGGTGTGGACAATCTGGGCACGTCAAGAAAAATTGTCTAAGAGCAGGAGTAGATTTGCAAGTAGCTCCAAGTCAGTAAATGGAGATACTGGTAATGAAACTAACGTTGTGTCTCTCTCCATGGAAGGCGATGTCTTTTGAAAATGGACATGTACATCCTCATGGCATGCCGCTCATTCCCAAAGTTGCCATGATAGAGGATGTGTTAATGTTAGCGGGTCCACAAGTTTGCACACAGGAATTGGTTTGGCATTAATGCAGGGTGTGGTGGAAATTCATGACGATGGCTGATGAACTTCCAGGAAAGCCAAATGTGAAAGTTGCACCATAATTTTTCAGCAATGTTATTTTCGACATGGGCCAAAATTGAAATGTTTGAAATTGGTTTATTCTGAGTGAGTATGCTTTTATGGTGGAGCATAATAGTAGAAGTTATGAAGATCTTCATTGCAGTGGAACATGGCTGTGGGATCAACCAAAGTCGCAAGGTGGAAATTGTTGGGTTTTTGCTCCTTTTGAGTCCCACACCGGTAGGAGAGAATTAAGGAGTAGGCCTCAAAACCTATAAATAGGGTGCTTGGCCTCTTAGTTAATTACACCAAGTCATAAGCTTAATTAGTAACTTATGACTCTAGTAAAATTCCTCTATTAGTCTTTTCTTGTAAAAGGGAAAGATGTGAGAGTTAAAGTTTTACTAGTGGGGACGCTTGGTGGGTGTCATTTGGGATGATGAGAAAAATTGTGTGATTGTAATAATTTTTTACATAGTGTATTTTCTTCTCTGGATCTGGTGGTTTTTCTCCTGTTTTGGGAGTTTCCACGTAAATTCTTGTGTCGTTATTATTTCTCTATTTTTCTTGATATTCCTGCAAATGGTGGATCCTGAGAGGTGAATTTGGGAGGTCCAAATTCCTACTAGTATGTGAATGGTAAAGGGTCTATGATTGGTAATTGCGGAGTTTATCAAATTCATGTTACGAAATTTCACCACCCTTTCACATGCCAAGCCCATTTTTTTTAGAGCCATTGTTTTGAAAAAAAATATAACCGTTGTAAAAAAAAGACATTTAGAAAATTGTTTCCGTTAGAATAATATGAACGTTAGAAAATTAATGTGTAATTTTTTAGTAACAAATAAATATTCAAATTACAATTAGAATTAAAATAAATGAAAATTTTAAAATCAATATTTTAATAGAATAATGATAGATTTGTTGAGCCTATTATTTGATGTTAGGACTGTTCATCAGGGTTCCAACCCGGGAACCCGGGTATACCCGGATCCGGATCCGGGTTTCAAACCCAGGCCAAAACCCGGGCCGGATTGATCCGGGTCAAACCCGGGTTGGAACCCGGGTAAATCCGGATTTTTCAAAACCCGAATTCCGGGTTCCAGGTTGAACTCGGATTTTTTTTTTTTTTTTTCATAATAGAGATTGCACAAACTGAAATAACACTCAACAAACAGAAATGATACATTATATTATGAAATAATGTAATGCCTATATATTGAATCTTTTACATGTGAAATTGTTGCGCAATGAAGTTAGCTAGTTGGAGATCAGCTTATATATTCTTCCTTTCGTCTAATACATTTCATTTCAACCCTGCATTTATCCTGCGTTAAAGTCAAAGTTATCATACTAATATCCCCTGCATAAAGCCTATATATATTCCCTTTGGCAGCACATCTTTTAAGAACAGAAAAATTAACAAGCAAGGCTAGTAAATTTGAAGACTATGCAAGTGGTGGTAATGCCCTAGATGATCTCCAAGAGGGAGCTGAGCCCTTTTTTTTTAATGGGAAGAAAGAACAAAATCATGGTAATATTAATAATACTCTTTTTAAGTGATGAATCTCCAAGTCTTGACCATTTGAGGATGCTTATCTTGAAATGCTTGACCATATCAGCCAAAGACATCACAAAAACAGTAGAATAATGATCCATTTCATCATGTAAAAGTCCTATATTATTATAACCCATCCACACCCATCAACCACGCATAGCCACCAATTGCTATATATATTCACACATGCATTTTCAAACTATATCCCTCACAATCCAAAACCGCACAAGGCCAATCATTACATCAACCATCATGCATCGATTGTCGACTAAACCTCCCAAAGTCGCCAAGCACCACCACTCCAATTACATGCTCACAAATTCTCAAAACATCTCAAGACAACCAAACCATGACAATTTTAGATGATTATATGGTATAATAGAAAATATTACAGAAACCATTCACTCGTAAATTATTTCAAATGTGGCTTAAATATTTGCCCCCCTTGGGAACATGGTCATTGTAATTAGGAGTAAATGTTTCGCAAAGAAAGAGGTTACAAGAAAGCCTTCACACGAGGACTGTATTTTGGGAGTGGAGTACCATGGGTTGGGAGTTCCCAGTTATCCATTAATTGACTCGAACATCTTCACCTATTTCTTTAGGAATTTTGAGCTCGAATTGTGCTTAATTTACTTTAACCATTTAAGCATTTACTCAAGTATAACAATATTCTCATATTTCATTAATTGTGAACAATTTTGGACTTTTCATATTTTATAGTTTAAACAAAAAACTAAAATCCAAATCATCATTCTCTTCAATCAATTTTATCCAATTGAATACGAATTATTATGTTTAGATCCAGAGCCTGTCAAAAGAAGGAAAAAAATTATGATATCAGATGGCAAGATCATTAGTCAAACCTAACACAAGAACATAGAGTTTTTTTTTTTTTTTTCTAGAAAGAAACTCACGAATGGCCTGACTTTACAAGGGGATTATAGGATTTGAAAACCCACATGTGAGACAATGTTAGGATTCAACAGTTTATAAATCAACCCAAACCCAGATCAAGCCGAGTCCTAGAATCGGGCTCTCTCCGAAGTTATGCTTGCCTCTATTGTGGTAGTAATTGAACATAAGTAAACTTGCCAGAGATTAACTAAACCCAGAAGCCCGCTTATGGAAAACTCAACAATATATAGTTTCTAATAATCCAAACCCAGAAATCCAATGGAGAGAGAGAGGGAGATAGAGATGGAGAGAGAGAGTGAGAGAGAGACAGACTCACGGGGTCACGTCGACGGAGATGTGGCGACGAAGATGCGATGGCAGCAATGGAGTCACGGCGAGGAGGCACGAACTTAGGATTTCTCCTTTCGCAAGCGGCAAGCTTAACGAGAGAGAGAGAGAGAGAGAGAGAGAGAGAGAGAGAGCGGATTGGGGGTTTCATTTGGACCCGGGTCGGGGGGTTCGTTTAGACCCTGGTACGGGTTTAAACCCGGTACCCAGGTTTGTAACCCGTATCCGGGCTGGATAGATCAGGCTTTTTCAATCCGGGTTTCTGCCCGAGTTTAATCCGGGCCGAAACCCAGAACCCGATCCCGGTTTTCCTGGTTCCAGACCGGGCCGGGAAAAAACCCGGCCCAGTTGAACAGTCCTACTATATACACGAATTTGTATATATGCATGCATGCAGTATGCATATATATATATATATATATATGTGTGTGTGTATGTATAATTTCTTCATTTTCGTGTGACGTGCATTATTGATAATGAGCGTATTAATTAAGCAACCCAAATATTGTAGAGCATATCGAGGCTTCAAGTGCTATATAGGCCAGGAAGGATAAGACATATGCATAGTTGACTTATAATAGGTAGGGCACAGGCACACTAGCACTCTTTTAAGTAGTTGGGTGCTATAATCATGAAAGCTGCATACATCAAGGAGCTAACTCATTCCATATATATATCCTTATCAATCAGAAGGGAAAGTTCTCTTGTTATGTTTATCCTTAATTTCATGGGACGTCAATGATCATCAAAGCATTTGCAAATTAATGTTTGCTTTAGTTTTGGACTTAGTTATGTTCTATTTCCTGATGGATCAATTCTTTTGCGAAATTTGGCTATTTAGGGTCTGTAATTTACTAACACAATGTAATAAAACCATTAGTACCGCCCGGGTTTTGATTCATTTTATCCGTTCATAATTTGCATGCACGCCTTGATTTGGTTGAACCGTTTAACCAAATCTAACATGTCAGGATGTAAAATGTTTTCCAGATAAATTAAAGAAATGCATCTTGGCATAGCTGCCTCTAAAGATGCTTAGCCTGTTTAGAGAAACATAATTTAGACATTCAACTTCCACGCAGATACATCATCATATACGATGTACTAAACATAAAAAAAAAAAACACGCCAGTGGATAATTGTCACTACAATCTCAGAGAACTCGGAGGCAGAAAGAAATATCCAATCAAAGCACAAGTTTCAACAGTTTGACCAAAGGCAAGGAACATTTTGTAGCATCGACTATAACAGGTCAAAAGGAAAAACCAGGATAGAAAGGGGAAAAAAAGAAATGGAAATACCTTGAACACATAGATACAAACCTTCCTTTAAACATGGCAGAGAGGCCGGCTGCCAAAAAGTTCCTAGTGGCAACAAGAGAGCTCTAGACAGCACTAAGATCTGGTCAAATTCGATCAATAAGGTACCTTGCCAGAGAGTTAATAGGCTTACTATAGTCGAAATTTACCATCCTGCGGCTTTTAATTTTGATCCGAGCAAGGTAATCAGCTGCAATCCAGGAAAAACTCAACATCACTACATCCTCTGGACCATCAGGCTCTTGCAACTCCAGAGATCTCTTCACCCATTTAGGATGGTAAGCGACCTGATACCATGCTGATGCCTTCCGCTCATAATATACGTTCTTCTCGTCATCAGTTAGTCCCTCAAAATCTGAGTCCAGCTTATCAAAAACTAGCCTAAACTCTTTCTTTAGAGCACTGTAAGACTGCTTGAGCTTCTCCTTGAGCTCCCCTTGCTTCCTGCTGTTGTACTTTGGCATGGACCAGATGTGCCCAGTCACAATCTCTTCTTCCCTCTTCACTTTATATTGTCCTAGTAGACCATTCAGCTGCCCATCATAAGAGCGCTTCTGATCCCATGCGTCCATAATGAAATCAGCAGATCCTGGAACTTCAAGGTCTGTATCATAAGGAACATCAGCAGGAACAACATCTAACTGTGAAGATGTAACAACATCTTCATCATAGGCATCCTTAACCTGGCGATAAAGTCTTCCTAAAATTTTGGTTGACTTGTAGGATTGGTAATCCTCTTTCCCCATAAAATCAGGGTACAATTTTGGTTTCAGATGTTGAGGCATGATGACAATGTGCCCGGTCTTGGGAAAATCAACAGCTTTAGCTGCTAAATCAGCAAGCGTTAAGCAGTTCTCATCCAAAGCCCCGTACTCACTGCTGTCAGCATGAACCACATGTGCATTGCAGATTGTTCCCAGGCTCTCATTCACCATGTTTCTTGCAAAAAAGTCAATTATATCCTACGGAACAAACACAAAATATAAATTTAAGAGAGTTTCTTTGTTGCATACTTGGGGTTCTAATATTTTGTATGTGTAAGAGTTTCATCAAATGTCTATCCTATCTTACTTACTCGTTCCTCAAGATTAACTACGGAGAATTTTATCCCAATTTTTTATCAGTAAACAAAACTTTACTGATCATAATAATAGGCAAGAGCCCAAGAAGTATATGGAACATATACAAGCAATGGTTTAGTGATACGAGAATTTTATCCCATTTCATCACATGCTTTTGTCAGTCTATATTGAAATTGCTTATTAGTGCAATAATGCAGCAGTTTCTTGAAACCAAACCAACTAACAAGGGAACTCCATTGTGCTAATCTAATTGACTTAGTTGTGTAATTGGCTAACATTGTAGCAACATTCGTGTTATAAATTTCATCAAAACACCATCCCAAAATCCAATTGTTCATAGAATATAGCAGATACAGTCCAGCAATGCAGATCAAGTACCTGAGTAGTGACCTGGCGTGCTGTATGTTTGGTTTCTGCCGGAGTATACATCATGGGAGGCCAGCTCTCCTTGTTCGGGGGAATGAGATTTTCATCCCATGTCACAAAGTAGAGGTCCCCATCAAGGTCACTTCCAGATGCTTCATCCGTGTGAGGCCTATCACCCTTTTGAGGGAAAACAAGGCAATCAAATAAATGGTGTAAACCAGGGGCATCAACTGCTTCCAGAATCCTTATATCTCCTGGGTGAAGACAAGGATTTTTTGCTATCACCACATGCCCTTTAATTACTTGAAGATTATTTGCTTTCTCAGTAAACCTGGAACCATGCTTTGAGAAACAGTTTTCCAATGACGGGGTAGACACTTGGATAAAGCATTGGCCTTGCTCAAGGACGCCTAGCTCATCTAAGCAGCCCATTAACCACCTACCTGAAGGAACAAAAATCCTAGCCTTCTCCCTAAGGCCCCAATGCTGAGCAGCTCGTATACAGGTTAACATGCCTCGTAGATGAGGTTCACTTTGAGGCTCAAATCCCGCACTCAGCATAATTGCTGCTGCATTTCCTTGCTCAGCACAGGATGCTGTCAGGACATCAAATGCAACATCTGTGTCCACAAGCATTTGGTTTAGCCTGGAGAGCATAGAGTCCTGCATTTTCCAGAATATTTCATCAGGAACGTTCAAAGTTGAAAGCAGTGTCACAATCTGCCTGTTTAGGAAACCAGGCTGAAACCTAGTCCAAGAACAGATTTCAAGAGTAGTATGGTCAGAAATAAACTTGTTCATACTAGGCCTTAAAGAAAGTCGCACCCCATCACCTTTTGCTGGCCAACAAGCCACAACACCCTTAAAACCAGCATATCTTATCTGATAAGCACATGGAGGGTTCCCGTCCAATTTCAGTTTCTCTGCAACTTTGTTTGCAAGATCAGGAGTAATCATACCAATCCCATCAGAGAAATTGTAATTATTTCTCTCTATGTCTGGAAGCTCGGGATTCACCTCTTTTGGTGGAACTTCTACTGTAGCATACGTAGATGAGAAGCACTGACCCATCCTGGCAGCACACTTCGCAATGTTCTTCTGGGTAAACTTCCCCATCCACTTTCTGATGTTAACAACATTTGTCTTTCCATCTTCAGCAAAAAACCAGGCAGAACGGTCCCTCAATTGATTGGATGAGAAGGCTAGAAAAGAATACTCCCTACCACAAACATGAAATCCACTTTTCAGAATGGTATTCACCCTTTGGAATATTTTTGTTTTTTGTGGATAAGAGTTTGATGTGATAAGCTTTACAATAGGAGCGACATAGGAGTTAAGAACATTGGAATTCATTGTCTGCATTCCTTCATCCATAAAAGTGACCCTTAAAAACCTATCAGCAACTCCTTTATACTTCCTGAGAACTCTGTTGGAAAGCTCCACTTCTGGTGGAAGACAATATGCTTTTGCTGGTGTAATAACCAACCTCCTAACTTCAACAATATCATCAAGCCGTCTAGGGCTCTTAAAAAGCTTAGGATTCCGCAACAACCAATCCTGGACTGTTTTCAGTCTCCTGAGGGCATTGAACACCGGGCGTCTGTAAGAACATATGTGCTTTAGTGCAGCAATGTTGACCTCTTTGGGTTGGCTTCTTAATAAACTGAAGAAATTGTCTGACAACTGGTGCTGACTGAATATGCCTTTATGCAAGACAGCATTCACCAAGAACATTATCTCAAAAGCTATCCCTTGCTTGTACTGAATACAGTAGAAAGGATCTGATAAGGGCAGCCCAAATTCAGGTTCATCCCTGATCCTAAGTGGCTTTTCAAGGCAGATCTCGTGCACTCTTTGTTCTTTAAGATATTCCATTGTCCTTCTCAACTTGACACCATGGCGGGGTGGGATTGAAACTCTATAAGAACTACACCGACCAATGGCCCCACTTGGTGTAAAATCTGTGGTTCGGATCCAAGGATCATCATCATCTAACAAATCATACGGCACAGATTCTTCAATATCATCATCAGCCGTTCTATACCAAATGCAGGGAGACGAAGCAAGGTGCAACAAAATTACTAGATATGATGTATCATTATAGCGTTTGATCTCGCTGATGTCTCTTACCACAAATTCCATCTTAAAATTACATTTTATCACCGCATACTTGCTTGTGCTTTTAAAAGAGAAAACAGTATCTCTTGTGAAACAAAACTTGCATGTCCCATCAAAGGGATCTACCAGAAAGTCAACCCCATAAGGTGCTCCTCTCCAAGCAACAAAAAACTCATCCCGGCTGACCAAGGTTCCAACCTCAACAAGCACGTCAGACAACTTATGAGGAGTTGTAGTCCTCCTCCTCTGCCTCAGGTGGAATGGACTTTGGAAACCTAAACTAACCTTCAATTGTTGCTTGTTCAGAAAAAGATCACAACGCCCTGCAGCATCCAAAGCCCAATCTACTGATTTAGGGGTGGCAAAATGCACAAATGCATGGGGCTCCACCTTTTTATAATCATCTTCTATTTCAATGTCTGAAGTGTCAATGACCTCAAATTTTGGATAAGATTCTGGAGGAGTCCAAGAAGTTTTCAGTCTGCACCTAAAAACAGTTCCAACTTCGTATTCTAAGCATTCCACAAGATCTGTCGCTCTGACATTACTGTCAAACCCACCAAAACTAACTTGAGTCACCACTGTTTCTCCATCCCTTTCACTTCCTTCCAACTCCATTTCTTTTCTTCAAAGTTCTGTCACTTTCAAATGCAAATATTGTAAAATAGATCACTCTTTCCAAAAAACAAAAGACCTCAAAGTTATCCTGATACAAAAACCCTCAAAATGCATAGAACCTAAAAGAATGTCAAAATTTTATATGACACCTCAGCCCTTAGAACTAAACAGTTCCTGTAACAAATAAAAGTATAACCCTTCTTTTGGTATCCCAGATCAGGGAGGACAATTCAACAGATAATCCACAAGAAAGCAATATTTCAATTTTTGACATTGACAGTTGAAGATATATTTCAATACCTCTCTTGTGATGGACTTAAATGTCATAAGAAGTCACTGAAAACTAAGAGAAAACTCCCTTTAAAACCAAATAGATCAAATGGTACAAAATTCTAGGAATGACTGTTTAGTTGCTGTCTTACAAAAGCATGTGGAAAGGTAGAATATATTTTTTTTGTTTTCTTGATCATTTTCTTTATGTAAAGCATTTCCTTTATGTAAAGGAAAATTAGTTCCTTCTTTTTTTTTGCATCTGTATAACAGAATTTCATTTGTCTTGCCATTTTTTTAGCGCTAAAGAAAAAGTAAATAAAATATTACAAGAAGAATTCAGTATTGGTCTTCTCCTACAAATGATACAATCTCCCTGTAATATGATGTAGTAGTAAGACAATCAGGTGTGGGAAGATCAAGCTTAGACAACATACTTTGTTACCGCTAGTCATGTCAACTCATCTTATCCAAATCAAGTCGAGGCAACTGCCACATCTCTAGCAATACAGTAAACAGGGGATAGGAAATGAAAAGAGTATACTTGAGGAAGCTTCATTGACAGCGACCTTGGCTATTCCGCAGTCCCGACTCATGCGATACCAAGGGATTCAACCTTTTGTCCTAGACATCACAAGGCGCCACAAGTTGTTTAAAGGTTGCCAGGCCAAGAAGATTACTTAGATCTTAAACCGACTTGAGGATTCAATTGTGCAACCAGCAACAACCAAATTCCAATTTTGTAGCATGTCCCTAATCAAATTACCCCTGCGTACTTGTTTGGTTTGCTCCCTTTGAATCCCACATCGGTGGGAGAAGAGTGAGGGGCAAGGCTCATGGCCCATATAAGGGGGCTTAGTTTCCTTGATTAAATGCACTAAGTCATAAGCTTAACTAGTAACTTGTGACTCTAGTAAAGTTTTTATGTTATCCTTTTGTAAGAAGGAGAAGAGATGAGAGTCAAAGTTTTGCTAGTGGAGTAGCTTTGTGGGGGTCATTGGAGTGAGGAAAAAAATTGTGTGATTGTAACAATTTTTCACATAATGGATTTTCTTCTCTGTGCGTGGTGGTTTTTCTCCAATTGGGGAGTTTTCCATATAAATTCTTATGTTGTTATTATTTCTCTGTTTTTCCTTATATTCCTTCAAATGGGGGGTCCTAAGAGGTGAATTTGAGATGTCCAAATTCCCAACAATTGATATCAGAGCCTGGGATCCTTTTTGGTGAGGTAGAGCTTTGGTGTGGTGGTGTGGATACGTACAGTCTAAGGAGATTCTGTCTAGGAGATTAATACTTAAGTGGTCCATTATGACCATTCAATCTTTTCTAGGAATCTTGAAATTCTGTCTAAGAAAAAATAATTTTTCCTAAGAACTTACTTAGTGAGTACTATTCATTTCTACGGTAAAATTCATCAAGGATATGTTAGGAAGTAGGGCTTCAAATCTTATCAGATTTGAGGTGGAGAAATTTGATAGGAGAATCAATTTTGGCTTGTGGCAAGTTCGAGTCAAGGATGTTTTGACTCAATTAGGATTACACAAGGCCTTGAAGGGCAGACCAACTCCTGAAGTCAGCAGTAGCGTGACTGGCGTAACAAAGAGCAGACTTGGAATGAGCGATGAAGATTGGGAGGATCTGGATTTGAAAACAGCAAATATGATACATCTGTGCCTGGACAATAATGTTCTTACAAATGTGCATAGAATATCTACGGCAAATGAACTTTGGAAAAAGCTCGAAGAGTTGTATCAAAAGAATGGCGTCTCGAATCGGGTGTGCCTGAAGGAGCAGTTTCATACACTATGAATGAGTGAAGGTATGACTATTTCAGATCATTTAAGTGTTCTCAGTGGCATTATCTTTAAGCTAGAATCTATTGGAGTTAAAATTGATGATGAGGATCAAACTTTGAGGCTCATCTAGTCTCTTCCACCTCCCTATGAGCATAGGAAACTTATTCTGATACATGGGAATGATAAAATAATTTTTTCAAAAGTTACCAGCAAACTCTATCTGAAGAGGGAAGACTAACTGGTGGAAGAAATGGTTCACCTAAGAACTTAGCAATGGTAGCAGCTGAAAATGGGAAGAGGAAGAACTCCATGAAGAAGAAAGTAGTCTACTGGGTGTGTGGACAATCTGGGCACGTCAGAAAAAAATTTCCAAGAGCTGGAGCAAGTTTGGCAAGTGGCTCCAAGTCAGTAAATGGAGATACTGATGATGAAGCTAATTTTTTGTCTCTCTCCATGGAAGACAATTTCCTTTGAAGAGGGACATGCACATCCTCATGCCATGCCGCTAAATCCCAAAGTTGTCATGATAGAGGATGTGTTAATGTTAGGTGGTCCACAAGTTTGCACACGGACATTGGTTTGGTATTGATGCAGGGTGTGTGGTGGAAAATCATGTCAATGGCTGATGAACTTCCAATAAAGCCAAACATGGAAGTTACACCATAATTTTTCAGCAAGGTTATTTTCGACATAGGCCAAAATTGAAATGTTTGGAACTGGTTTATTCTGAGTGGTATGCTTTTATGGTGGAGCATGATAGCGAAAGCTATGAAGATCTTCATTGTGATGGAGCGTGGCTATGGGATCAGCCAAAGTTGCAAGGTGGAAATTGTTAGGTTTGCTCCTTTTGAATCCCACATCGGTGGGAGAAGAGTGAGGGGCAAGGCTCATGGCCCATATAAAGGGGCTTAGTTTCCTTGATTAAGGCCTCGTTTGTTTTCAGGAAATTTCTCAAATCATCTCATTTTATCTCATATTATCTAATCATTACAATTTTCTCAAAATCCAATACAAAATAAAATAAACAATTCAACTTTTTCAAATCTCAAAACAAAAATAATATTAAAAATTTTAACAATATTTTATTCAACTTTTTAACTTTAATCTCAACTTATCTCATCTTATCTCCAAAAGCAAACGAGACCTAAGTGCACCAAGTCATAAGCTTAACTAGTAACTTGTGACTCTAATAAAATTCCTTTGTTGCCCTTTTGTAAGAAGCGGAAGAGATGAGAGTCAAAGTTTTGCTAGTGATTTTGTGAGTGTCTTTGGGGTGAAGAAAAAAATTGTGTGATTATAACAATTTCTCACATAATAGATTGTCTTCTCTGTGCCTGATGGTTTTTCTCCAATTGGGAAGTTTTTCACTAAAATTCTTGTGTCATTATTATTTTTCTATTTTTCCTGATATTCCTTCAAATGGTGGATCCTAAAGGGGTGAATTTGGGAGGTCCAAATTCCCAATAATATTATCCTTCCATGGCGGTAAAGATCAAACTTCCATGCCATTGTAATCAAACTATGCATTATGTTTTCCTTTCATGCAACATGATTAAAAAGAAAAAGGGAAAAAAACATAAGAGAGCACCTGACCGAGTTAAAAGTAGCGAAAGTAGTCAGATATTACCAGAACACCTCTAAAAAAATTGCCTCAATCAATATAAAACCGTTCATAAAATCACAAGAATTGAGATCCATCCATAACGGAAATCTTGTCAATCATGCCATGTGCATAAACTTTTGTTTTTAACTTTTCTTTTCCAACATTTTCTTGGCAACCAAACGGAGTCTTTACCCAAACCCATTAACCAAAAAGAAGACCCAACACACAAATCCCATCAGCTATTTCTTCAACCCACATTTTTCCTATCAACCAAACACAGTATCAAACGCAGTGCACATCAATCAACGATAATTATTATAATACAAAAACTTCCACAGTAAAAACCGAAGAAGCAACAAACATATGTTCCCCAATTCAGACAAAAGGAAAAAGAAAAAAGAAAAAGATCACGGATTTACGAAGTTGGGAGAAACCCTACTGACCTTTCAAGTAATTGATCATGCAAGCATGGAAGCCGTCCTGGAAAACTTGATGAAAAAGGGTGAGAGAATGGGTCGATGTGCGTTTAAGCACACTTATAACTTATACTAATATAGATATACTAAAATTTAAATCACTATAACTAATACTAATATAATTATATTACTCTAGGATACTATTAACTATAGTGATATACTAGTATTAGACATTAGTGTGTTACTTGTTTTATTTTTGAATGCATGTTAGTATATTACTTGTTTTATTTAGTTATATTTTTTGTTATAATCAAAAGTTTAATTAGTTTAGATTATAATGTTGAGAAAACTGAAATTTGAAAGCCTTTCAAAAAAATTTTTTTTTTAAACTGGGTCAAATATGAAGTTAAAAAAGACAAAAATAAAAAATCCGACTCCACTCCGACAAGTCGGAGTCGAAGTCAGATCGGATTTTGTACTTCTCGGAGTCAAAGTCGGAGGTTGGGCCCTCCGACTCCAAAAGGGTCGGTGCTCAACCCTAATCCTATTTTAGATACATAGATTTTGACTGCGGGTTGTATTAAATGCATTGTGTGTCAATGCATCTTATGTACATAAATGGATTTGACTAACTGTGGTTTGAGTTTAGCCTGATAGAATTTAGTCATATTGGGCGTTGCTAAAGCTAGGGTCATTGGTGATTTAACCGGTAGTTGATTTTTTTTTGTTTTAATATTTATTGTGACTATTTTTTTAAATCTACTTGCTGTTTTTTATAAGAAATATAACATTTCGAAAGACGATAAGAATACCATTAGATGCATCATATGTGTAGTTATATTAATTGAACTAGTTTATGGTAGATTGAGTTTGACGGTCCTAGAATGCCATGTAAAACAGACTAAAACAGAGGCTGTCTATTACATTGTTAAGCAAACTATTTTTAACTTCAGTATTTTGTTTTGAGCTTAAGTATTTGTTTAGGGTTCAAACTCTAGAAGAAGAAATAATCTAACTTAATATGCTTATTATTACAAACTTCCTTTTCTGGTTAGTTTTTCAATAAGGTAAATTGCACTTA
This sequence comes from Juglans regia, assembly GCF_001411555.2. Taxonomy (NCBI): domain Eukaryota; kingdom Viridiplantae; phylum Streptophyta; class Magnoliopsida; order Fagales; family Juglandaceae; genus Juglans; species Juglans regia. Next base: position 27,499,921 of record NC_049903.1, read on the forward strand.
AATATCTGAGTACATGAACATAATAGAACTTCTTACTTTTAATTTATTTTTCTTTCATGCCATATTGGAACTTTGATTCGGTATTGATGGTCCAAAGAATGATTAGGGTCCTTTTATAAATCTAGTTAAATAACTTTGATTCGGTACAACTCAGTCCAATGAAAATGTTTTGGAGGTGCTTTTTATCAAGTTTTATGAAAATGGGTAGGAAGGAAATTGTGATTTAATACATTTTAATATTACATATATTTTTTTGTGAAGTTTAGATCCTTGCCAGAACTCTCTCTGATAAAGGAGACTTCAATTAGAGGTTTCAGTTATTCTTCGTCAAGACCAAATTCGTTGCCTGACATTTCAATTTGTGCTTCATATCAAGGAGAACTTATTATGGTACAAGACAGAATGAACATTCTGTCTCTAGCTCTCCCTATCATTTTAGAAATGATATAAAAAATAAAAAATAAAAATAAAACTAGCATCTCTAGATGGAAAATGATAGGAAGGTGTTTAGCCTCAAACAACCATACACTTTTACTTTTGGTGAATACAAATATATATACATAACGAGTTTACTCCAAAACAGATTGGGGTAACTATAATAACAAATAATGTTCTGTAATTATAATAACAACAATCACAAGACAACCCTATATAATATTTGATATTATTCGTGAATAATGATAATATTATTAAAATAAATTCACAGCAGATGAAATCATCCACCAAACACAATCCCATTCATCCACATCGAGGCCAAAAGAGATGGGATGGGAGCACATAAATCAACCCAAACCCAGATCAAGCCGAGTCCTAGAATCGGACTCTCTCCGAAGTTATGCTTGCCTCTATAGTAATTGAACATAAGTAAACTTGCCAGAGATTAACCAAACCCAGAAGCCCGCTTATGGAAAACTCAACAATATATAGTTTCTAATAATCCAAACCCAGAAATCCAATGGAGAGAGAGAGAGGGAGATAGAGAGTGAGAGTGAGAGAGACAAACTCACGGGGTCACGATGGAGATGCGGCTCGGCAATAGGGTCGCGGCGAGTAGGCACGGTCTAGGGTTTCTTTAGCAAGCGTAACGACTAACGAGAGAGAAAGGAGAAAGATCGAGAAAGGCAGAGTCGGGGGGAGGGGGGGGGTTTCTTTACGAATCGTAAAACCCGGGTACCGGGTTAAAATCCGATACCCGGGTTTGTAACCCGTATCAGGCCCGGATTTTTCAACCCGGTTTCCGGCCCGAATTTGATCCGGATTAAAACCCGAAATCGGAATCCGGTTTTTTGGGTTTCGGATCGGGCCGAAAAAAAATCCGGTTCAGTTGAACAGTCTTATTTGATGTTGTTGAAAAGTGACCAGCTAGTTAAATTTGTAAAAGTGAGTTTCCTAATCAAATTTTGGTCAAAGTTTGTTGAGATCACTACTAGTGCTCTAAGAAAGTACAAAACAGAATGAGATCTAAAAAATAGTTCGATGAACATGTTTAAATTCTTTTATAAGATTATGAAAATGCCATTCAAAGTTTAAAACTACAGAAATGCCAAATAGATTTAAATTTACGAAAAGGCCAAAAGATTACAAAGCTAACACTAACACATTTCGAATCGGAATGCAAATTGGAATGAGGAATATGGTATACAAGTTAGTACACACCATAATAGAATGGAATTTAAAAGTGTGATACCCACTGCTCGATGTCTATCCAACCTTTACAAATTAGTATGAGGGAGGGACTTGGGATAGATATTGGGTGGCTTTTTTCTGCTTTTTAAATGTGGTTAATATAGAGCTTTTTGGAGTTAAAAAGGGGTTAAACTTTTTGGTGAGAAAAATAAGCTTTTTCTTTTTCTATTTCTAAAGTATAGAGGGACAGGGTGCTGAATACTACTTATAACTGAGAAAACAATAGAATAGAACCAACCAATTGGTTATTCTCGCTCTGAATCATGTTTTTGTTTACATATATTGGAGCCAACTGGAAGAAGAGAAGTCTGCCATATAAACAAAAAAAAAAAAGAGGGTAAAAATAGCAAAAAAAGGCTCCATTTTTTCTTTCTGATGATGGTTAGTATCATAGTTTGTAACTAGAACTGACAATCTTGCTCGAGAATAAAGGTTTCTCCTTCAAGCTGCTACTTGAGCTGGTTTCAGTGTTGTTTGACTGGCTCTCTGCCATCCCCGGTCTCATCCAGCTCTTTATGTGCCCATCTCGACACACCGTAAGCACAGATTCCTGGGTATATATCAAGCCAGAAAGGGGTTCGTTGTGCACACGATGAGAAACAAGCGGGGTGATCTTTGGAATATCTCGCATGCTTGGAGCAGGCTGCAGGGTGCCCACTGGACAAACATTGTCCCAATGGGACGACTGGTTTCCTGCACTGTATGAGGGCGATCCACCAGGAGGACACCGCCGCAATGGCACGACAATCTCGTCCATTTCAAGATCCCAGAGAAGCAATTGCGTGTCCTGCCCACAATCAGATCAAGCTGTTGAAATATGTAATCTATGAAGCATAAAAGTGATACAACTAGTCAAGTTTTGCCAAAAACGCATATAAGTAATATTACACACAGATCAAAGGCTATTCTTACAGTCACTTTCAGCTCAAACAATATTTCTCTCCTTACCACTGCGGTCATTGCTTTAATTTGCATCACTATTATTAGCTAACTCGCAATGTTCCTTATCCTGAATTAAATTCTATTCAAATAATCAGAATAAACGTTAGTCCAAAGGCCAAGTATGGAGATGCTTCTTTAAAAACATAATCATTCCAAATTCTAGTATCAGTAGCCAATATATATATTTTGGTTGTTGGAAACCCAAACATTTGCATCGTGAAATATGGCCCACGGCGCTGCTCCACTTTCTCTCTCCGAAAACTTCTAATCGTAGATCCTCAAATACTCCCCAGTTGGCCCATAGCACTGCTCCCCTTTCTCCGTTCCAAAACTTCTAGCCATAGATCCTCAGATAGTCCCAGTTTCTACTACTAAAGTTATTTTGGAACCCCTTTGGTCAAAGCTTTCCTAAAGTTACTGACATAAAGTTTACCTCCACTCTCCAGGTAGGCCAAATTCAGATACCCTTTATTAACAATTCCAATTTGGTGTCCTGAAGTGAGTAGTTTCTAGACATTATGTTATAACTGACCAATTCTAGGAATTATTTTGGTGGCAAATTCAAATAAGGGAAAAGACCTAATTTGGATTGATTAGGAACCAGTTTGAAAAAAGAGCTAGGCTTTCTAAGTTAAGAAGGTGAAGTTGTATCCAGAAACCAACATAAAGTCATCACTTGTAAAAGGAAATTATCATAGCCAACTATATTTCTCAGTACCTGACCAACAGAACCAAACCGGTACATGATAGTTTCCCCCGTGCCTTCTGAATTTGGTGATGACCAATATGAATCAAAAGCCACCCCACTGACCTGTCAGCATGATGCAGTAAACAATAAGCAAGGTGGTTATAATCATGTGAGAACCATATCTAGCCATCATTATTTTATGTGAAGCGTACCCATGAATTATGCCCCTCACCCCAAGCTACCACTTTCCGATCTTCCATGCTCCAAACTTGAACCAAATCATCTTCTCCTCCCGTAAGAATGTATTTTCCATCCATACTGTTTGGTAAGGATTTGTTGTCAATCATACTAACTATTTTCTTGAAGACATGATGTAATTTAAACAGGAAAATGACCATATACACAACAGTATAGATTAAGAAGGAAACGTCGAGAATGGAAGAAATATTTTTGAAACTAACAGAAATAAGCTAGGACTGGGAAACCAGTAAAGTTACCAACCTCCAAGCACAACATAATAGAGCGCCATAATAACTTTTGCCACCGCATATGATGAGCTCTTTTGAATAGTCAAAAACTCGTAGATAACCTGTGTTTAGTATTTAATTGAGCTCGTTTATATACAAAATAAACAAACACGACCAAAAACATGCAGTTGGTACCAGAATTATACCATCTCTTCCCACAGTTGCTAGATAGGTACCATCAGTTGAGAAAGCAATGCTATTAATTGAACCTTGGCATATATGCCATCTGGCAACTGGGTTACTCTGCATGCAAATAATCAATGCTTCAGATGCATCCCTTATATAAATTTAGACAGGCCAGTGAAACAGTAGATGGAGATTAGATAGACCAACAAAACAGTTGATAGAGAAGTGCATACTCATCCAAGTCTAGGGCTGTAATCGAGCTGAGCCGAATCGGTTTTTGGCTTGCCGAGCTCGGCTCGACTCAAAATACTCGAGCTCGAGCTCGAGTTTTTTTTTTATTCTTTATTCGAGCTCGGCTCGATAAGCTAAACACTTAACTTGAGCTCGAGCTCGTTCCACAAATGAGTTCGAGTCGAGCCGAGCTCGAGCTAGAATTGTGGATTTTTTTTATTTTTTGAATAAGATTTAATAATTAATAAAATAAAAAATAAATAAATCTAACATTAAATTTATACAACTAACAAATAGAATCTCTATTGAATTATAAAATTTTATAAAATTTATAAATAATGAATATCTAACTAGTTGATATTTATCCAAAATAACAATATATTATATGCCAACATATATTATTAGTACATACACTTAATATGATAGCATATATCTATTTCATATATGGTTCTCACATACTAGTATATTAAATTATTAAGTTTTATCGACTAATTATTATACAAATTATAAAATATACTTATGAAGTATATTCACTATATATACATAATAATTAGATTACATATTATATATTTAATTATAAAAGTAGTTTGCTTATATTATTAGTTACTACATATATATGTGTATATATACATAGGTGTATGTATATATTTATCAATATATGATTGAATTTTAATCGAGTCGAGTCGAGTTTTGTTGGGTATGTATCATTTACAATTCGAGCGAGTATCTGCTTTCACGAGCGAGCTTTTTTTTTTCACGAGTCGAGTTCGATTCGAGTTTAACCGAGCAAATATTGAGCGGGCTATCGAATAGACTGGTTCATTTACAGCCCTATCCAAGTCACAGCAAGGATGTCAAAATATCCCCCAAAATATCCCCGTGCATAAAACCTTAGAAATGTGAAAAAAGTATTTATGCTCAAAATTCAAATAACAATATAACAACTTACTAAAAACCCAAGCCTTAGAACTATATTGGAGAAGCAAGCATATTTTAGTAAGCATGTTGTAATAGTAAGCATTTTTCTTCGCCTGGCTAGCGTGCAATAATTCTGTAGTGTATGTTGAACCCACTGCTGCCCATCTAAAACATATGTGCAAAAAAATCAACACAAAAATACAGACCAATGATTGATGAAACTAGACGATGACAGGATATGACCCAGCCTGAGAGAATGAAGATTTCATTACATGTGCGGCTCCCCAATCAAGGTCAAATTGAGACTATATGTCAATTAAATAAGATCCGAGTGCAATCTTTTAGATATATTGTAACTCTTGACTAATGGAACAGTTGAAAACATCAGGAAACATACAATTTTCAGATACAATGTGGATGACCTTCTAAAAAACACTGCACATTTTCAGGTGTTATCTAAATTTTAACTGCATAATTTTGAAAACCTTATACTGATTAAAAAAAATAATTTGAAAAGCCTTATGCTTAATAACAACTACGTGCTATATATATTTCCTAGCGATTGATTGCTTGGGAATTTATAATTCATCTAAACAAACATTAAAAAACCAATTTAAAAGAAAGAATCACAAAATTAGAAAGAACTGATACATCTATGAAAAAACATTCAAAACAGCTTAATAGCAAATAACTGTCAAATCCAGTACCTTACTGTAACGTGCATGTGCAACAGAAAATTGCATCTGATCTCTAACAACAGGGAATGAAGTATCTCCTGCACCATCTTTGCTCTGGAGAAAAAGAAAGAGAGCAAAAATGGTTAAAACATGCTTAACTCACTATCTACAACACACTGAATCATGAAAGTCCAAGGCTTGCCTTTTCATACACATACAAATTTCCATCAGTATGAGCTACAACAAAAGCACCATCACCTCCAGGTACCCATGCAACACTAGTGCAACGACTGTTGAAAAGAGAAAAGGTTAATCGGACCAGACATTTAGACTACTTGAATAAAAATAGTAACAACAAAAGGTCATGCATGTGTGCAAGCTATCAGTTACCAAATACTTCATTTTTCCAACCCTCAATATGTCAAGGGCTGCAACAGTAGTGTGAAGAAAGGTTTCAGACTATCTCCCTACAATTCACAGAATACCTATTTTCAGAATATCTCACTACTATTCATTATTTTATTATTACTTTTCACGTACTTTTTACTACTATTCACTACTATTCAATATTCCATCATTACTTTTTCACTACTATTCACAGAATACCTAAGAATGCCTCACTATCCCAACGCAACCTTAAGCTTTGCCTAGTATATGTAGCCTACATCCAGAATTTACTAGTTGAAAGATGTTCTATATATGTAACTACGAATGCATATGTGTATGTATGTATGTATGTAAATTTTGACAGACTAATTTGCATACCCACACAAAATCAAGCAGTTATCTTAGAGATAGGGTAGGAAAATTTTTCTTGGAGTATAAAATATTAAAATCCCTGTATAAAGGCATCCTTGTGAGAATTTGAAGCAGGGTGAAGAATTGCATATTAACTCAACCAGATCAGAAAAGGGTGTATATACACAAAAAATAAATAAATATATAAAAAAGAAACAACTGTGCATCCAAGAACTAGACTAAACAAATACCGCCTGTGGAAGTAAATAATCATCGTCTAGGGATTAATCCTGAGGTGAGTTTCAATAATTCAGTGGAATCTACCAACTATATCAACCAGAATAAAAATCAGTGCATGAAATACATAGAAGAATCCATAATATAGATTGCATATAGAATTTTTACTAAGGCATGGTTAACCTCAAAACACTTTTTTTTTTTTCTTTTATAGGCATATCCCTCAAACACTTCCCTGCAATATATCCAACTAAATTGAAATTTGATGCAGATGATTTTTATATTCATAAATTATACACATACAATCGAAGACCCTTTTCCTTCAATACACAACAGACTGGAGGATTGTCCAAAAATCAAGGAAATTGCAGCCAGACTCAGCAGAATCTCTCTTGGTCAGGGCAAAAGGTTCACATAAGGGCAAACTTCACTGCACACAACCTTCCTAGTTGGGCCGCTTCCCATGATATAATAGGAAGCATTCCCATTCCGAGACTCCCCCACCATGTCTACTCACCCTGTCCAATTTGACCCACCCTAGTTCCCAAATATCTGTCATATCTCTCTTATTCGGAAAAAAAATAATAATAATAATAATAATAAAAATATCATTTTCCTTTTCTGGGTCCAAACTGAGACATTTGTTCCTGTCCTCACATGCATGCACTTGTAAATGAAGCAATACCGCAGATAGGGTCAACCAGCAAAAAAAACACTCATGAAGATATATATCACTCACCAAGTTTCATACTCCAACAGAGGAAAAGTTGCAGAGAAATTAGAAGTCAACATCCATAAAAGTGTCGCCAAGCAGTCCATACTACATGGAGTTAGGTATGCTGTTTGCTATGATTGTCTCTTCAGAATCTAATCCCTTATCATTTTTTTTTTATAAGTAGACCTTATCATACAACATGAAGAGATAGTAACAGTGCCAATTCCTTTTTTTTTTTTTTTTTATTTCTAGGTAAAAGGGAGTATGTACCTGAGTATCTCCAACATAGGACGTGAATTATTCTGTTGAATTCGAGTAACTAATTAAAAAGTAGTCAACTATCATCAAAATTCTATGGAACAAACAATGTGCTCCGCCAGACACCCTTCTGATTAGGAAGCACTAGAGTTTATTAGACACATCCCACACCCATTGATCCTATATGCCCATAAGAGTATTCCGGCCATTTAAGTGTAATGCAAAAGAGAATTTCACATAAATTTCTTAGATAATCAGTTTGAAGCAGCATAGGAGCTTTAGAAACCATGTAGATAGGAATGATTCTGACAAAAAAGATCATCCAAACAGCAGCTAGCTTTTGGAAATGGATAATGATAGGCTTACTACCCGTTTACTATTCTCTTTATTTTTTTTTAATTTTTAATTTTTACTTAATGGTTAAGGAATTGACTACTAATGAAGTTGTATATTTTTTAATTTTTTCCTAATGGTTGAGGATATTAAAAAAATACTTAGAGAAAATAATAAAAAAAATAAAAATTTCAAATACACTATAGAGTAGTAAAGGAGTGGTAGGAAGTAGTAATCCTATCATTATCTTTTGGAAATGGTGCGGGGAAAAAATAACATTTGCTATTGCAAGAAAGAGGAAAAAGAAATTCACCCACTAACTAGCAGCTGGATGATGTAGTTAAAATTAATTTGGTCACCGCTACCCTAACTAGCCTGAGAAGGAGGGGCTAATCCAAGCAACCCAAGTGTTTTTTTTTTATATATAGGTAAATAAAAAGCAAACCAAAGTTATTAAGAAAACTTCAGAAGCTTAAAGACACTCATCAAATTTTTTTAAAAAAAAAATGCATCTATTGGTCTTAATGATCTCCTAACAATTGTCTATTCCACTATAAAGCAAAGGCAATAGCAAGTATCCAGTTTCTTTCTCTTGAACTTATATAAAAAAAAATGTATCCACTTGGAAACCCTATAAGACAACAACTTAAGACCTCTTGAGTGAAAGGACAAGTTGATGGTTTAAATTAAATTATCAAAAATTAGAGTTTGCATATTGACCAAATTAACAAATGGAACAGTAAATAAAAATAAATAAATCAGAAACTTAAATTAAAAAAGAAAATAAGACTACTCATTTTCTATTCTGTTTTCGCTTTTATCCTCATTTTGACAAGATCAAGCAACATTAACTCCACTTTGTTTTTTGATAAGAAAGGTATTCACCTCAGTATTAGCCAATGAGAATTAAAGGTGCTGTTTATTTCCCATTCTTTGCCATCTAATCTTCAATCTCCTATAAAATCACCATAACAATCCTATAAGATTTTCTAATGGAAGAAGACCTATTCAATTGCTTTGCGGGCAAGAAAGAACCGTCATCTGAGACTTTGCAAGTCTTTTAGCACTTTACCCATTTTCCATGCCTTGACTAATAAACATGCAAAATGAAATTCCATAAGATCTTCACAAACTAGATGCCAAGTGTAACATTTGATGGGCCTGATAACAACAAAGCATAAAATTTATGGAAGAAATAAGTAGTGTTATGTAACGTGTGGGAAGGTACTAAAACTAAGTTAATCCTTGCCTGTTATTAACAGAACCATCTTTGTTATAATGCTGAGCCCCAACGAGCTTCTTTCCTACATCCTGTAATTGCTGTCTCAGTGACAAAGAGTACACTACAATAATACACACATGACATATAAATTTGTAAAGTCTGGACTTTCAAACAAAATTACAAATTAAAATTTCCATTGTAAACTTTACCATCCCCAGAATGTAATCCGATAAGCAAGTCATGCCCATCCTTAGCGTCCTGATCAAATGCGTGACACACAGGATTCGAATTACTGAAATGGATTGACTTTATCGGATCCTACATTCAAAGATTTATCTGTTATAGACCATCCAAGAAACCCCAAAAACCACTCTAGCCCAAATAACAAAATACCAAAGCACCTTATCTTGAGAATTCAGATCACTTATAAAGATGGCATCCCCCACGTTGAAGACCAAGTAAGCCCCTTTCCCATCGAAGTTTGTAGTAGCCATTGAGTTACTAGAACTTGAAGACCCCAATGACCCAACCCTACCATTCCCACTAACACTCTTGCTGCCACCATTCCCTCCGACAAAGCTGCGGCTCCCATTGCTTCCGCCCAACAACCTTGCTGCAGCTGATCGCACCCCACTGCTAGCACTGAAGCTTGAAGGCGCGGCTGCTGGGGTAGATGGGGTCGGCTTGTCCTTCAGATGTGCTAGAGTTACCTATAATAATAAATTCCACCAACAATGCTCTCAAGGTTAGATTATCAAAAAAAAAACTAACGAACTATAAAGAATCTAAAATTTAATTCTCTATTAGCTATCAAATGCACCCAGGCATATTAACATCAACCAAAATTTCTTTAGAAAGACGGTTTTAAGATGAACACAGAACCAAAAACTAAACATAACATGAAAATTAACCAAACATATATTCAAAGGGTAATCGTAACAAACGGGTACTGATCATTGCTTTTAAAAACCATAGAAATCAAACAACAACAAAGAAATCGCTCGCAGAACTTCCATTCCACGAAATGGGTATTGAAGAACGTCCCAAAAATTACTTACAAGTATGAGTTGGGACTATAAAACTGAGAAATTAAAGTACCTGAGTGACGGTTTTTCCATGGGCGTAATGAAGGAGACCGGAGGGGTGGGTCTTCTCGTAGTGGAGCTTGTATCGGCCATCTGGAGTTTTGAAATAGGTCTTGAGGGCCGGTGATTGTGCGGTGGCCGATGAAGACGATGCTGACATCATGCCGTTGGCGGAATTCATCATGAGGTTGTTTATGGTAGGTCCGGGAGCATGTGATCATGACACTGGAAGGGCTTTCAAATTCAATGCCTTGAGTTCTCCCTTTTAACTAATGTTTTTTCCTTTCCGGGTCTTCAATGGCTTCCGGATCAAAGGGTAATTTTAGTCTAATGGGTGGGAGAGTTGACTTTTTGTGAGTGCTTGAGTGTACGCAATAAACGGTGGGGATAACGAGCTTCGACAATCTGTCTGTCTCTGGATTGATAGAGAGAGGAAGAGTGCCAAAGCAGCGTGCAGCATGAAAGATGGAAATAAAGTACTGGGAATGGATTTGGTTGAGATGGATTAAACTGGAAATTGCAAAATGAGGTTCTGTTTGTTTGTTTGTTTGAACCTCAAGTGTTTATTGGTGTTCCTTTCTTTTTTAGAACTTTCCTTTCAGCAAAATAATTGCACGCTCTGCGTATTCGATTAACCCGTATAAAAATAATCTTAAAAAAATATATTTTAATAATATTTTATTTAATTTTTATCTTAATTCATATCATCTCATTTACGAAAATAAACTATACATTTTATATAATATATCAGATTTAATTTTAAAAAATTAATTTTATAATTTAATATTAACCTGTCAATTTATAAATTTATTTTATATAATATTTTTGTGATTAATATATTTGTCCTCCCTTTTTTAAAAACAAATTGCCAAACAGCAAAGTATATTAAAGATGTATCCCTAGGGCTGGGCAGCCAGCCCGCCCCATCCCTGCCCTGCATATTTAATTTTTTTTATATTTATATATTTATAAATATTTATTATTTTTATTATATATAAATATCGTTAATAATAATATATATTAAGTAAAGTTTTTACTTACAACCTACAAGTGTGAGACTTGTATTGTCAAGATAATTTATAAAAAAATCATCTTACTACACTACAACTTACACAAAGTATGTATTAAAAAATTTAAAAATTATATAATTTTTAAATTTTATCTCTCTCTATTCTCTCGCTAAAAAGAATAATTATATTTAAAGACTCATATAAAAATAACTCACTCTTAAGAAAAAAAAAATCACCAAAGGGAAAGGACCATCTCACCTCCTCCCTCTCCTCCACTCATTATCCTCTTCAACTATAGAGATTAGGCCTCGTTTGGATTGCAAGTCTTACTACTATTCACAATAATCTCATATCATTTGATTATTCAAACGAGGCCTTACTCCTCTCTCTTCTCTCTAAGAAAAACTCTCGCCTCTCTCTATAAAACTAAGAAAATCGCCAACAGAGGGAGAGGAGAATCTCAACTCCTCCCTCTTCGACACTCCTCTTCTATTATAGTGTAAAGCTATCCATCTTTTTGCTTATTTTCCATTCTGACTCTTTTTTATGTCGAAAATGTTAAATCTATAGTCTTTCAACCACCCAAGTGATATATGCACCATACTAGAAAATTCAGAGGTCATTGATCAATTTGATCTACAACTTGCTCAAAGGTGTTCCAAACGGAACAGTGTATAAGCCACATGCGTCGACCAAAGCCACATTGTGCCTCATGTGCCGCTATGCAACCATGTGTGTAAACAATAAGTACATGCACACGAACAGGAGGCAAACCCCACCCCCTGCCCATGCAGGGGCGAGGGGCGAGATGGGGTCAACCTCTGCCCGTAGAGTGCGGGTAGCACACCTAGTTAGAATGGTTGCTTGGAGTGCCCCAACTATGGTCTTTAATCACAATTGTTTAGGTCACTCGTTGAACAACAGCAAAATGCTTGACGAAACACCTTTTTGTTAATAGAAAAGATATTCTAAGTGATTCTAAATATAACAATGAGACATCTAAAATATGAAGATAAAATTAAAATTAAAGTATAAATAAATTCCAAATTTATGGACTATCATAGATTTTGTTGGCATTTAATAAATTATTATCCATTTTTTATTAAAAAATTTTAAAAAAAAATACTTGTACCATTTGGTCCATTACCCTCCATTTGGACCTCTATTAAAGGCGTACATTCTCTTTTCTCTCACAAATTATGTCTTTCTGCTGCATGTACCCATTATCCATGGTGATTATATTACCAGCATCTTTGTATGGTGTAAGGGGATTTTCCCCTCGAGGCCCAAGGGGCTCAATTAAGCCCAGCCGAGAGCAAAAAGTCATTAACTCGACCCACTAAGAGGTTCCTTTGTGCATGACCTGAAGGAGAGATAGTGCTGCAATGGATGAGACTCATCAATTTGAGGACCCCTCGGGTAGTGTCCAATCCTAGAGTGTCTGCCCGCATAGCAAGCATTATATACGGGGAACTGTTGATCTACTGACAAAAAATGCATGAACGGATCAGAGGGAATGCAGACTAGTAAGAGAATGTTGGAGAACCACGTCACATTAATGGTTCCTCCACTTGGACGACACGCTACATTAATGACGTCGTTGTAGAGCCACGCTGCATTTAAAAACTCTGACAAAATGAACAGTAACAGGGAACCCTAACTTCAGGAAAGCAGGCACGATATGCTCCTCAGACTGGTAGTATAAATAGCAGATCTCAGGTATGAGAATACTCTATTCGATCCCTAGATTCTCTTACTTATTTGCTACACTCCAAGAATACTCACTAACTTTGGCATCGGAGGTTACCCGGCCCCAAAGCTGCCCTCTCAAACCCGCAGTCTTTTCTACCTTGTGCAAGGCTCATTTTCGAAGACCTAAGTTGTTGGAGCTTGACCCAAAGGTGTGCGAAACAGGACGTTAACAGTGGTGCCGTCTGTGAGATCGTAATAGATCTTGTGTGTTCTTCCAATGCCTGCGACAACTCATTCCAAACAACTCAAGAGAGATATGGGAGATGCCATGGAAGCAAAGTTGAAAACCATAGAGGAGTGGGTGATGCCATGGAAGCAATGCAAAGAGAATGCGGAACTCAAAAAACCTTAGAGGGAGCAAGACGGCGAGGCAGGGTCCAGCGACACTGAGCACGCGGGATCGCATGCAGGACTCAACACGAGATCACATGCAGAAAAACATGCAGGACGAGCTCCGTAGCCTTAAAGAGAAATACAAGGAAATAGTAAGGAAAGTGGAGACGTCGTCAACGGTAGACCAGTTGCTCACAAGCATGGGCCTACCCTAAAGTAATGGAGGTTCCTTTGCCACTGAAGTTTAAAGTCCTTATTATGGAGATGTATGACAGAGGAAGGGACCCCCTCTAGCACCTAGGAACCTTCAGGGTTCACATGACGCTGCATGGCTTCCCTAGTGAAATAGCTTGCAGGGCGTTTCTGCTGACCCTAAAGGGGTTTGCACATGTATGGTTTAGGTCACTGGCACTTGGATCAGTGGACAACTTTGGCGAGCTAGCCAGGCTTTTCCTAACCCAGTTCATGTCTAGTCAGAGGAGGTGGCATCCGACTGCATACCTCTTTACTATCAAACAAACAGAGGATGAAAGTCTGAAGTCCTACTTAGCCCGATTCAACAAAGATCGCATGACCACTAACGACCAAAACGAGAAGATAACCTTGGCGGCGCTCCTGGGAAGTTGATGGCAAAGCTAGCCAGACGGACTCCTGCAACATTGCGAGAATTCATGGACCAAGCCGACAACTTCATCAAAGCGGAAGATACTATCCGGGTGTTGACGGAGCCAAGAAGGAAGGAAGTGTAGTGCGCGGAGAGCAAGGAAAAGGCCCCGACCAAGGCCAAGCCCCAGGAAAAAGGGGAAAAAGGGAAAAGGTCTCCCAGGAGAAGCGGCGGGAGGAAGTCCCGACAAAGGGACCTAGACCACGGTACACCCAGCCCATGTTTTCCATTCAAAAGGAAGACGACCGGGGAACGATGCGCCGCTACTGCATGTACCATCAGTCCACCTCACACAACACCGAAGATTGCTTCTCCCCGAGAGGAAGGAAGAAATATGCAGAACTACAGAGGAGTCATAACTCCCTAGCCAGAAGATAGGAGCAAGAGAGAAGGGGAATATCAAGGGAAAGTAGTCGGGATAGAGACGGGCAAACAACCCTCAACAACTGGCGATAAGGGAGCCACCACCAGGTCGTCCCCATTCTCCACCAAGGCAGCAGCCCCCTTTGGGGAAATTCAAACCATAGTTGGAGGGTTCGCGAATGGGGACATCACCTCGTCACGTAGGAAAACACATGCCAGACAGGCCCGATACTACGAGGTATACTCAGCTGAGTATCATCCCGCCAAACAACGAAAGGGTGACCCTACTTTGGTAATCTCGTTTTATGGAGGCTGATGAAGAAGGGATTTTGTACCCCCACGATGAAGCCCTAGTGGTCACAATGCTTGTCGCCAACTTCACCACCGACAGAATCCTCATCGACAACGGGAATTCCGTGGACAACCTGTTCTGGGAAGCCTTCGTCAAGATGGATATTGAGGCCTCCCGGCTGCTACCCGCCCCCATGCCCTTAAAAAAGGATTTTCTAAAAGCATTGTCCAGCCGATGGGAACCATCACGCTATTCATCCTTGTGGGGAGTAACCCCTGCACAATCCCTGTTATGGTAGACTTCCTGGGGGCGAAAACTCTATCGGTATACAACATCATCGTCGGGAGGCCCACCCTCAACAACTTAAGGGCCATCACATCATCCTACCACCTCAAAATGAAGTTCCTAACTACCCAGGGAGTGGGGGAAGTCCGAGAAGGCCAGGTATCGGCAATGGAATGCTACGTCCAGTAGCTGAAGCAGAAAGATGAAGGGCCTGCCTTTGACAGCAGCAACAGAACAAGATAGGCTGGGCACCATCAAAGAAACTGCAGCAGGCCTCTGTCTACACCTCGCCCTGCCAGTTTTGAGGGGGGAAGGGATGGTGCATGGCTTCAAAGAGAAGGATGGAAGACGACCTCCCTAGACCGAGATTTAGTGTTCCTTAATTTTGTAGCACCTCTTCATCTAGCTTGTACATTCCTTTTTATTTAATAAAACGTGAATTTTCAGGACATTGCAGAACATCTGCTCCAAGCTTTTGTATTACCAGTAAGGTGCCAACAATAATTTTTTCTTCTTTTATCTTTCCTCAGATCCTCAAACTTCTGGCTATTTTTTGTTTAATCTAGTTGCGAATTTTGATTTTTTGTGTGCATTGTTGTGGATTTGAGATGAATTTATAAATTTATGGTGGATTTGAATTTATTTTTATGTATATTTTGTTTTCGACTTGCATAACTCACATTCGTGAGTGGCGGTGGACGAGTGGCGGATGAATGAAGGGTCCAGCCCCGCCCCCGACACACGGACAGGGGGCAGATTGTATGGATGCAAACCCCACCCCCTACCCATGCAGGGGGGGCGAGATGGGGTCAACCCCACCCCGTAAGGTGCGGGTAGCACACCTAGTTAGAATGGTTGCTTGGAGTGCCCCAACTATGGCCTTTAATCATAATTGTTTAGGTCACTCGTTGGACAACAGCAAAACGCTTGACGAAACACCTTTTTGTTAATAGAAAATATATTCTAAGCAATTCTAAATATAAAATTGAGACATCTAAAATATGAAAATAAAATTAAAATTAAAGTATAAATAAAGTCCAAATTTATGGACTATCGTAGATTTTGTTGGCATTTAATAAATTAATATCTTTTTTATTAAAAAAATATTTGTACCATTTGGTCCATTGCCCTCCTTTTGTACCTCTATTAAAGGCGCACATTCTCTTCTCTCGCAAATTGTGTCTTTTTGTTGCATGTACCCATTATCCATGGCGATTATATTACGTAAAATGCTAAACACAACCGGCTGGGGGAACAGTAGGGTAAACGCTACCCTCGTGGCATAGAAGAAACGGTGCCGTTTAGAAAAACTTCATTTCCCCTGAAATCCCCCTTTCCCCAAGCACAGCATTTCAAAATCCCCTTTTCCCCTTCTCCCTTCATCTTCCACCGAAATCCCCTTTCCTCCCTTCCCTTCGATTCTGCAATTTTCTCATTTTTCATGTTCGAAGTGAAATGTTCCTCCCTTAAATCTGTGTTTGAAGCTGAAAAAGACCTCTGCCTCCCTTTGAATCCCTTTTCTTTGGCAAGAGCTTCCCAACCGTAATGATGCCTGCATACTTACTTGCATTTGGATAGCTACTCCATAGGCTCCACTTGTTTCCAATAACAGAATTTGCAACACTCCTAGTATCTCGAAATATCAAAATTTTGCAAATTTCAGAAAGTTCCAAATTAGAGCTCCACACATTTTGCAAAAACACCTGCAATCTTTAAAGTCTCTCAATGATTCTAACCCTTGGATAATTGCTAGCTCCACTATTATTTCTGGATTACAAAACAAACTGTAACGAGATAGAAAGTAAGTTCCAATTTTGAAACTTCTAGTAACAACATGTAGCTACAAAAGTTTAATCGCCAGGGAGGAGCTTCTCGGACATGGCGTGGCCGGATCCGAGGTCGTCGATATTGAACTTGTTGTTGAAGGTGTGGGCATTGCAGTTGTAGGTGAACTTCTTGTTGGCGGCCGAGAGCTTCTGGAGGCATTAGTGCGCTATGGAACTGAAATTGCACTGAAGCCACTGGAGCTTCTAGAGGCTGTGGGCATAGTGAGTGGAAAAGAAACAAAATGCATCAAATTCCAAAGTTTCAACCGATTGCTTATCTTTTTTTTTTTTTCTTTTTAATTTTTTGTTGACATCAGCCGATTACACGTCAATTGTACGAGCCGGTTGTACCTAACAAAATTCTTATATTACCAACATCTTTGTATGGTGTAAGGAGATTTTCCCCTCGAGGCCCAAGGGGCCCAATTTAGCAACCCAGAGCAAAAGCTATTAACTCGGCCCACTGAAAGGCTCCTCTATGCATGACCTGTAAGAGGAATGATGCTGCAAAAGATGAGACTCATCGATCTGAGGACCCCTCGGGTAGCATCCAGTCCTCGAGTGCCCGCCCGCTGGCATGATATATGGGGAATTGTTGGTTTACTGATAAAAAAGGCATGAACGGACCAGAAGGAAGGCAAACTAGTAGGAGAAGTTTGGAGAACCACGCTGCATTAATGGTTTCGCCACTCGGACAACACGCCACTTAATGACGCCATCACAGAGTCACGCCACATTTAAAGACTCTAACAAAAGGAATAGTAACAGGGAACTCAGACTTCAGGAAAGCAGGTACAATCTGCTCCTCAGATTGGTAGTATAAATAGCAAATCTCAAGTACGAGAATACTCTCTTTGATCCCTAGACTCACTTACTTATTTGCTACACTCCAAGAATACTTACTAGCTTTGGCATTAGAGGTTACCCGGCCCCAAGGCCGCCCTCTCAAATCACAGTCTTCTCTACCTTGTGCAGGGTCCGTTTTAGAAGACTTGGGTTGTTGGAGCTTGGCCCAAATATGTGCGAAACACAACGTTAACATATGGATTAGAACTCATGACCTCATCCTCCCTACAAGTAAACTGATTCGACAAGATTTATTAATATCTTCTCTTCGGCAAAGTGCTAACTCACCAAAGTAAAATTCACAACTTGATATTGCTGTGAATTTTATTTTTATGAAATTTGTTTGTAAACTAAATATTTACATTCATTCTAAAATTGATTTACAATATTTATATTGTTTATAGATAACACTTAATATTTAATATTAGGATTTTGCTATGTATTAGCCACTATTTAACCTCGTACTTCACACCTGACAATTTTTTCTACATTTTTTCATAGGGTGTGGGATGTGTGCAGTGAATAGTAACTGATGCGAATAATTATTCTATATTATGATCTACCTCTTTTAAACTTTAAATATAGTAGTCATCATCTTAATCATGTTAACTCAAGTGTTTGAAGTGGTTTCTTATATCAATCATTTAAATAAAAGAATTGTTTAAAATTAGATAAATTGGTCTACAAATGACAAAATCTAAATTGAAGGATAACATTAATCTTCTAGAAAATATTTAGATAAAAGAATTATAAAGAATCCTCTAAAACCAAACCAAAGGCAAGAGAGGATATTTTGTGTAGGGTTGTTATAAAGAAAACTACTCAATAGTCACTCATGTTCAGCTCAATTATCTTATTAAATGAGTCAATTTATAGATGACAGAATTAAAAGAATCTTTGAAACCAAACAAACCAAAGGGGAAGAGATGATATTTTGTGTAGGGTTGCTCAATAAGCCACTCGAGTTTGCTTTGATTACTTTTTAAACGAGTCATTCATGAATATATATAATTTTGACAATTAATAAAAAATACAATTTATATAAAGTTCGAGTCGACTCGTATAAGCTTATATAAACTCTAATAATACTGTATTAATTATTTTTATACTATTATTTTAACTATATATTGAGATCATATTAAATATTTAAGAATATAAGAGGAATCATGTTTCTAGTGTTATTTGAATCCTTATGGATAATAAAAATTATTTGTCAAAATTATTTGATAAAATAATAAGATATAATATAAATAATCTAATTTGCAAACATTAGGCCATGTTTGGTTACTAAAAATGTTTAGGAGTATTTGAGAATTTTGAAAATTTGTTTGAGATTATTAGACTTTAGGAAATAAGACAAAAGACTTGAATAAAAATATATTTTTAAAATCTGGATTGTAATGGAGTTTGTAAAATTGGATAGATAAAGTTGAAAAGTTGTTTAATTATAATTTTTAAGATTATTTTTTGTTTTAGAGTTAGTAAGAGTTATATTGATTTTTATATTTTAGTAATAATTAGATGAAATTTTAAATAAATGGTTTTTTTATTTGAGTAATGTTTAAAAATGAAGAAAAGAGAAAAGTTTAGAAATGTTAAAAAATTTGGGAATGAAGTACCTCGTAAACAAGATTGAATTTATTAAAAAAATAAATGAGATATTCATGAATATAAATAACCCGATAAGAAGAATTCGACTACGGTAAAAAATTAAGGTTTTGTTTGTGAGTTGAGATAAGTTGAGTTCTATATAAATAGTAGTGAGTTGAGATAGTGGAGTGAGTTTTGTAGGGCCCACCTAAGATAAATTTAGATGTTAAAATGAGTTTAGATGTATTTATGAGAAGTTGAAAAAGATTGTGGGTCTTACGTGTAAAGAGATGTTGAGTTGAAAAAGGTTATAAGTTCTACGTATAAAAAAGTTTTGAATTGAGATAAATTTAATAATTTGAGAGTTTGAATATTTAGATGTTAAATTCAGCTTAAATCTCAATTCAATCAAAATTACAAACGAGACTTAAATAAACAGAGTTTGACCAAATACTACTTGTTCCATTATGGGCTTTACAGTGGTGGACTCTAGAGGCCTAAGCGTGAATTGCAAGTTGCAATTAAAGTATCTCAAAGCCCATTTGTGTATTCAAGAGCTTGGTTAGTGTTATTGGGTTATATATCACACAGTTTTGGAGATGGCTTCACCAAAATCCGTACCCTTCTCTCATGTTATTTTGTTTTTTAACGGAAAAGTACCCTTTTCATTTCAATTAACATGGTTTTCTATTTTATGATTTAAAAAAAAAACATGGTTTTCTATTTTACATCTTAACTATAAACAATAATATATTGCGCCTTTTAATTAATTTAAAAAAATTGAAAAATGGACAGCCATCCCTAATTCTAATGATTAAAATGGGTGAAAAAATTGCTGATGTAACATAATCTTGACTGTTAAATCTTTGTATAATAGAGCATATATTATAAGAAAAATGATATTTTTAGTCGTGGTGTGCGCAAAGTAAGTAAATACGGAATTCATGTGAAAAAAAATTAATTTTTTAATAGTTGATTTCATTTTTTTTCAAAACGATTGCACAGCACTTACGCACTTCACGACTATACGTAATATTGCTCATATTATAATTTCTTTTAATTTGACAGTACAATTTCTTAATTGAGATAATTTAGGTGTAAAGTGTAAAATGCCAGCTAGTAAGATGATGGCAAGTAATTTTTTTTCTCTCTCTAAGTTTTGAGATTTGTGTTTTGTATAAGTAATTTTGGTTATATTTTTTAAAAAAATAATTATTTTGGTGTTTAAAAGATATCTAAAAGTAAAAATAGGAAAATAAGACGAAACTTTCCTTTTTATAATTGTTTAACATAATCGACAAATTTGACATTAAAAAAAAAAATCCTAAAGACCACATTCAACTGTTGAGAGAAGAAAAATTGGGACTTAATTCCCACTTCTCTTTTTCACTTGATCAAATGCATTAAAGAAGCACACTTAGGAGTACCAGTTTGTTTGCATAAAGTATTAGGTTCAACTTAACATTTTCTTTCAGAAAAAAGTGCATTTTCTAGAACCCCAAACAAAGGGCTAGTATTAGGCTCCTGCGTCCATTATAAGGGAAATCCATTCTTGAAAGGGAACATAAGACAAGATCACAAAATGCCCATATATACTGCATTGCCGACTTTCACAAATTGGTCAAAGAAGAGAGGCATTCAATGGGTTGATCAAATTTGTTGGCACCATAACATCAGCACATCATTTTCAGCCACTTCAACAACTGCTGGTATTGAACTTTAATTGCAAGTTTCTTTCTTAAAAAGTTTGCCACGCCAAGAAGCAAGTACTTTTGTATCATTTTCAAACAGTATCCCCCACTCACAAATTCAATCAACTGTTCTGCAGTTCTTCCTGTGTCGCCAAGCAAAACTCTCTCTCTCTCTCTTAACAACAAAGATGATGACTTGAGGTTCTCTTTTCACCTTAAATTGCACCATTTCACCTAATTCTTTGGACTCGTTTACCATCTCACCTCTTCAGTACATGCATATATATGTAAGTGACTCCCTTGTCCCATCCCACTACCTTAGCAGAATTCTTCACCATTATTCCATTTTTGTTTGACCATACACATTACGATTGAGGTCTACTTGAATGATGAAGCAAGTTCAATTCCCTTTTCTTCTTTTATTCATCTTCTTCCTCCATTGCACCACAACACCTGCTCAGTCCCAGGCACCAGCACCATCTGGCCCCGTCAACATCACCGGAATCCTCGAGAAGGCCGGCCAGTTCACCACCTTCATTCGGCTTCTGAGAAGCACCCAGGAGGCTGACCAAATCAATACACAGCTTAACAACTCCAACCAAGGCCTCACCGTCTTTGCACCAACAGACAATGCTTTCTCCAACCTCAAATCTGGCACACTAAACTCTCTCACAGATGAACAAAAAGTTCAGCTTGTGCAATTTCATATCCTACCCTCTTTCTTTTCTATATCACAATTCCAAACCGTGAGCAATCCTTTGCGCACACAGGCTGGTAATAGCGACAACGGCCAATTCCCACTGAATGTAACCACATCAGGAAATCAAGTGAATGTAACAACAGGGGTTGTCGATGCAACAGTAGCGAATACTATATATACTAATAGCCAGCTTGCTGTTTATCAGGTGGACCAGGTGCTCCGTCCATTGGCAATTTTTGGGACACCAACTGCTGCACCTGCTCCAGCACCATCTAGCAGTAAGCCTGAAAAGAGAATTTCAGGTTCAGATGCTCCTTCAGGTTCTTCAGATAATGCCTCGGTTGATACTTCCGGGGCAACGGCTCCAAACCACCCAGCAACTGCAGCAATATCCATTGGAGTTGCAGTTAGTGCTGCAATTTGTTTTCTGTTATAATTTTTGTTAGTTAGTTAATGATTGTGAGATCTTGTGGGAACGATTGTTATTATCATATACGACATGAAATAACTCGATGGTAATTTTTTTTCCTTTATTTTCTTTGAATCATGAATAATTTTTTTTATATTTTATGAAGATGAGATCAAAGATCAGTTAAGTGTTATAATTGAGAAACACGTGAGTTGAGGTGTAAGAGTATTTTGGTTAAGAAATTACCAACTTGAAAACTTTCAACACAACAAAACTTTCCCAGAACTTCAGATTAAATTAATACTGAACTGCTTGTTTAATTTTGTTAGGGCCATAGCATAATTCTTCTAATTCTCCTAACAAATACTACTAGGTAATAATATTTTGAAAAATTTTGTTCTTCATTCTGTATGCTGTCGTCTCCACTCACACCAATTGTTATGTTGCATGGCCTCGTTTGTTTTCGCAGATGAGATGAGTTAAGATTAAAGTTAAAAAGTTAAATAAAATATTGTTAGAATATATTTCTTTAATATTATTTTTGTTTTGCGATTTGAAAAAGTTGAATTGTTTATTTTATTGTGTGAGAATTGAAAAAGTTGTAATGATTAAATGAGTTGAGTTGAGATGAATTGTGAAAACAAACGAGGCCGACTCAAATGGTTTGCTACCAAATTGTTTCATAATCACCGCTTTGCTTGAAAATTCTTTAATTGCAATCATCTTTCTCCTAAAAACAATCTGCATCCATCTTAATAACCCGCAAATATACACATAAATCAAATAAGAAAGAAATAACTACTAAACCTTCAAGCAAAATCTAAGTAGTAAAAGAGTTACCATTATAAATCATGTTCAGTTTTCAAAATAGAGTCACCGTTCTAGTATCAAATTCCAAATCCAGAAACTAGGAGAAACTGAAACTCAAGGTAATGCAAGAATAGAAGAATCAGACAGAAATGATAATAGAATATTGGATGCAAACCGGTACTCAATCCACACGGCGGAAGAAGTTTGGAGGTATCAAAAGTGGCAGCCGGCCAGTGGTGATGGTACGGCAGACCAATGGAGAGAAGCAGAACTGAGAGGATTTTGTTGTGTTCCAAGTCATGTATGGTGCAAAATACAAATTGAGGCCATGAAGTTGGTGATGGTGCTGTGAATTTATTTCAGCATACATGACTTAGTATGGTGCAAGATTGAGCACTATACCAAACGATGAAGGCCCCAGCTTCAAAAAGAAAGAAAAAAAGGGATGGTTCAAACTTCTTTTCCATTGGCAAACAAGTAGCACTTTTCACTTTGGGTGCACAACAGGACCTTAAAGAGGGATTGATTTCAAGAGAACATCATCAAAATATGGCCAAAACTGCATAATTCTATACACATTGGACACAAAAGTAGGGCAAATTCATTGGTTCCTCCATAACATCATCATCAGAGAACATCTCACCCTTTGCCACCTTAAATTGAGGTTCTCTTACCACCTTAAATTGCACCCTTTCACCTGACTCCCATCTTCCTCCCTCACACACCCACCCTTCAATATATAACCCTGCAATCTGCATGTGGATTCTCACCAATAACACAACTTGTAACAACAAAACAAGTTTGGCCACACATTACTACATACAATTAAGATCCATCTTTATGATGAAGCAGGTTCTCTTCTTTCCGTTTCTTCTTTTCTTGGTCTTCTTGATCCTCCATTGCACCACGTCCTCAGCTCAGTCCCCTGCAGAGTCTCCGGCACCATCGGGCCCCGTTGACATCATCGCAATCCTCAAGAAGGCCGGCCATTTCGCTACTTTCATCCGGTTGCTAAGAAACACAGACATGGGTGAACAACTCAACGGACAGCTTAAAAAATCTAACCTGGGCCGCACCCTCTTTGTACCGACTGACAGCTCCTTCTCCAGCCTCAAGTTGGGCACACTGAATGCGCTTACCGATAAACAAGAGCTTCAGTTGGTGCAATTCCATATCCTCCCTGATTTCTACTCGGAATTGCAGCTCCAAACCGCTACAAACCCAGTGCATACTCTGGCTGGTGATAGCAACGCCGGCCATTTCCAACTGAATGTAACGGCCGCGACAGGAAAAGAAGTGAACATAACAACAGGGGCGGTCAGTACAACGGTTGAAAAGACAATATATACAGACGACCATCTTGCTGTTTACCAGGTGGGGGAGGTGCTCCTTCCACTGGAAATTTTTGGGGCAGCTGCTTCACCTACAGCATCTAAGCCTGAGAAGAAGAGACCCAGTACTGAAGACGCTGCTACTACTACGGAGTCTTCGGGTGCATTTGGTCCAAACCGGCAAGCAATGACAGCAATATCGTCTGGAGTCGTAGTGGGTTCCTTGTTTTCTTTTTTGCTATGATTTTTCTTTTCCTTCTGGTTTTATGATTGATGAGATCTTTCTTGTGTGTTACCGCTGTTTCGATTTCAACAAAATAAAATCATTTATTTTATTTTTATTTTTGGAATAATCTCTTTCTTAGCATATAATTAGTTGCCAATTAGGCGAGAGAATAAAAAGTTTCCTCAACTCTTTAGTAGTCAAAGAATAGTTAAAATGCAAACTAAAGTAAAACAATGAGCTCAATAAATGAACAGTAATTTTAACTTTAGATTATATCATTAGTCAAATTTGATAAGCTAAAGAGGTTAGTCAAATATTATTTTTGAACTAAAATATTATGTTTTTGTTGCTTGTTTCTCTCCCGCGCAAGAAGAAATGCATTATTTTTCGCTGCTTGCTTCTCCTCTCGAGCTATCGTGATGACTTTTTAAATGTGAACTTTCAAAGATAATTTTTCTATATTATATATATATATTAAAATCTTAACTATGATTCTCAATTTTGTAACACTTGTTAGCTCAATGAATACAATAGAATATATGCTAGAGATAAAATTTCTATTAGTTTTCCAAGTATAAAAAATTTATAAGTAAAATAAATAAAGAATATCCAATAGAATTAAAATAAAAAAATTTACAAGAATAAATTAAAATAAATAAACAGTTCAAAATCAACATTTTAATAAAATAGTAAAAGATTTGTTGAGCATGTTATTTGATATTAAAAAGTAACTAGCTAAATTTATAAAAGTGAATTTTTTAATCAAATTTTAGTCAAAGTTTGTTGAGTCCACTCCTAATGATCGTTTGGACAGTAAAGTTATATCAGATATTTAATTAATAATAATAAAATAATAATAATAAAATAATGTAAAAATATTTACTACCCAAACTAATCCGAACGCATTTATTAGGATCTTTCTTATTAAATCACCCATATAACATTATTTAACATGTCATCTTTTGGTTGGGTATATAAACTACAAGATTGAAGATAGGATTGGATGCTCTTTTCCATCTTAAAACGCAACGATTGGTTTCCACAGTGCAAGATCCACCAGACTGGACAACTAATTTCAATCTGTCTTTTCGTCTTAAATTTTTATAAAATGCTGCATATTAGTATAAAGTAATATTCTATAAAGTCATAAAATACGTAAATGCCTAACAATCGTTTTAAAAATAAAAATTTATTATTAAAAAATTAATTTCTTTTTATGTGAATCTCATATTTATTCAATTTTTTCAAATCGATTATACGATACTTACATACTCATAACTGCAAATATCATTTCTCATTAGTATAATATATTTTAAGTGATTATATTTAAATAATTGAAAAATAAAACTACTGATAATACGAGAGAAATTATATGTATCAATCACTATTCACTCTCACATCTTATATTTATAACTTTTTTATATGATATAAAAATATTTTTCAAAAAATATAAAATATAAAAAGAATTTTTCGGGATAATATATCATATCCAAAGGTGTAACTAAATATAAAAATGCATGGCTGATTGGATTCCAAAAGAACCATTATGTAAAGACAGATGCAACATATTAAAGTAATTCAGGGGCTCATCAATTTCCTTTAATCCAAGAAAAAAAATACAAATTCCTGACTTGGAGCAAAACTTTCACTTTTCTCAAAGGGATGCGATTTCTATGTAAGAAGCCTCTCTGGATTGCCCTATGTACTTACTTCCCACCACCACGTACGACTCAACAATTAGTCAGTAACTTTGTTTTGGGGGCTCCTAAATAAAACAATTTTCCTTACTTATAGGAAAAAAATTAAACAATTTGCAGCTTCCTAACTTTCTTTGTGAAGCACAGAAATTAAAATTGGAATTCAAAACCACCACCACCAGGGAAGCCTCCTCCAAATCCACCAGGGAAGCCTCCCTCGAAAGAAAATGTAAACTGCTGTCCCCCGCCACCAAAGTTGAAGCCGCCGCCACCGCCACCACCACCGCCGCCCATATCTTCAATGTCTTCCCCTCTATCATATCTCGTACGTTTTTCTTCGTTGCTGAGAACCTATAAAGCACCACATAAATATGAGATAAAGCCATTTGCAGCAGCAAGGGGAAGTAAAAAATAACAAATTAATGAATCAGACCTCATATGCAGCTGCAATTTCTCGAAACTTGGCCTCTGCTTCTTCTCTATTCTCAACATTCTTATCTGGGTGCCACTGCAAAGCAAGCTTTTTGTATGCACGCTTGATATCTGAGATAGATGCCATTCTTGAAACTCCTAAAATCTTGTACCAGTCCTTGCGTTTGCTCATCTTTAAAGCTTTCTCAGCCCTCATGAATGCTTCCCGTATATTCATATCCTGAACAATTGGCAAATTATTACTCTTAAAAATTATTAAAGTTGAAAGGAAATCTATTAATGAAGCTTATAATAAAACTAGTAAACTACATAAGAGAGTAGCTCAAAGGCAACAATTTGATAAAAAGAAAAGGAAAAGCCAATGATTAACTGGTTTGACAAAGCAACTGCAAATGTGAAACAGATATATTTCAATCTAATTTCACAATTCATAGTACAGAACTTGATCCTTATGGTTTTCCTCTGATTTCTTAACCCTGCCAACCTCTGAAGTTTTTAAATTGGCAGAAAATGCAAAATCCTCAGCCTTTAAGTCAACAACAAAGGCAAAACCCTGACTTTTGCGAAAATTATTCAACCCGAGAAAGAATTTAACAGGCAGAAATAAGTAAAATAAGTGATAAGAGTTATCGGCATTTTCTAAATTTCATTCACCTACTTGTATTATAATTAATATTGCTGACCACAAAACCAGGACCCAGAAAATTGGTCTACAGTTATGAGTAATCTTAAATTAGAGAATAATCATTGCTCAGTCAGTAGTTTTCTAGGCAGCAAATTACTAATTATAGCTCTAAATTAGCAGCCTGCAATGGTCTTGCAAGAGCATATGGTAGAATCAGGACACATCTCAGAGAACATTCAATATTATGACTCACCTGAGGTGATTTTTGAGCCGCTGATTTCAGATCTTCAACAGCTCCCTCCCAGTCTTCCGTTAAAAGTTTAGCTTCACCCCTCTGAAAAACCACATACAGATGTAAGGACGAGTCACAACACAAGATATGATAGAGAACAAATTGGTCATCCTACAGAACAGCTAAAATGTTAAATTAACACAACAATTATGCGAACAGTTTGAAACAACAAGAAAGAGGATGCAAACACCAGCAAACCTGAACTAACGCATCAATAAGTTCCCCATCAATGTTGAGTGCTTCATTGCAACTGGTTATAGCATCCTTTCCCCTACCAAGTTTGACCAAGACTTCACACAAGCCAAGATGAAGATGGACATTATGAGCAAGATGATTAGGGTCCAACACAAGGGCTGCTTTGAAATCCTCCACTGCAAGCCTAAGCTTGCCCTTCTTTACGTTATCTTCTGCCTGTAAAAAAAAAAAAAAGGTTACCACCACAAATGATTAGCATTGCAATGACCCTAGAGAAGGTTGACCAATGAATTAGGGTCCATGCCAATCCGGCAATCCCCTCACCAACTAAGCCCCCATCCAAATAGAAAGAGAGGAAGAAAAAGGAAAAAGAAGAATTCCAAGCAATTGTCTGGGCTTACGCTTTTACTCTTCTTGAGAAGATTTTTCAATCCAAAATATGCTTTTTTAAGTTCACTGTGTTCTGGATCCAGACGGAGACCTTTCTGGAAATGCCTGAAGAAAACATATGTACATGTATTTTATATGCTTGATGTAGCCAAATCATAATAATAGCACTTGTTGTCCAAACCTTAATGCAACATCATGATCTGCTAGATAATAGTAGCCACGACCACGTAACAATAAAGCCTCTAGATTGTTTTCATCTTCCTTGAGAATAAATCCACTCTCAGAAATGGCACTGGAATAGTCTTTCTCTGCTAATAGCAACTTCACTTTGAGGAGTTTGGCCTGCAACGGGCAATCTATGAGGATTAATGGCTTCACACAAACTCAACTTATAAAAGACTTGAATCTCTTCTAAACCAGGTCAGGTTAAAGGCTACTTGCGTTAGTAATAAAATGAGTTGGTAACAAAATAAAGGGAAACAAAATGAATGAAAGTTATTTGACGACAAAGAAAAGAACTATCAGATGGTGTTACCTTTGAGCACGCTGGAGAAAAAACAAGTACAACTTTATCAATGTATTCCAAAGATTTTGTAAAGCCGCCTGAATCAAAGAGAGCCCTAGCTGTATCTAGAGCACTCTGAGCCTGATGCAATTGAGAAAGCTCCTTTTCTACAGCTGAATTTCCAGGTTTCAACTCCAGAAATTTTTGGTAGCTCTTCTCAGATTCCTCATATCTACATCAGCCAAAAATGGCCTGAATCATATAATATTTCAATTAGAAATTGAAGGGGGAGAGAGAGGATGGGGGATCCTATAATCCTTTCTAATACTCTTATATCGATGTTGTACCAATGTTTGTCTCTTTCCTTTGCATAAATATCGATCTCAACTTTACTGTAGTTGTGTTGATTCTCACTTAGTGCTACAAAACAACTTTGGTGATTAATTCACAAAGCCGGCAACAACTTTGTACCAATGAGGATGATGAAAGGATGACGGAAAATAACCAATTGATGTATTGCTCCCATGAAGTAATAGAATTGACCATGATTAGAAAGTGCCTAAAGCAGTAACAAACTCCTTCTATGAAGATTCACTTCACAAGCCTAGAGTATGCATGGCTCTGAACCATACTAAATACGCTCAGGTGTGAGACTGCATTAGCAGCCACAGTATGATGACAGCAATCAATGGATAAAAGAGAACAGGCACAACAGCAAAGATAAGATCCCCCAAGGAAGAAAGAAATGATGCATAGAGCTAAAGAACTGTTTAGAATAAAGTTCATAGACAGTCTAGAATAACGTGCTGTCATATCAACCACAAGACAATATTACTAAGAGGGTGTTACTTAAGTGTTTTGGCTGACAAATGACAAAGATATGCCGCAAGATCAAGATATTGAAATGAAACAACTTCGGAATATTTGGTGTTATAAATACCAAGGTTATGACCAAACGGTTAAGGGGTCGTTTGGAAAGAATTTTCATCTCATCCCATCTCATCTTATCTCATTTCATTTTCTTCCCAAACATCATTCAAACACAAACAATTTCAAACTAATCATTACAACTTTCCTAAATAAAAAACAAAAAATACTTCAACTTTTTCAAATCCCAAAACAAAAATTATATTAAAAATTTATATTCTAATAATATTTTAACTTTATAATATTGTTTATTCAACTTTTTTTCTCTCATTTCTCAAAATCAAATAAATACTTAACTCAAACTATCTCACTACTATTCACAAACCATTTTACTACTATTCACAAAATTCTCATCTCATCTCATCTCATCTCATTCCTCAAGCATCCCCAAGTATCCTAGCAAGTAGATGAAGGGCAAAGGAAAAATGTCAACTATCATTTCGGATGAAAATAGATGTGATAGATGAAGTGAGTCTTCATTTGATGAAGAACATGAGCACTATATGGCACTTCCTACCATTACAAGTCAAGGTTGGGGTCTATAGTTGAGTCTACTTGTTTGGGAGGTGAGATCTCATCTCATCTCAAAACTTCTCATAATTTCCTTCCCAAACATTACTCAAACATAAATATTTTTCAATTTCAAATCTTCAACTTTTCATCTAATCATTATCTAATCATTACAACTTTCCCAAACTTAAAAAAAAAAAAAAATACAAAAAACAATACTACTTTTTCAAATTTTAAAACAAAAATAATATTAAACAAATTATATTCTAACAATATTTTAACTTTATCATATTTATCTTCAAAAATTTTTCTCTCCTTTCCCAAAACCCAATAAAACATCTTAACTCAAACAATTTCACTACTATTCATAGAATTATCATCTCATCTCACATCCCAAATGAGCCAAATTGGTTAAATTTAAAAAAAAAAATTTAAAAATTAATGATAATATTAACAGCGTAGAGTCTAGTCATTTAGGAAATAACCAAGGCATTTAAAATGCATGAGATTAATTGATTATAAAAAGCTTACAACTAGGTCTCGGCGGTGAGGCACCACCACCCACAGCCCCGTCTCTCCCCGTCCACAGACAAGGGGTGCGCAGGCATCCACAAGCAATCAGCTAGGAGCTGAGTGTGGGGCCCGAGCTAGGCCCAAGCCCGCCCGGGGTTTTCCCCGTCCACCCGGCCCAACCCATATATATATACACACATCTATATTAAAAAAAAAATTCTTTAATAAAATGGTGTAATTTTGGGGGATTTGGGGAGTTAACCCCCAAAACGCCTTTGTTTTACCTTACATTTTGTTTTTCTCTCTTACCCTCTCTCTTTTCCCTCTTTCCCTCTCTTTCCCCTCTATTGCCGCCGGTCTCTCGAACTATCTCCATCTCACCGTTGCGACTTGCCCCCACTTGACCCAGGTCTCTCTATCTCTCTCTCTCTCAATGAGTTAGTGTGTTTATGGCCAGTGGGCGGACAATCCTGGGAGCCAATCCGCTCCCTGTGGGGTGGGGCCGATGCCCTGGAGTCAAACTCCCCCCCCCCCCCAAAAAAAAAAAATCAGGGGAGGGGGCGAGATACCTGCACCCCTACTTACAACTTAAAGAAAAATCTTTCTTTTATTGGTAACCGAAAAAGAAAAATATTAACTTGGTAAAATTGCTTGAGACCTTCAAGGAAAAGGGAGATGCCCTGATAAAGAAAGCTTTGATATTCCTGTCAACTTAAGACTCACTACATCATGATAGACAAGTTACACTTAAGCAAAGAGTGTTGTAGTTGACCATCAAAATTGTTACAGCATGAGAATCTTATTTTATAACTGAGCACAGTCAAACACCAAGTTTCCCATTTGAATGGTGCAACGCAAATCTAGTAATGAGACCCCTTTTTTCGTGTTTTCATGGGAATTTTAATATAAATTTTTCTCATAACTAGAACCAACTCCTCTATATTTTTAGAGAACTGTAAAAACTTTAGAAAGAGGATACAGGAGATTTCTTGGAAGGACGAAAACTGGCTAGATTGCACAAAAGGATGAGCCTATGAGTGAGGGTTGAACCTTAAGTATTTGATAGATCTCTAGCCATTACCATTACATATCTAGAGAGAATTCTTTAAACTATGATATAAAAATCACTCGTCTTGAGAACATTTCTTCAACACTGGTGTAAAGTCCAGAGTGCAACATCTGAAGACATTCAGTAGAAAGCATGAAAGGGGAATATGCTTGGATTTATTAACAAAGAAGAAGAAAAAAAAATGCTTTTGATATGTCGACGCTTATGTCAGCTGATGAAAGAGCAAGAATCGCTAGGTTATGATATCAATTAATGACAAACATGAACAGTACATGAGCAGAATCAAGTAAGACATTAAATCATGCAGGTTCTTCAAGTTTTTTAGTTGTTTCATTTATTAGTGATAACAATTTTGGTTGACTTATGTTCAGTGATCTTTCAGTTAGGTTTTCAAGTAAAAAACCCCATTCACAACTTTATGAGTTTGATGGGTTTTTATTATTTGCTCTATATGATTATTGGTATTGATTATACTAACTGAGAACATATTGTATAGGTCATAATCATCATATGATGATTGGAATATATATTTTGCACATGAAAGAGGTTAATCACATTGAATCATGTATGTTTACTCATTGGTTGATTGAACATATGAGAAAAAATTGACAGCTTGCAGGAAAGTGTACAAAATCGTTAACGTATATTAGAGAAGCCATTCATCCCCATTAGGTTGGATGGATCCAACCAAGTTAAAATTCTCAGCACTTCCAACTATGTATTAGCATTCACCAGTAATTATAGAAGGTATAGAAAAACTGGTGAATTGCAGGAAAATTATCAGTGGATATGCTATTCCAAATGAAACTAGAAATAGAAGATACTCGAGAAGCTAACAAAAATTTCAACATGGAAAGAACCTGCAAAGCTGACGAAGAATGGATGCACGACGAAAATATGCTTCTGAAAGTGTTGGATCTGCCTCTATAGCAGCATTAAGATCATCAAGTGCCTCACTATAGTGTTTCACTTTTATACTTTGTGAAACCCTCTCAAGTAAGTCAGCAGCATTACCAGGTTTTCCATCTGCGCGCGCACCCAGATCACACGCTTAAGATCTCATCAACACAAGACAGTCAAACTTCCATTTACAAACAAGAAGGGGGTGATGTCATAATTATACACGCGAACACAACTGCCTTTATTGTTTTTTTAACCTAGTCTTTCTCTTTCTACTTGGATGATAGAACAAGTATATAATGATATGGATACCGATACAAAAAATATATATAATGATATGGATAAAATTCTAATTTGATGAGAAAATTATCATTAGGTAGCAGTGGATAATTTCTCACAAGACTATACACCACCAATGCCAACATCATTTGGATATAAGAGAACTTCTTGTTCTATTTCTTTAGTTCATGATGGCAGGGTAGCAATAGCGACAGACCACATAACATCCATGATCCATGAAATCACTCTGCTTCAATCGTGAAAAACAGGAGCATTGGAAATGTTAAGTGTCGTGGCTAGTAGAGAGCAATATGCTGTGCAAGTGGCACACAAACGAAGAAGTTAGTTACATTGTGGAGTACGTGTGTAGTGTGTGAGAGGGTCGGTAGGTAGTTCTAGGTCAATTCAAAGTGCATGCATGAACTTGTAATGATCTGTGGGAAGATGTGGTAGGATGTGGTTAGAAGTCTTAAGTTAGTGCGTTTGTTTATAAAAACAGGAGAGTTGATTAGTGAGGAGCGTGAAGAAAAATATATTGTTGCTTGTATTGTGGTGAATCCTACCTGAAGTGGAGATTGTCTTGTGAAATCAACAGTGTTTTCTCTTTATTAGCCCAACAAGCTTGTACCTAATAGCCGTAGCCGTGCCGTGGCCACCAACAAGAAATGCATTGAAATATTGGAGACTGATATAGTTGAGATGTGAGCGGGTATCCATCAATTGGAAATGGATCCTACCCTTTTAATGAACGCATGCAATGAATGGATGAGCCCTTGAAGAAGATCACCAAAGTACTTGCGATCTCACAAGGGCAAACTTTCTTTTAATCAGTAAACAAGAATTTATTGATGATATTTATAGGCATAACCCAAGTATAACGATACAAGAGCAACCACGAGAGCAAAATGAACAGTCTAGTCCCAACTTCTACAAAAATGGGACTCATCCAAAGGTTCACACAAAATAGAAGATTCATGGATAACAATGGGCATCATCCTATATTAAAATGGATTTTCCGCACAATACAGGGGATGATTCAACCAAGTGGCTCAAGTATTCAACCAAGTCGTGCATTTCTTCTCTTTCAAAGGAACTCATATATGAGAATGATTCATAGTTATTGGTCAATCCAAAGCACATTCACGAACAAGTAATGGCTAGTTGGTATGTTAGTGGGATAGGTAGGATGTGGTTATAAGTCTTAAATTGGTGTATCTGTTTATGTAAGTAGGAGAGTTGGCTACTTGGGGGGTGTAAAGAAGAAAGAATATTGACGTTTGCTTTGTTATGCACGACTTGTAATTCTGAATACAATTCTGTTTCTTCGTCAGCCAAACACGCTGGGATCTAACAATTGGATATAGACATGAAGAATCACAAAACTAACACAATTTCTTATTCTTACCAACTATATCAAAATCATTAATCTACATCAACCACAACCAGCATAGAACAGAGTTTTTTACATCAGGCACCATGTAGAGACTAAGGATATCGGTCCGGAATTTTTTATAGTTAACATAATGCAATATAGTTAGAGCCCAAAATGCGCATCTTGGGACACCTTTTAGCTGTAAATGTTACCACGACTTGCGGTTTAGAGCACAAGGGCAGAACCAAGCAGGTATACGTATAACTGGGCTTTGTTCGGTCAAAAATTTACTTCAGAACAGAAGAATAAGAAACAATAACAAAACGAAAAACAAAACAATTTCCATGGTGTCGGGGGAGAGTTCCAACCATTGATTTTCCGATAACCAAAAGCAAAAGAACCGCAATCAATGTGAAAATTGTAAATCAAATAGAAATTGTAACAGCGAAAGTAGATCAAGGAGCATGCTGATTCCAACAACATAAAAAATAACAAGTCCGAGTAAACAGATCGAAGAGCGAGAATTGCAAACCTATGGCAGAAACGAGCGGCTGGAGAAGGAGGAGCTGGCAAGCAAACACAAAATGGAGTATAAATACCGTGTACACCAATCCTCTCCATGCTAACCCATCCATGGCCGTCGAGAATCCTATGCGATTCATAGTGAATGGCTGTTTCAGCAAACACCAATGTTATTGTCTTGATAAACCAACGAACAAAATAGAACATGTCACATAATCGTGTTGTGTGTTTTATGCAAGACTCCGATGTTTATTGGTAGAAGAGAAGCTTGCGAAGATCTCTGTCACCTTCCACGTTGATCTAACCAATAGTGATCATACACGTGGATTTTATGCCGTGTGCTCGCGAGTGTCTGGTGGACACCTGTCAATTTCTGAACCAATTGGATGCTGCCACCTCATAAACGCGCCCAGTTGCGAACTTGTAATACAATTTTTTTAATTAACAGACCCGGTCCGGCCCAGGCCCAAGAAACTGCCAACCGAATAACTGCATTAGTTTATTTGTTACGAACTACACAACTTTTTTAACTTTTGTATATCATATTTTTTTAAATTTTAATATTTTTTTGAGTTTATTTTTTTAAAATAATTTAATTCTTTTATTTACTATTTATATATTAAATATTTAATAAAAATAATAATAAAAATTAAAAAATATACGATATGTGGAGACTGTGTAGATTTTTTTTTTTTTAACTTAGCCTTAAACTGTGTTTGTTTGGAGGAAAATATTTCCTATTTCTTGCTCTGTTTGGAAAGGTCAGAAAATAGAGAGGAAAGAGAAATGATTTGAAACGATGTCTTTTGAAAACAAGTAGGGCCATATAAAAAAAAATAGAAATGATAATTATAGTCGTGAGTACGCAAGTGTCGTATAATGACTTTAAAAAAAAATAAATTAATATAAAATTCACATAAAAAAAATTATTTTTTAATAATAAATTATATTATTTTTTAAAATAATTGTACGATATTTATGTATTTTATAATTATACGTAATATTACTTTAAAAAAATTTGCTTTTTACGATATGCCCCACATATTTTTAAAGGTTTTTTTTTAATAATATTTTTAATAGAAAAAATCACGTGTCTGAGTAGGAAAATGACTTACCCATTTCCTAATGACAAGTCATTTTCCACCCTTTTACTTCACGCGTTCTATCTAGTTCAGGCAAAAGAAAAGATGCCATTTTCTAATCAAATAATACACGTGGTCTGATCATAATTTATTTCTTAAAAGATATTTAATTATTTTTTTATATTAAATTAAAAAGGGTTATTACTCCGAATTTTTTGAGTGATATCAAGACTTGAAGTCATATAATTCTATCGTAATTTTCAATGCAATCAAATCAAACATTGGAAATTCTTTTCCGCATCATCATTATCAAGTACGTGTTCATTCTCCGGACAAGAAAGGATTATTTGGATCATGCTATAGCTATCGTGATGGGGTATCCAACGTCTAAATTCTATTTTTTAAATTTTTTTAAATATTTATAAAAATCACAAACTTATTAAAAAAAATAATTTCTTAACCATTAAAAAATAATTAATGGATAGCTACTATCGATGAGAATTCTCGATGGATGTATCATTTTCGGCCTCAATCCATATCTAGAATCATTTTCATTACGTGAGTAAAAAAGTAAAAATGACATATTTTTAAATGGACGTGCAAGATGTGAGGCTTATGTATGTCTAGAATTTTTCCACTTATATTTATATAAAAAAATTAGAATTTTGCATGGGAGCTTAATTGTGCTAATTTGGTACTATTAGTATGTGCACACTCCACTTGCTAATATATATATATATATATATATATGTTATTATAGCTAGCAATTCTCATGTTATTTTTTAGATTGAGGAGTCATTTGATCAGTTGGTGTAATCGAGAGATTTTGAATTAAATAACGGATTGATGAACTTGTAATATTGCTTAATTTGATGGTCGAGTTTTGCCAACTTTAATTTACAGTATTTTCTTAGGCAATATTCGTATAACATTTTTGGTCACTTTTCCATTGTTTCAACTTAGATAATATGATGGAACAATCAACCAAATTAGGAACATCCCAGGTTGAACAAGGTGAATGAATAAATATTTGATAGTATTTCTTTTTTGTATTGCTTTATATTTATTCTATCATAAAATAGGCTATCTATGAATGAACAGTAAATTTTCGACCACTTTTCTATTCCATTTTTGCCCTTCTATTTTAGTTGTTTTCCCTTTTTATCCTTCGGGTTTTCTTTGTTCTGTTCGCATGCTTACATTTTTTACCCTCTGTTTTGTGCATTTCCCTTTTTGTCCCTCAATTTACTTTTGTTTTACTTGCATTTTTAAGTTTTTGTCTCTCTAAAAGGGAAACTTTGATAGCATGGAGGAAGGAGACAACAAAATTCTGTGAAGAAAAAAGATTTCATTCAATACCATACTCTCTACAATCCTAAAGAATTTTATACACGGCTAAATACAACCAAAACATTGGCAGAGGTGCCATAAAATGTGCTAGCACTACACCATGTACAGAAGAGAAAAAAAAAGTCCACCATTACAAATAGTACACCATTTGTTTACAGAAGAATCAGCTAGCTTATTCTTCATAGTGGAAAGCTGCATTTTGGTCTCTTGCACAGCTGTGCATGAGGAGGTCTGTGACTTAGAGAAAACATCAAATGAGCCTTTCAATTCTTGAGACTCCCCCTCAAGATGGGCATATATATTCAAGATGCCCATCTTGGATAGTAGAAACAGAAATGTAGCTGCTGGCAATGCTTTGATTAGTATATCTGCAAGTTGAAACTTAAAAAGCAATGTGGACTAGTGTGATGATTCCAGCAAGAACCTTTTCCCTAACAAAATGATAGTCTAACTCTAGATGTTTTGTCCTTTAATGGAAGATAGGACTTTTGGTAAGGTGGAGAGCTAACTAACTATCACAGTAGAGCAAAACAAGTTGTTTATGTTCTATCTTAAAGTCCTTTAATAAAGAGAGTATCCAAACAATTTCACAGCTCATATGAGCTAAGCTCTAGACTCTGATTCTGTTGAGGAACATGAGACGGTGGCCTATTTCTTGGATTTCCAGCTAATTAGAGTCACCAATGAACACACAAAAACCAATGATTGATCTCCTGGTTCTAGACAAGCAGCCCAATCAGAGTCACTGAAAGTTTTGAGGTGTAATGAAGTTTGTGAGGAAAAGACAAGTTCTTGACCAATTATGCCCTTTATGTACCTCAAGATCCTATGTGCAACTTGCAATTGGACTTGATCTTATTTGTCCATGAACTGACTTAAAATATTGACAGCATATGTGATATCAGGCCATGTGCTTGTCAAGTAAATTAGCCTACCTACCAATCTCTTGTAGCCTGTAATATCAGTCAATAAGTCTGTGTGAGAATGAGCCAATTTGTGATTAACTTCAATGGGAGTGCTAACTGGTTTGCAACCAAGAAGGCCCATATCTTCAAGGATTTCAATGTTGTACTTCCTTTGGCAAAGGTGAATACCTGCTGTTGTTCAAGCAATCTCTAAACCCAAGAAATACTTTTAGGATCCAAGGTCCTTGATCTTAAACTGAGAGTACAAGTATAGCTTGACAAATTCAATAGCAACCAAACTTGAGCTTCCTATGAGAATGTCATCTACATAGACTAAGAGAGCAATGTATCCATCCTTCTCTGACCTTGTGAATAGTGAGTAGTCAGACTTTGATTGTTGAAAACCAATGGCAAAAAGAGCAGAAGAAAACTTTGAATGCCACTGCCGAGAAGCTTGTTTCAAGCCATACAAAGACTTTTGCAATTTACACATCATCCTTTTATTTCCATGTGAAGGAGACTCTCCCTGAATTTGGTAGCCTGGAGGCAATTTCATGTAAATTTTTTCTTCAAGATCTCCATGAAGAAATGCATTGTTAACATCTAATTGACATAAATGCCAATTGTGGATGGCTGCCAATGCTAGAAACAATCTGGCAGTTGTGATTTTAGCAACAAGACTGAAAGCTTCTTGATAATCAAAGCCTTATATTTGTGTGTAGCCCTTGGCCACCAATTTAGCCTTGTACTTGTCTATTGTAACATCAGATTCTAGCTTTACTTTAAAGACACATTTGCATCCCACTACTGACTTACCCGTAGGTAAAGAGCTAAGTATCCAAGTTTTGTTGGCTTCCAAAGCCTTCAACTTAGATTTCATGGCCTCTCTCTCCAATGCTCATACAATACTGCCTCATTATAAGATTTAGGTTCATGTGCAAGGGATAGAGAAATAGAGTATGCTTTGTGAAAGGGAGAGAGTTGGGCATAGGAGAGGTAATTCTGAATAGGATGAGCTGTGATTGAGTGAGTTGGGTGTTGTGTGAGTTGAGTTGAGAGTGGACTGGTAGTTAAGTGGCAATGATAATCATTCAAATAAGTGGGTGGTTGTCTTACTCGATCAGATCTTCTTAGGTGGATGTCATGAGGTTGCTCATCATTGTTGGAAGGTGTTATCTGAGATTGATCATCAGTGCTAGCAGATTGTGGTTGGTCATTTGTGTGTGCAGGGACTGGAGGAGAGGGACACTATTATTGGAATTATCATTGTCATTATAATTGAGTGGATGAGCAGTAATAAAAGAATCAATAGCATAAGGGGTAGTATAAGGGTGAGGTGATAAATCTAGTGATGCTGGAGGAAAAGTCAGATTAGAGGTATTGTGAGGAGAGGCAGTGTTAGGAGATTGGAAATAGAAGGTATTTTCATGGAAAACCACATCCTTGGAAATGAATGATGTTTGAATGTTTAAGTCAAAAAGTTTGTAACCTTTGACTCCTGTAGGGTAGCCTAGAAAAAGGCACATTTTGGCCCTTGGATCAAACTTAGTCCTATTGTGTTGAATGGTGGAGGCAAAACACAAACAACCAAAGACCTTAACATGGTTGTATGAGGGTGTAGTGGAAAAATGCACCTCAAATGGTGATTTACTATTGAGGATGGGTGTAAGGACACAGTTGATTAAGTGAGCTGCAGTAAGGACAACATCTCCCCAAAACTTGATTGGGAGATATGCCTAAAACAAGATAGCTCGAGCAACAGATAGGAGATGTTGACGTTTCCTCTCAACAAATTCATTCTATTGTGGAGTGTAGACATAGGATCTTTGATGCAAAATGCCATGGAGGCTGTAAAAATCAGTCATTTTAAATTCAAAGCTTTAGATTTAAGTTGTTTAATTTGTGCATTGAATTGGGTTTTTACCATATGAACAAATGATTGCAAGAGTGGCCTTACTTCAATTTTGAATTTCATTAAGAAGACCCAAGTGGTTCTACTATAGCCATCAACTATTGTTAGAAAGTAATGATGACCTTGAAGAGATGCTTGTGAGTAAGGTTCTCATATGTCACAATGGACAAGTTCAAAAATAGAGGATGAGACATAATTGCTTGATGAAAAAGGCTTTCTCTTTTGTTTGGCCAAATGAAAAATAGTACATTTAATGTGTTCATCAAACTTTACATTAGGAGCAATAGACTTGATTACATTCATACTTTGATGAGAAATATGTCCTAATAAGGTCAAAAGGATGTTGTGTGTTGGCATTGAGAGCTTTATGCTTGAGGTAGGATGGATGGAAGCAGGATTAGTGAGGCAAGATGTCCTGACAATGCTGTAGAATGAACTTCGAAGGAGGAAATATATGCCTTGGTGCATTTTAGCAGCCCAATCGTCATCTAAGGAAAAAGGGCCTACATGAAACAGAAATTTTTCAAGAAAATGAGGCACAAAGATGAGTCATGAGTAAGCTTACTGGCAGAAATGAGATTGAAGGTGAATGAAGGGATACAAAGTACCCCTGTGAGAGTGAGGCATTCAGAAATCTTAACATTCCCAATATGTGTGACCCTAGCTTGAGTTTTGTTTGGAAGTTAGACATAGGCATGTGTCTCTTGAGAGATGGATGTGAGAAGGGAAGAAGAACAGACCATATGGTCTGTGGCTCCAATGTCAACAATCCATTTTGTAGTGTTTAAGTTTGAGTCGTGCAATGATGAGTGTTTTTTAGCGGGAAAAACATAAACAGTTGGAAAATTGGAGAGGGTGGATAGTTTTATACCTGCCATGTTGGAATAAGCAGTTTTGCTTGTGGTGTTCTCGGTGGATGGGGCAGAATAGTGATCATGAGACTGTGATGCCTGAGCATTGGCAAGAGATATGAGCTGCTAAATTTTTACTTGAGTGAGAGGTAGTTGAGGAGAAACTACAGGTTTTTTCTCTTGGCCATTACTGTGAGAGGTGGCCTGATTTGCTTGAGGGTGGTGGCCTTGTTTTAGTGAACTTGAAGTTTGGTGGAAACCCAATCATCCTATAGCATTTGTCTTTGGTATGCCCATTCTTCCCATAGTGATTGCAAATAAGGTCATTTCGATCCTCCTTTCTGTTTGGACCATGATATGCTGCTAATGCTGAGTATTCTGGTGTAGGTGACATGATGGTACAAGCTTGCCTTTGCCTTTCTTCTTACAAGACTAGGGAGAAGGTTTTGTCCAGGCTTAGCATGGGAGTCATCAATATTATCTATCCTCTAATGTTGTCAAAAGAGTAATTCAAAATCATCAGGAATTTAAAAACATAGTCTATTTGTTGAGCCTTACCAACATCACTTAGAGCATGACAAATGCAATGTCCACAGGAGCAGTGAGGCAGGGGACGATAGCTATTCAACTCTTCCCAAAAAGCATTCAACTTGGTAAATTAGTCACTCACTAACTGGTTTCCTTGAACAATGGAATTGAGTTGATGTTGTAAATGAAATATCCTCACATTATCAGATTGAGCAAATCGATCTTTGAGTTTTTTCCACACTTTTTGTGCAGAGTTGATATATAACACATTTGAGGCTATGTCTTTGGATATGGAGTTGAGGATCCAGACAACAATAGGTTGTTAAACCTAATCCATGGCGTATACAAAGGGCTGGACTGCTCTAAGGTAGGTATAGATCCATCAAGAAATCCTAGTTTATTCTTGATGGATATAGCTAGAGTGAAGGACCTGGTCCATGAGAGATAGTTAAGACCTGTCAAAGGGGGTGTGACCACCTTAGTGTTAGCACTGTCAATGTGGTGGAGGAAAAATAGACTATTAGGATCCTCAGAATGTGAATTTGTATTTGCATTTGCATTGCTACAAGATGACTCTTCTTCAGCCATTTAAGAAAGGAGCAAATGAGCAACAAATGAGTAGATGAAGAGGAATAGAAAATGATTTGAAAAATGATGAAAAGATGCAGGTTACACAACCTGGCTCTCTGATACCATGCTAAAAGGGAAACTTTGATAGCATGGAGGAAGGAGACAACAGAATTCTGTAAGGAAAAATGATTTCATTCAATACCATATTCTGTACAATCCTAGAGAATTATATACACGGCTGAATACAACCAAAAGAATGGCAGAGGTGCCATGAAATGTGCTAGCACTACACCATGTACAGATGAGGACAAAAAGTAGACCATTCATTTACATAAGAATCAACTAGCTAATTCTTCATAGTGGACAACTGCATTTTGGTCTCTTACACAGCTGTGCATGAGAAGGTCTATGACTTAGAGGAAACATCATATGAGCCTTTCAATTCTTGAGATGTTTCACGGACAGTAATTTTTTGACCGCTTTTCATTTCTATTTTGTCCTTCTGCTTTGTTCTGTTCGCATATTTACATTTTTTCTCCTCTATTTTATTTGTTTCCCCTTTTTGTCTCTCAGATTGCTTTTGCTTTATTCACATTTTTACGTTTTTGTCCCTCAATTTTGCTAACTGTGATGATATTTGTATTGGGGTTTCTGGATTCCATCCATTTGTGACTGAATATGGGTTTGATTGTGGTCTTTCTTGTTCCTAAGCACTGATTATTTAGTCGTTTGAGGACCGAACTGTGCTCTGGCTCATTGGCTCCTACACATTCAGTTGTTCTATAGTATAATAGTGTGATGTATTGTGAGGGTGAGGAGATGTATTGGCCGGTTGATGGGAGCGCTACAGTGGAGATTTGTCTATTTTGTTTCTGCCTATTGATT
This sequence comes from Juglans regia, assembly GCF_001411555.2. Classification (NCBI taxonomy): domain Eukaryota; kingdom Viridiplantae; phylum Streptophyta; class Magnoliopsida; order Fagales; family Juglandaceae; genus Juglans; species Juglans regia. Next base: position 27,542,743 of record NC_049903.1, read on the forward strand.
CCAAATATCTTGGTTGTGAGGTCTCAAAGAAAAACTTCCTGTCGCAATCTCTATTTCACAGTTCCCACCATGTATTTTTCGGTTCTTCTCGATCATTTTTGCTACTAGTGTGCTGTGGGTATGGCCTCTCAGTTGTTCTGGTCGTAGCTTGTGTTTCTCGGTTCACATTTTTTATTCTTTTATTTTCCTTTTGTTCTGTTGTGGATCTAGATCTTCTATTGGTTATAATTTGTTCTCATTTTGTTGCTTGTATTTTGTTTGGTTTTGGATCTGAATCTTCTGTTGGTTATTTTTCTCATTTTGTTGCTCGTTTGGATCTGTTTTGTTGTGAATCTGAATCTTTTGTTGGTTATTTCTTCTTGTTTTATTGCTTGTTGTATTTTCATGTTTCATTTCACACGACTCAATTGGATCTGCCAATTGTTTCGTCTTCTTCATTGTAATTCTCGTCGACTGTTTTGGCTTTCTGGTATAGCTCTTTTTCTCTATCCCTCTTTAAAATAAAAATTCGTTAGATTTGTTCTTAGAGAATTTTATTTATTTTGTTGTAGTTATTGAAAAGAGAATTTCGATCCAAATCGTGAGCTAATTATTTGTTCTGGTTTGGTTGTTTGTTGTATTTTCATGTTCTATTTCGCACAGCCCAATTGATCTACCAGTTATTTCCTTTTCTTGATTCTACTTATCATGCTTTGTTTTGGATTTGGAAAACTCTACTCCCACCGAGGGTAGATCTTTTCCTTTTTTGTGGTAGATGTGTGGATGCCAACGTATAGATATTTTGCTCAGATTATTTACTTGTAAATTGAAAAGGCTGTTTGAGATTCAAAGCAACCGTGAGGGGTGTGAATTTGAGAGCCGGTCTTGCCTTTAATTGTTTTTGCATGTTCTTTTTGGATCAAAATTCTTTGCTGAGTGTTTTTTTTTTTTTCTATTTGTTCTATTCTCATGCTTCATTTTTTATACACTTTCTTTTATGTACAAATTGATTTATTGGTTGTCATTTTCATTGGGTGTTTTGGGATTTTGGTGCCGCTTCCTCTTTTTGTCTCTATGCTACAGAAACATTTATAGAATTTTTTGTATGGATTTTTACTCCTTTTGTTGAAGATCTTGTAAAGGGAATTCATTTCTTATTGTTTAGAGCTTGGTTGTATTTAAGTGGAATATTTCATTCGCTCCCTCCATAATCTGATATCGGTTGATTTAGTAATTTTGTTGTGGTATTTTCCTAATATCAAGTACTAATTTGAAGCATTAATGTGGACCTGAAACAAATTTTGTGGTTCAAATTTCACAATAAATTTATATATATATATATATACATCCAATAATTAATTCAAACAAATATGATATTAATAAAATAAAAATCCAAGAAGGGTTAAAGTTGTAGCTTTATCTGTCCCTACATACTCCATGAGTTTTTTTCTATTACCTTCTACACTATACTCAAAATTGGAATCTATGATGGCTAGATTTTGGTGAGTCAGAAAAATGAAGAGAGGAAAATTCATTGGGTTAGCTGGGAGAAAATGTATGAGCCTAAAGATAAAGGAAGGCTGGGTTTTAAAGATTTGAAATCCTTAATCTAGCATTACTTGCTAAACAGTGATGAAGAATCCTTAATGCTCAAAAGTCTCTATTACACAAAATATATAAGGCTTGATATTTTCCTAAAAATAGTTTCTTTAATTCTAAATTGGGAAGTAACCCTTCCTGTTCATGGAAAGGAATTTGGGAGGCTAAATATTGGTTGTTCAAAGGCTATAGATGGAGAATTGGTAATGGAAAGACTGCAAAAGTTTGGAAGGAGCCTTGGATTCCTGGCTTTAATGATGCTTCCTTGGCTATTTCAGATACTGGTGTATTAAATGTGGAGGATACTGTGGATTCCTTACTGGACAGGGATAGTAACTGGTGGGATGTAGCAAGAGTAAGAGCTCTATTCAATCCAAATACTGCTTCTGAAAATCTGAAGATTATAATCTACCCTAGTACTTACCTAGATAAATGGTTGTGGTTTTTTGAGAGAAATGGCCTTTTTAGTGTGAAAAGTGCATATAGACCAATAAGGCAGGGTGTACAGAAATCTGTGGGGGAATGCTCGAGTGCAAGTCTACAACAAGCTTTGTGGAAGGCAATATGAAAGATGCAAGTTCCTAATAAGATAAAAGTTTTTGCTTGGAAGGCTTGTAAGGATGGTCTACCTATACAAAATAATCTAAAAAAGAGGAAAATCATTAGTGGAGAGGTGTGTTGTTTTTGTAATGAAATTGTGAAGATTTGGTTCATACTTTGATCAGTTGTCCTTCCATTAAAAATCAGTGGGATGTATTTTTGCTTGTCATGCAAATTGTGGAGAGAACTGTTTCATTTTTTCAGATTGCTTTGCAGATTAAAGCAATAGGTAATACTGAGGCTTTGACTAGTTTTTTCTTTATAGCTTGGGATTTGTTATAGGAGGAATAAGTTGTATGAACAAGTGGTACTTGAGCCGTGGCTGGTGGCAGAACATGTTATTTCTCTTCAATGGATGTTCTCAGCTGCAAACTAGAACCCCAAATACAGTGATTAAGAAGTTATGTAGCTAGAAACTACCTCTTATTGGTTTCTTGAAGTTAAATGTTGATGAGGTTATGTTTAGTGATCAACATAAAGCTAGGATTGGTGCAATATTCAGATATGAGAATGGGAAAGTTGTCATGGCTACTAGCAAAGTTGAAGCTGAGGTTTTTGCACCCGAGATATTGAACTACTTGCTATATTCCGGGGTCTGCAATTATGTATTTTGATGGCCATTAAAAAGTTGGTGATTGAGAGTGATTGTCTTTTGATGATAAGGGATCTTCAAGCTTTTCAACAGAATCTTCGTCAAGTCTGGAGGTATTATTGCAAGAAACTAAGAAGCTTGACTACTTTTGATGATTATAATATTCAATATACGAGTACATTGGGGAATGAAGCTACTCATGGTTTAGTCCGACATGCTTGGATTGTAGAATCTATTGAATCATGTGGTACGATGGTTTTCTAAATTTTATTTCTCAAGCAATATTTTGGCCTAATAATTGTCTTAAAAACTCTGGTTATTAATGTTATGATTCTTATAAAAAAAAGCTACGAGGCGGATTATATATTTGATCTCAGACGGCCTTGCTAGCTTTTGATCTCCTCCCTCTATTTCACGATGAATGGCACAGAGGCGAGGCTAGGCTAGGCTAGGCTAGGCTAGGCGAATCTGTACGGTAAGAGTCATCTTATATATAGACTGTAGTCTGCAACAAGAAGTCATAGAATGGTTACAATATATCAACAATTCAAACTTCAAAGCTATATATAACTTTATAAGAGTCCGACCCAGTTCTCAAAAAACGCTGCTCTTGCCAAGTACCAATAAAAAGGTGAAACTCATTACAATAAAGTTTCAGTTCTTTTTAAGCTCTTAAAATACTCTTTCTTTCGTGGGCACTCTTCCATTAATCCATCTTCCTGCATGTAGGCTTCCAAAGCTGACCAACAGAAGGCTATTGGGACTCAAGATTCTTATATATATATATATATATATATTACAGTGTTTAATGCAGCAGACTAGGTTCACCTGGCTAGAATGTAAGGCCTATATCCAAAGAATAAGGTTCCCCTCGGCGACACTGTCAAACAAAACGTATCTAGCTATATCATGTATATATATATCTGTTTTCCTGGATTTTCTTTTCATGGTAGATCATGCATGCATGAAAACTAGTTATGGAAACATATTTGAAACATAAACGGCGTTCTTGCAGTTTCCAAGGATCGCATTGGAACCCTAAACATTCTGTCTTAGTTTCGATCTTGTTGTTACCTTATCTTCTGTTTCTACTTTTTCTCTTCTTCTTTTTCTCCTAGATGTATTTCTACTTTTTCAAGCAAATAATAAAAACAGATGATTGAAAAACTTTTATAGTGGCTGCAACCGAAGTCAAGAGGTCAAACCGACTTCTAAGGGGTATCCTAAGAAACATTTCTAAGAAAAAAAAAAGTTATTGATTTGGAAAATATATCATTATTATTTGAATCAAACAGTTTGCAGTTACTGTTTTTGGATGATATTTTTCTCTAATTTACTATATATATATATATTATAGTTGAGAGGATGAATGATACTCTTAATAAATATAATGTGTCTTGTTATTAAAAACATATGATTATATAACATAATTAATTTAATCATGTTATGGATATAAAAAATTTATGTTATGTATATAGAGTGAGAATAGTATCCTCATGTGACTTATCTCAATCTGTTGTCTAAGATTTCGTAACAATCAACAGTCACCAGATACTGCACTAATTGGAAATGAGGAGTATTGTAGCTACAAAGAGATTATACAAAAATATTTATACAAATTGACATAACTTTATGTGTTCCGTTCGATCTATTTTATAATAAAAATAATCTTATAATCTAACGAACCATATCAATTTTTGAAATTATAATTTTTGTGTAATCTATTTGTAGTTAGAATATTTTTCATAGGAAATTATATCCCTTTATCCTCCATGGCAACAATCATGCATTGAAGGTACGAGGATGTGGAGTCAGCATAGCATAGCTAGTAATCTTATGACCAACCATGCTATTTTGTACATAGTCATCCATATTTTTAAAGAGAAGTGTTAAATCAATACAGAAAAATAAATATTTATGACGAATTATTTGTGACAAGAATAACTATCTACGATAAAATATAATCATTTTAATAAAAAATAAATTAATTATAAATAAATAATTTTGTTTACGAAATATTGTTGTTCATGAGAGTGAAATGACTAAATATCATACTTTATATTTAGTTTAACTTTACGATATGATAGACTAGCCTGGTCAAATCCAAAAGGCTTACGTAACGTATGAAGCCTAACCTATTGGGCTCAACTCTTAATACTAAAGTAATTAATAAGATAAGCTAGAGACAACGGTGCCACTAATCCTTGAACAAATTGCAGACTAGCTTTAGTATATATATAAGTAAATAGTAAATAGAGAAAGTTAATCTAAAGTCTAAACCCACCAAAGTTGACGAGGCTGCGGCCGGATTACTTTGACGGACGGTCAACTACATAAAGTAGTTTTCTTTTTTCGGTGCAGTCTTCTCATTTTCTTTTTCTTTTTCAAGAAAGAAATGAAAGGAAGAGAGAAAGTTACATACAGTGCAGTTAAACAAAGACGAACAACAGCAAAAACGTAGAAAACCCATGACCCAGAGTTCTCTCTCCGTTCAGTCATTTCAGACATGCACTGGGCCCCAACCTCCAATTCTGACCATTCACAAGCAACTTTTTCTCACATGCAAACACATTCACTGAGGACTGCGTCTGCTTTCTCTCTGAGTTTGAATTTAGTGCTTTCCACTCGAGTCTAAGTCCGTCCCCACCGATTTTTATTTCCAGCGAAGGTTTTTCGATACAACAACATGTCCTCCACCTTGACTGATAAGTGAATTCAGCGGTTGCCAGTGAATTGGCTCAGACCCATAGCTGAGCCCAATGAAGCAAACTTTGCTAGCTCCTGTGCTAAGAAGGGCCGTTGAGATTCTCTCCCTGCTCCCATGCCGAGAAAGTCTCTAGTTAGACTGTTTTGATCAATACCTTTGGAGCCTCGATGATTCTTTAATGGAACTGCCTCATTTTGTATTCCACTACTGGTACTTTGCATCATGAGATGTTCAAAACTGTTTGATGGACTTGTTAACGATATCGAATTTGAACTACTGCCCAGTATTCCATCAGCCATTGGCACAGTACCAGTTTCTGTGAAATTCTCTGGCTGCTTTGCATTTTGAAAGACCTGGTGCAGCTCGTTTCTGTTTTGGTTGAGAGTATTGAAGCTCGTTGTGCTGGAAGAAGAGGAACTCATAACTCCAAAGCTGCTGCAAAAGAGTGATGGGTTGCTTCTTGTAGAACCCATCTGCGCTGCCTTCTGCAAAAGTGCAGTGGCGGACAAGGGTGAAGCCGGCTTTGATTGTTTATTTAGGCTATCTGAGTAAAGTGGGGATAGGGTTTCCACCAAATCTCCTTTGTTCCCTCCCTCCTCTTTCATTTCTTGAGGTGGTGCTGTTAAAGAGAGAGTTGCGTTCGCTGAACTCGGAACACTCTTGTCAAACGTCCCTTGAAACTGACTGAAGTTTCCGAAGTTTGCCATTGAAGATGAACCAAAGAGATTGGCCGACGTCGCTTGCACTATTTCAGGGAAACCAGTAGAATTACTTGAGGATGCGTATAGATGAGGATTAGCCACCATTTCATTAGGATTAAACTGAGAATTTGCCTGGTTAAGCCAAAGTGATAATCTGGGCGTCTGATGATCCATGCCAAGAGAGCTGCCAATGGCCATGCTGTTGAAATCTGGTCGAAACCCCGGGAAAAAGGGGGCCATTCCACCACCATCTTGAACTCCACGGACCGACAATCCATGAGGCAAACCTCGTTGAGGATCTACCACAGTCTCATTCAGTGAATCATTTCTGAAATTCAAATTGGTTGCAGAAAGTGAAGTAAACCTTGCACTCTCATCAGCTAAGGCATCACAAAATGCTCTGTGGGTGATGAAGCTATCCTTCCTGTTCAAATCAAAGCAAACCCCACTATTCATCATTACCTAATTATCATAGGATCGTATTAAATTCGATCGATTTTTTTCTTTTTCTAGTCAGTTTGCATTTAATTTGTTCCCAAAGTCATGGAACACTCTACGTGAGCATTTATTTCTACTACATCATATCCATTATCCAAGACTCAGAAAGAAAGAAAGAAAGAAAACGAGAGAATGGTGAAGAAAACCTGGAAAAAAGGGTTCCACAGTCGCACTTGTACTCCCTAGTTCCACAGGTCTTCGAATGAGCTTTCCAGTCTGATTGAACTGCGTATTTCTTTGAACACTTCTCACACTTCCATTTTTTTTCGCCATGTTTCCTGCTGTAATGTTTCTTTATGCCGGTGAGGTCCCCGAGAGCTCTCAAAGGATCGTGGTGGACGCAGGCCTTTACCGGACAAATATAAACCTTCTTCCGGACCTCTTTGTTGGTCCTTTGCTTGAGCTTCCATGGAAGGTTGTGACCCCTTCGGTGAAGTTGTAGATTCTGATCCCTCTGGAAGCCTTTATTGCATATTTCGCAGATGAATCTATTCGTTGCCATGAGAGTCTTCGGTGAAAGAGCAATAACCTCGGCATCTGGATCTGTTAAGAAGAAAAGTAAAACTATAAATGAACTCAAATATTTAATCAATAATAATAATAACAACAGAAGAAAGTGAATAAAAGAGAGAGAAAACATTATAAGCATGCCTTACCAGGTGTTCCTGGTAGATTTCTCTTCTTCTTGACAGCTGGATTATTAGGATCGGGTTTAGGGTTAGGGTTTGTGGTTTGTTCTTGAGCAAACGCTCCGATTGCAGAGGGTAATGAAAAAGAGTCACCAGACATCATTTGGGTTTGAATTCTACGGCTTATTTGGAAATTAGTTAAAGCAAAAAAACTAGCTTTCTAAAGCTAAACTGCTTAAGACCTCGCTTGCAGTACTGGACAAGAAAACAAGGGTTTCCCGAACATAGAAAGAAATCTTTGGCAATACTCAAATATTTGACGCTCGGATTCTGCCAAAAGACAAGAAAAAGAAAACCCAACTTAAGCTTGAATCTAACAACCCTCCACAAAAGAAAGAGAAAAAAATGCTACAGCTAGCGCGGACTCTTCTGAAAGAGATCTGGATTACTTGCTTTGTTTGTTTGATTGATCTCGAATAGAAAACACCAAATACCATGATGGCTAAAGAGAATATCTCATCTTATATTCTATCTCGGTTCACTATCTTCGCAGTCGTAGTCTCTCTTATGCATAGTCTCTCTTTTATCTGCTCGTATCCTCAAAGTCGGTCAGCCACAGGTTTAGATGGGCCACCACACAAACACTCTCTCTCTCTCTCTCTCTCTCTGTGTTGTAGAAGTGTGTGCAAGACAGTGAGGTGGCTCCTTTCTGCTAGAATGTGTAGGATTTTGTGTCTTTTTGCAGCATTTTTTAGCTCATACTCCAATAATTATGTTTATAAAAACAGTCCATCGAATATCTGCATGCATCGATAACATTATTTTATAGAAAAGAGAAACAAAGACCAAGGGTTTGTTCATGTAAAAAAGACTAAACGATGGGGGATGGTTTTACTAACGGGCTGGGCGCGCAACGATAAAAAAATATTGGAGAAAAATGGTCATAGAAAAGGCAATTGCCTTTACATCCCTCGATCGGGCACGAAATGATTTAGCCATAATTAAAGCTCTGCCCTCCTATTTAGCATGTTGTGGATCAGCTAGCTAGAGGTCCTGGGAGAGAGAGAGAGAGAGCAGCAGCAGCAGCAACAGACACAGTGAGAGGAAGCTGAGTTGGGTTTCACGAGACAGTAGTATCGATAGGACCGTCCGTGATACCTCTGTCGACTCAGGTGGGACCCAAAATAAGACTGTGTTTCTGCATGCAGCACCACCCACCATTGATCATCATCCCAGAAAAGTATGAGTACGTTTGTGGCAGTGATACATCTCCATTGCAATGATGGTTATACGATTTTGTATATACACGTATTTGTTAATGACCTTTGCTACACAACCTCCACCACATTCCACACTTCATATTTTACACTTTTTTAAATTTTTTAAATTTTTTTAAAATTTTTTTTTGAGTTTATTGTTTTTAAATTATTTCAAATTTTTTATTCATTATTCATATAATAAATATTTAATAAAAGAAAAAAATAATAAAAATTAAAAATAATGTAGAATATAGAAGTTGCGTGAATAATAAGAGGTTGAGTAGATTTTTTGTTTGTTAATTAGCACACCATTGATCGGATGGCTCATGGCTAGTAGTACTCATGCTACTCGTGATCTGTAAGCTTGTTTCGTATTTGGAGTCTCGAGTCTGGACCACATGGCCGGATAAAAGATGTTACGCTTTCATATGTTTTCTACACGCAACACAGTCTATATGCAGATATCTATTTCTAAATTATAGTATGGTCCCAAATCAGTAATTTTATATATAGTGTTAAAGTGTGCAAGTGATATAATTATTTTGAAAAAGTATTGAGTCTATTAGTATTTTTTTTATATTCATCTTATATTTATTTACTTTTTTCATAAGAATTATATGACATTTGTGCACTCTACCACTACAAATATAATTTTTTGATCCAAAAATTATATATAGGTACCAAGCTGTTTACATATTATATCTAAATCTTTTTGAATTGGTTATATATATATATATATATATATATATATATATATATTCTATTCTTAATTTGGTGTCAAGAATGATGTTTTGAATACCGTACCGGATGACGTAGAATGTTTTGAATATCGTACCGGATAACGTACCAGTCAAGGCACTGGAACGAAATATTTCTATACCGATATCGTTTCAAGATAGTCGATATATGAATAAATTATATATATAAATATATATAAATTATATTCCAAAATAATAGTCTATATACGAATAAATTATATATAAATACATATATATAAATTATAAATAATCTAATCTGAATTGGGAGATAAAAAAATAAGCTTGTAATTTAAAAAAAAAAAAAATTAAATGCCGAAATATCGGCCAGTACAAGCCGAAATACAGGCCAGTACGGCAGGTATTTGGGTCGGTATGAAACACATAGGATACCTGTACCGGCCACTAGGCTGGTACAAAAAATTTCGACCGTACCGACCAGTATGGTAGGAAATTAAAAACATTGATCTAGAACCCATGCATAATTTACATCATTTTAATGATAAGATTTATTTTATAAAATTCAAATTTTAAAATTTATCTTTCAAATTAAATTATATCACATATACAGTATTGTGCATGTAATATAGAGATCTTAAAATACTAGTACTCTTTCGAATTATAGAAAGTATTAAAGTTGAAAAATTATTTAAAACCTTGATCGCAATTAGCAATATTCTTAAATTATAATTGAGATGAATTATATAATTATTCATTGTGTTATGATCTTCAATGTAAATTGTAATTTAATTACTAACTGTAACCTCATAAACCAAAAAAAAAAAAAAATTATCACATCCGGCCTAGATATTAATCTCCGATCAGTATTTAGGGTTTGTTCCGTTTAAAAGCTGATTAAACCAGCTTATATATTGAAAAAGTAGGAAAAATCACAATAAAAAAAAATAATGATAACTGATTAATATTATTCATGATGAATTAATCAGCAACATTTTAAAATTCAAACCAAAAAATAAAAATCCAACCATGAACAGAAAACAGGTTCCTTTTAAAATTTTAAAATAATTAATTGTGTGTCTACAATCTGCATGATACTGCATGCTATAGTAGTGTATCTACTATAGTAGGATCCCCACGTGATTACGCAGTACTTATAAAAGAGTATAAATTAATTTGATTTTTTAGTTGTAGGTCCCGGCCAATAGTTTTTGTTCTAAGTTCAAGGAACATGTGCGTAGTACTATATATATATATATATATATATATATATATATATATATATATATATATAGCAAGCATGCTTTCGATCATATAATATTTTGGTTAATGGAATTATTACAAATATATCTCCCATGTAATCAATCTATTTTAATTTATCAAAAAACTGTTCATTTGTAACTAGTTATTTCTAGCAAAAATGATAATCTTCTACCAAAATCATGAGTCACTTTTTATCGTAAATAGTCGTTATTATTGTAAATAATCCGTTATAAATGTTTATTTTTCTTGTAGTGTATCTTTTTTAGAAGATGAGGTACTCAATTTTATTGATAGCCTTCATTTGTGACAGTCTTGTAATGGACCTTGTCTTAATTTCCAATTAATTGATCGAAGGAAAAAGAGGACAATGCCTTTGTGAAATATATCCACAACACAAATTGCCATCATGAAATTAACCCACTTACATTAGGCCGCATCGGTATCCCTAATCCTTCAATATTGTTATTGTACTGGGATACAAGCCAGCTTAAAAACTTAAGGGTCTGTTCGGGATTGCGTTAAGAGTCAAAATAAGGGCTTAAATAGCCTTAAAAACTCTTTAATGAAACATTTAAGTTATTTGGGTGATACATATTAAAATATATTTTAATCTCAAATAAGATAAAAAAGTAAAATTGAAGAAAATTATCATTTTGATTTTTTCCTCAAACGTACTTTTCTGGATAATGCAGAGTTGTTCGAGTTTTAAAATGACCATCAATGAGCAAAAATACAAATATAAGTTTCAAATTTTTAAGGATATCGTCATAATCTTTAAAAAATCAAATAATCTTCGCTACTATCTCAGAAAATATTTTTTTAATTTTTTTACAAACAAATATAACATTTTTGAAAGTAGTTTAAATATATGGTTACCACACAGTAAATAAATTTTTAATAGTAAAATTTATTACTTAAATTATAAGTTTTAAAGTTATAAACTATATTTCCTACCGTAATAATTTCAAACATGCACTTGCTGCATGGAATATCATGTAATGTTTTCAAGTTGTTTGGACTTAGAAAAAAGTTACGTACGTACAAATAATATTGGTGCATGCATTTGGTGAGATTGCAAGTGATCACCCGGCCGGGTACGTACATGCATGCAGCATGCTCAAAACTGTAATTCTATTATTGTATTTCTTTGACTATTGGTCGAAGGGGCGGGAAATTGCATTAATGCACAGCAGAGATTTCTTGGCTAGCCATGCAATATTTGTACTAACTCAAATACGCCAAAAATAAAATTCCAATCGCTTCTAGTTAGTAAGATAAGCAAAAAAAAACAAAAAAACAAAAAAAACAGTAATTGAAATAATAGCTTAGAATTGGCTATATATCAATATATATGTGGACTTGTAAAAAGATTATTAATTATCAATTAAGACAGAAATTTACAGATATCTACGTACATTATTGCAGCGGCCAGTACCCTAATACTAGTAGTAGTACTACAATGTTATATATATATATATATGCTCTTTTATTAGCTCTATGCAATGGCCTGCATTCTTTTCCATTTATTAATCTCTGAACAACATGGATATATATGGTGTTTATGTAAACGTGAGTCTAAAGAGTTGGGGGCGAGTCATGAACCATGCCTAGCTAGCTGCAATATCATCTTGTCCTGCTGCATGCTTGCATACCCAAAACTCATAAAAAAACTTCTGTATAATCATCTTGCTAGCTGATTCAATCAACCAGCTTTCAACCTCGCAATTATTAGAGAGAGAGAGAGAGAAATAAATCACGCACAATCTTATATATATGACATTCTCGCATTTCTCATGCATGCTAGCTGCATGCAATTATAAGAAGGGAGCAACGTGTAATGTCTCATTAATTATTATTTACCATGCACGATCGACCATGTCTTTATCCAACTAGCTGACTTTGAGCTTGCAGATGATCTGCTAGATAGCTAGCTTGCTTTTGCTCTCATGATCAACACAATAATTGATGAAACTATATATAAGAAAAAAGAATATTATAATTGCGTATAATTACATAATTCAACTGTTTTGGCTCCATGCACTCGGAGCTTCCCACCAAGCAATTGATGCTTCCTCATCCCAATTCAGTATCCAATGCTAGCTATCTCTTTTACACAAACATGTGCACCCAAGCTTACAATAAATACATGCACGAAACCCTAAGTACTGTTAGTTCCATAGATCAAAATTACCTTAATTCCCAGCTGGTGCGGAAAGAGAATGATGATCATCTACTTTATTATATTATATATATATATATATATATATATATGTATGTATGTCCGACCAGATAAGGACATCCTTTGCATCGATCCATTCATGGAGTTGAAGATTCCCATCTACCTCCCCGATAGACATAGAGATCAAAACCCTACACGGCACATCGATCCTCTTTGTTTATTATGTCAACTGCTTAATTGGTCTTGCACGGAATTATTAAAAAAATTAAAGATCAGTATTGAATTGCATGATTCGTTTGATTATTAAAAAAATTTAACGCTAAATTAATTGTTTTCGTGTTAGTTAGATCTTCAAACTATATATATATATATATGCATATATATATTAAATAAATTATTTATGGATGTATATTCATATGTGAATTCCAAACTGTGCCCATGACAAATTTTTTTTAATCACACAGTATGAATGAGATAGGATTGTGAATTGTGAAATAGAGAACAGAGAATTAATGTCATGTCAGCAAGATCGACATGATCAACAACTGACTGATTCAGGAATTTATCTTTGAGGTGGTGAATTTGTAACATACAAATAGTACTACAATAAATTTGACCTTTGGGAGCGAAAGAAATTTAGGATGAATTTAATTTCATCCAAAAGGTCACTTTTAGGGATGAAATTCTTCGTTCATCCTAGAATATCCTAGCAATCTGATTAATATCATTCGAACATGAGAAGTGACGTTCAAACGAAAGGATTTGAGATAAAAATCTATTGTCCCCAAACAAATTTACTGTTCAAAGTGATGGTCGACCGTTCGAACTAACATAAATTCCTATTTGAACATATAATAACAATACGAATGGACATTTTTGTAGGAGATTTGCATATATTTTGGGTGCAAAGTATTGAACTGTTGGAATAGGAATTTTGTCGTTTGAACGTAAATAATATTGTTCGAATGCGAACATGTTGTTCGAACTTAGAGATTCCATTCAAACTTACAACCGAAATTGCCATACGGGTAGAATATTAGCATGACAACACGTATCTCTATGGCGCCCTCGACCCCCACGCGTGATCTAGCAAGAGTTGTGATGCTAGGGTGCTGGCCAATTGGGTCACCCACCCCCAACGCATTGTGCAATTGTGCACACATGTAATAAATTTGTGCAGTTATAAAGCAGCAAAAATAAAAAAGACAGTCCAAAAGCTAAAGTACCAGAAAATTATATACAATCCCAACAAAGAAATCCTCCATATAGTTAATATAGTCATCCGGCTAGATAAATAGCATAAAGTCTAATCAAACTTCAAAGGGAAAAATTCTCACGTCATCACTCCTTAGGTGGGGTCGGTCCTCTAAAACCATATTCGTCTTCTGTAACAAAGTTTACAGTCTTGTGGAACAGAACCGCAGGTGGAAACACCACAGTGAGATTTCACAATCTCAGCAAGTAAAATCACATAATTGACATCCAAAAATACTAACGCAGAAAAATATACAAACACATAGCTAATGTGAGAAAATGATTTTACAAAAGTTTTGTTTTTCTTTACCCAAAAATTTTACAGAGAAACCACTCATGCCAAAATCGCATTTCCATTTAGAAAGCATTCATTTTATTACGGTACGCACCATGATCTCCCCTAGAGACTATCCGCACACTCTAGCTCCTTTCGTCATATCACAGGTAACGACCGTGCATATGACTTCATAACGAGGGATGCACAGCTACGTGCCCGGCGTGTACGTGACCAGACATCATCTAACCTCCGCCAGTAGAGGGGCCATGGAGTCGTACCGAGAGCGTTACCATCTCGACCAAGCCTATTGTCGCCCAGCGATAGCCCATGGGACGTCACATAGTTTTATACGCTCATGAGTGATCAGAAGAGCTCTACCGAGATAATACCTCATCTCGGCTTGGGGTCGTGATATGTACACACCCGCAAAAATTACAGCCTTTAATCCTTTGATACAAAAACTCAATTTTCCAGTTCATGACACTAGTACCAGCAGAGCACAATAATAATGACAGATAAAATAATAAACATGCAGTTATGCAGCAAGCAGTTATTGGATCACATGGCATCATATAATACAACAAACAACACATGGATTTCATAATTTTTCACAGTTTCAAAGAATTAGGTTTTCCACAACTACACGGGATTCTCAACGCTTCACCCTGCCTTAGGTCGACAATTCACACAAACTATAGTTTTGTTTCCCAACACTTCTTAGGCCCCCGGCCACTAAACCATTCACATTCACATTACGGCAAACACAAGACCAATATTTCCATTGTTAGTATTTCCAAGGTCAGTTAAGAATTTTACTCACAACGCAAAATGAAAATTTTTGGATGATCAAGAATTCTGCCTAAGGTATTCCGTGAGTGTGTGCATGCGCATGCCGTTGTGAGAGGGAAAAACAATTAGTCAATTCTAAACTCTATCTAAACATTAACATATAAACAGAGTAACACACGACTTATAATGGTCGTGTTGGGAGGGGCAGAGTATGGCAGCGGTAGTGGCAGAGGCAGATCTGGACAAATTAATGGGGACCTATGGGTGGGAAAAGCTTAAGGGAAGTAGGTCCGACTTGAATAGAGGGTTGAGGAAGGGAGATGCTTGGTGGCTGGCGGTGGCTGGCGGTGGCGCAACCCTAAGTGAAAGAGGGATCTTGGCTCAAGTTGGGTGGATTTGAGATGGGGGGAAGAGGCTAAGTAAAGGGAAGGGGGTGGGGGGTGGGGGGGTCGAACGACCACCAATGAGTTCCTGAGAGCGGTGGACTACGGCAGAACCCTAGGAAAGAGACAGAACGAGAGTAGAGAGAATCTGAGAGAGAGAAAAGAGAGAACTGAGGGATGGAGGTCAAGACTGAGAGCCCGCCATGGCTACCGCTGGGCGGTGGGCAACCGGCAATGGAGGAGCTATGAGAGAGACAGAGGGAAAATCGCTAGAGAGAGAGCGAAATCAAATGAGGGACTGAGGAACAAAGATAACGATGGATGACTTACCAGCAACTACGAGCTCACAGGGGAATGCTCATCGTCACTGGTGTTGAAAGGGCATGACACGACGAGGTGGTAGCGTGCAACTAGGGTTTTCATCCCGAGTGGGTTTTCGTGTTTGGAAAGAGTGTGAGATACGAATGAGAAGTGAAGGAGAGGGGGTCGGTAGATGCTTACCAACTGGGTATGGGGATTAAGGCGTGATGGACGGCGGCCACAACTTGCTGGATCAACGACGAACAGGGTGAAAGAGAGTGTGTGAGAGGGAGAAATCGAAGGGGGGATGGGGCTGCAGAGCTTGCTGAAGATGGAAAAATAAATTTGGCCACTCACGGTGCGACTCGATGTCCGGTGAGGTGAGCGGCAACGGCGTGAGGGACAAAGAAGATAGGGGGCGTCGGTTTGGTCTTCCAAATAGAGGGAGAGAAGAAGAAAATGGGGGAAAATGAAGAAGGCCTAACCCTAGGGATTGATGGGCCTAGGCTTTGGGCTGGGCTTCAAAATCTTTGTCAGCACAATATTAGTAAATGTATCATGGGCCTCTATGCACAATATATCAGCGATCTCATCTGTATGTCCAACTATTGTGGTGGTAGTAGTATGTCTTTGACTGCTGCGTAGTACGAAGGTGGACTGCGCTTCTTCCCAATTTGACAATATATATCTGGTCGATTTGTGATTGCCGATACTCAAATGAAATTACATCCACTCCCACAGATAGAAGTAGTCTAGAGATCATCAGCGCAAATAGTAGACTACTTTTGGACAATTACTTAGACTCATCTCTGATCCGGGATAGGTAATATAGGTGGAGATAAATCGGATAGTCTATTGCCAATCACAATATGAATCTAGTTCAATCGATGCTCAGATTCATCATATGCTTCCTCAGGATTAGTGCCAACATCCGAAAGAATGTTGTGCATAAACCTACTTGATGACCTTGCTGCCATAATAAAGAGGAGTTGTATCCTCGACCATAAACCGACGTACCTCCTCATTGGAAAGCTTGTCCTCTGGGACAATTTGCTCCATGAGTTCCTCAGTTCCATCCTCTTGTTAAACCGCTTCCAATGCAAGATATGCACTAAACTTAGTTGCGAATGTAATAATCACCCGACGTACGGTGAAGGTGAATGCCTCATCTGTGGCACCCATCCCACTGACTCCCTTACAAAACTCGTACACCATGTCAAAATAGGCAACACAAAACTGGTAATAGATGGGACTCCATCCCTTATCAGTGAATATAGATTCAATGGTCTTGCCCTCCCAAATGATGTCGTTTAAGTCACTAAGCTTAATAGCCCTCTCAGTGCAGTCAACGATGTTCCCTCTGATGAGCTAGCACACTTCAATCTAGAAGTAGACATGATGTATAAAATTTACAAATTAAGAAAAGATAGTTAAGATCAATAAATAATCTAAGCATTTTGATACATTGGTATTTTAAGTAGATTTTGTATTCTTATTTGTGTTCGAACAGAAGAGAATGTCATTTGAACATGAGAAAGAAGTCGAACTATATTAAACTTGAAACTTGAGTTCGTGTTCAATCTAATATAGACTTCGTTCGAACACGCAATATGTAAACCAGAAGTAACTTGAACTAAGTATTCTAGTTGTTTGAAAGGATGTAAATTTTGTTTGAACAACAAGCAGTATGTGAAAAAGTGTGTAGTTGAACACATATTCGAGTCAGTTTTCGAGCAACAAACAACATGTAAACAAAGTGTAACTTGAAAACTTATTCGAGTTTTTGTTTGAACAAATATAGTCTTCGTTCGAACAACAAGTAGTATGTGAAAAATGGACAAGTTAAACACATATTTGGGTTGGTGTTCGAAGTAACTTAAACATTGTTCGAACAACAAGTAGTATGTAAATAAGACATAACTTGAAGAGTTATTCAGGTTTCTATTAGAACTAATGTGCTCTTCGTTCGAACAACAAGCAGTATGTGAACAAAAGTTCTTCCCGGACACATATTTGGGTTGGCGTTTGAATGAAACCTTACCTCGTTCAGAAAATATAATTAGCCATAGTGAGGAATGACGTGACCCAAACCAACATATATGGTTCAAATGGACAGAGCATACATTCGAATGTATATTCAACCTTAAGTAATAGTTTAAACTCAACTATTTAGTGTTCAATCATTAAGTAATAGTGTTTGAAAAGTTTAAGGCTACATTTGAATATTGAGGTGATATCAAATTATCTGTGAATAGTAGTGAAAAAGTAATGAATAATAGTAAAAAAAAGTAATGAATAATAGTGAGATAGTCCGAGGTGATCTGAGATCACCACACTAACCAAACATAACCTAAGAGTTTGAACGTTTAGAGGAGACATTTGAACGCGGGACTCAAAAAGACATCAATGGTTGAGTCAACTCGTTCCCAAGACTAAAACCTGTCAATCTTAAAGATTGATGGGTTTTGTCCCCTAAATATTTATGGTAATGAGTTTGTGAACTCACTCCCTCATTCACACAATCATCCACTATGTGTGGTGGCTGGACAATAATGCATTTATTTCGGATCCACAAACGGGACTCGAACCCCATTGATAAATAAGCTATATTAAATACAGTTGTGAAAAACATACATTTTGGTAGCTAGGAAGCTGAGTGACAGTGATGGTGGCTAAGACGGTGGTGAACGGCAGTTAGGTATTTGAATAGGTGTGAGAAAGAAGGATTTCAAGTTTGAACGATGTGTGTGCGTGGGGGGAAGGATTCAAGTATTTATTCACACTGATTTTCCAGATAATTGAGTGTTCGAACATAATGTCATTAAAAGTCATTCGAAATCATTCAAACAGAACGTCGTCCAATTTGAACGTGTACACTTTTTATTTGGACGAACCCACTTCTATTCGAAGGTGAGGATTTTGATAACAATAGTGTTCAAACCGTGACATAAATTGTTCGAACCATACAAGGTTTCAATATTCTAACGGATCGCATACATCTTCGAATGCACATTCAAACGGATATAACAAAGCATTCAAATGCTAATCACTCTTATTTGAACAGCAATATTATTACCCTTTTATGTTCGAATGAAAAGGTAAAATGTCTAAACCATTTATTCTCACATCACTCGAACGTTCCATCACCCTTATTCAAACCGCATTCGAATTATAAACTTTCTTATTCGAAAAAATCAAATTACAACTTGAACAACAACTGCATACCTTTGAATCTTATACAGTCTCAACATTCGAACACAAATCAATCTTATTCAGGCATGCCTTTAATATTCGAACAACCTACCATCCCCTTCAAACGTTTCTCAACCTATTTGAATGTGACTAAAGTGTTCAAATAACACCCTCATATCATAACCGTTCGAACAATATTTTATATTTGAATGAAAGATGGTCGCTCGAATGGTTTTTAGGGACGAAATGCTTTCGTCCTGAATTTTTTTAACGGGTCGGGCAAATTTGATCCCAAAATATATTTTGTGGGATGAAAATTTTTTGTCATTCGAGAATATCTTTCGCAACAATTCTTTTGGGATAAATTTGTGACAAAAAATTTTCGTTCCAAATTGTCTTCTTGGACGAAATCCTAATATTTGGGGATGAAGAATTTCGTTCCAAAAGAAGGTTTCTATTATAGTGTTATTAATTATATTATTTTCGTAATTTATATTATTTATGTCATATTTAATACAAAATCCATTATAAATAAAATTCAAGATCAACATATCAATTTAGGACAATACAAGAAAATTGCCTTTTAGGGACGAAGTTTTTCATCCCAAAAAGTTTCAATTTCATCTTGGGATGAAAAATTCTGTCCTTAGTTTGTCCCAAGAGGTTTGCCCCAAAAGTTTTTTGGGAAGAAATTTGTCAAAACCATTTCAAGTGTTCGAACAGATTTTTTTGGATGAAGTTTTTGTCCCTAATATGTGTTTGAACAATAACAATACCATTTGAACAAATGTTTTTCGTTCGATCGGTTGTTTTAGACAATATTCACAGGGCTTCATTTTTTAAGTTCAAATGTAATCTATTTCATTCCATCATTGACAATAAGATATTTTTCCATGAAGTAAAAAGCCCATTGTCCCAATATTATTAATCTAAAAACAAAGTTATAAAGTTGTATGTTAAATAAAAACAAAGAAATAAAATTTAAAATTAAAATGATTCTTATATTCATGCAAGGATTGACCATCTTGCTACTTCTAATGCCCATACAACTACTGCTAAGTAGTCAATATGAGACTTCCAAATTCACTGAATTGATAGCATGATCTCCAGTCTTTTTGCCTGAAGCTCATCTCTTCTATCACTATCTCCTTTAACTTTGCTCTATTCTTCATCAATATAAGGTTAAGTTTTATTTTAAGGTTTGGGAAGGGCTGGTCTTTGGGTGGGCATGTGCAAATTTGATATATATGTTTGTGCTAAGCTTTAGTTTTTAATTTTTATTTTGTGAAAATGATTTTTATCGCCACAAATAAGATTTTCGACCAAATCTGTCAATAATATGAACGATTATTTTTGGAGAAAAAAAAACACAAGAAAAGTTGTAATTTTTCCATTCGAACTACTAAAATTAAGTTCGAAAGCATTCAATTTTCCGTTTGAACAAAAAAAAACTCAACGGGAAACATTCCCGCATTTCCTTTTGGAGCAAACTCTTTAGAGACAAATTATTTCATTCGTCTCTAAATATTACCATTCGAACGATAAGAATTTTAAATTTTGTCCCAAAAATCACTTTTTGAGATGATATTTTTTTTTTGTCCCAAAAACGTTTCGTTCCTAAAACTCGGATTTTTTGTATTGGGAATATATATGGTACATGTTTATTAATAAAAAAAGTTTGAAATTAGAGATAAGAGTTTTGTTCACTATGTTTAGTATTAATAATTAGAAAAACATTGTTTATATATATATATATATATAAAAACTACATTGTTTTTACTGGAAAATGTCTGTGTGCTTGGGAATAAATACATGAGCTTTGACAGAAAAATCTATGCCCTCTCGTGACTTAAAGGGGTCTTAAGTACGCAAACATGCCTTAAATGAATCTTGAGACAATGAAAAACAACAGGAAAATACACATAGCCATGTTAAAAATGTGAAAAATGATATAATAACAACTATATCACAATTGGTTTACGACTAAGTATTAAATAATTATTTTTTTCTTGTACTTTAGACTGTTACTAGGGCAATCATTTTGAATTAAAGTAAAAATAAATAATTTCTTAATACGAAGTTGTAGTTAAATTATAAAATAGTTGGTGATGTATCATTATTCTAAAAATGTACAGCTAGGGATGTGAGTTTGAGTAGGTCGTACTAATAATATCACATCCCAACGCCTTAATTCAATGTTGAGACCAGGCCAATAAGTACCACATGAGTATCATCCAACTCATTGGCCGCCTCTACTCTACCAAATCTAGCAACCACTATTTCCAGCCTTCAAATGCTACAAAAGTTTGCAAACCCAATCCCGACTGTTGCCCAATGTATTTTGATTGCTCCGATTCTTCTTATCTGATTTAAATCAAAGGGAGCTAGTGGAGATGGTCAAGAAGTACTAGAACCACCCGTTGAGATAAATGGCTACATACGCGGCATAAAGCTACATCAACTAGAGCAACAAAACAATAGTAGATGTCGTCGGCTACCTTATTATTTGATGCAACTGACCACTAAGTACTAGACATTATTATGGGATCGACTATTTTTAGTAGGAGAAATTCTATTTGTAGTCTCCATATGCAAACCCTTCATTAAATGAAAAAAAATATCATTTTGATAAGGATATTATTGTAATTTAAAATAATTAAAAATAAAATTGACTAGTCTTGCACATACAAATCCCCAAATGGGGATTGTATGTAGCATTACTCTTCTAGTAGTTTATTTCCACAAAGCAAGTCTAGTGAGAAATCATTTATTTCCATGAAGAAATGCACTCGATCTAATTGTAAGAAAGACCATCTAAAGATTAATTTCATGAGGTCAGTAGTATTGTCAAAGTACTTTACATTCTTTTAATATATATTATTAATATACAATTAATATTGAACTTGGCCATGGCCACAAATTGGCTTGGAGCTGTCAGTCGGCACATGCATATTATATGTGCACAGATTTCCAGTGTTCCTCCTGAATATTAATTATCAGCTAGATAGTAATATTCATGCATTGTTTCATTATATCCAGATGAAAAGATTAATGTTCCTGCATAGTCTCATATATACTCGTGTTTTAAAATTATTAATGTTAAGTTCTCAGTTTGATTAGATTGGGCTAACTCCTTTTTTAGGAATATATATATGACAATTTACTAGCTACATCTTAGTTCTTGCAAAATCTGCTATATATTTTTACAAATTCTCTTGAAGAAAAAATATGTCATAGACCAATATTGGTACACAGCTATATATATATATATAAGGTAATTTAAAAAGAAAACAAAAATAATTTATTTTTAACTAAAATAAAAAAATAAAACAAGAGAATAGCGGGGATTAGGAGTGGCGATATATGATACGACCTACGAATCCAACACAAACACGAAATGAAATTAACGGGTTTGAGTTTGATATAAATGAATGTGGGTCAGGTAAACCTGCTTAGGAATCAACCCACAATAACCCGTTTAGATTTTATTTCAAAATTACAATTTTATTATCTTTGAATTGTAATATTGATATTATTTCTCAATATGCTTATGTTTTTATTGTTGGAATTGAAGTTCTTGACCTATGCTCATATTTGTTATTGTAGAGTTTGTAATATTAGTTTTATCATAGGATAAAACTTGAAAAATATTGGCATTCTTTGTTAGTAAGTAGTCTTATTATTATTTTTAGATATTGTGACTAATAATAAATATAAATTTTAATTTTAATGTGAAATTATGTTAATCATGCCAAATACGTTATGCATGTTAGTTCAACATGTTTATATGAAACAAGTTGAAATAAGTTGTGTCTTGTTGATCTATTTCTAATTAATTATTAAACAGGTCAAAATAGGTGAAATGACACGACCCGTTATTTAAATGAGTCGGGTTAGGGTTTGACATGTTTAGCTTAACCGCTCGGGTTTGGGTTGACCCATATAATCAAATTTTCATAACTTGACACGTCACAAACACAAACACGACCAGCCAGAATGGACAAAACCTCAACTAGCTAGTATTTCAAGAATGGCAGCCATTTGGCTGCTTTGGGCAAGGGATCTCCCCATGCAACCTCTGTAGAGTGAGCCAAGAGGGTTAGGGAAACATCACCTTCCTATGGGTGTAACCGGTCTGGTTTGATCCGATTTTAGACATATTTTATAACCGAATCGGTATATACCGGTTTTAAGATTTGAAGAACTGATACCGCACCAGTTACACCCTTAAACCGGTACTTATGATTTTAGTACCGGTTTCGGTCTAATTTTTCAGGTCGACTATTTAGTATATATAATATAGTATATAATTATAGTATATAATAATATAGTGATAATATATTATTATTTATATAAGATTTTTAAAATTTAATATTATATTAATGAGTAATTTATCATATAATACAAAATTATTTTATATATAATTATATATATAAATTATATATAATATAAAAAAATCATATAAAAAATATTTTATACAATATAAAAATTTAAATATATATATGAACTGGTACAGTCCGGTTCGGTCCGGTCCGGTGTTAGAAAAAAAGAAAATTGGAACCGGATCAATTTTGACCAATTTTAAGAAAAATAGAATCGGTACCGGACTGAACCGTACCCAGAATTTGACCAAACCCACCACTTCGGTCTGATCCGATTTACCGATTTATTTTTTTTCACCCCTTGACCTTTCTACATATTCTCCAGGAGGGGAGAACACTAGGGGGAAAGTTCCCCGCACTCTGCTGCATGCACGGTCTCGGCCTCAAATGGACGACATAGTAGGGAGCAAGCTGATAGCACCAATATTATTCGATCGATTTTGGCGACCGCACTGTGAGCTGGAGAGATCCCTTCCAAATAGTCATTTTTTTCTCAGAAATTAACTTTCATTCACAAAGCTATCAACTCTTTTTTACTATACATGTACCCAATAGGCTACAAAAAAGTACTTATGATTTGAACTCTTAACTACCATTATTAGGCTAGCTAGCTTCATTTGGCATATATCCTAGCTAGCTTCATTCAAATTTATTAATGTTGGGATTTGTAACCAATATTTTCATGTTTATCGTATTGGCTAAATCTTAATTGTTGGTGCAAATTAGAATATATCTATATATATATTTGTAGTTTAGAGTGTAAATTATTAAAACTTTTTGAAATTGTGATGCAAAGTAAAAGAAAAATTATTGTTTCTTTAAAGGTTTTCATTTGTATTTCTTTTCTTATTTTAGATGAGTATTATTACTATTTAAAAGTCTTTACATTACACATGACCGTCCATATGACATAATTTGATTTATAAGATTTAAATTTTATAATTTATCTTCCGAATCAAATTATATTATGTACATAGATATTACGTAGTATAAAGATTTTCAAATAGAATTATTCAATGCTTAAATTCTTAAAGAAATGGGTTTTGTTTCAAAAGAAAGACGATTGGGAGTGCAGCACTTCGATTTGATATTGTAAAATATCAACATATATACATATATTATATGGAGAGGAAGATTTGTTGAAAGATTATGGTTGGTTAAGTTGTCAATTAAGTCCCATGCACAATCGAATAGTAGTAGTGACAAAAAGAAGCTTTGCAATTTATAATATGACATTGTAATTAGCTCCAAAGAATTAACTCGATCGCTGGTTTAAGTTTTTAATAAGATTATGGGATATTGTCTTAACACGAAGCCCTTTGTTTCTTTCTGTACGTGTTTGTGTCTGTACAAAGAACAAAAAAACCTCCTTGGATTTGAAGTCATTACCCTATTGCAGACGAAGCAGAAGCCTCGGTTTGAACAAGATTGATCTACCTTCACGATCTAGTAGTTTGTTTCTTTTTCAGTCTTAGTAAACAGGAATATATAGTATACATATATATGTGAGATAAGCAGTAAGTACTACGTGTAAATGACATGGTACGTACCAGCTAGCTGGGAATGTAACATGACTCGTGTCGAGTTGTATTGAAATGGTACCCTGAGACAAAGAATTAAGGATGTCAAAGAAGACATTCCATGGAGTAAACGACATGAAGCGGAATCCTGGGTAGCATGTTGGCGCCTTATTATGTCCCCCTCCACCATCCTGATCTCCCTTGTTTTTTCATGTTCTTTTTTTTGGGAGTTTATGCAGCATTTCATGATGAAGACATGGTATATCCGTATATATGTATCATGTGTGTGTGTCTGCGCATATATAAATATATATATATATATATATATTCAAATGAGGCATGATAATTTAAAAAAGTATATAAGAATAGACGTTTATTTACCCAAGTACGCTTCTCCTACAAACTATATATATAATATAAGAATGAATTTTATATACCATGATGCAGTGCTACAATTATGGCTGAGATCGGGTCACCACACCATAACCATAACCACGGCCTCCCTCGACTATTATTTCTCTTACAAAATCTTTTTAAGCTGAAAAAATTAAAAAAAAAAAAAACTTTTTTATTTGTAAAAAGTATTTTTTTTATTATTTAAAAAAAATATATTTTCCACACTAAAATAATGCTAATTATGAATATTGCCACAAGTGGATGAAAGACATGATTTATAAAAGAGGAGCCTCTTAATTAATTTGTACGTACAAGCTAAGGTACATATTCCTGAAGAAAGGTACGTATTATTCATGTCCATTAAAAAAGTATTCTTAATACACACGTACGTACATATTTACCTAAAATAAAAAATGAATGAAGCTTGACCCATGCAGTCAAAATCTGGCTTTTATATATATATAATATAATCGACTCCTTGAAGATCATTGTGTGTGGCTTCAAAAAGTTACAACATGAGACAAATGGGTTGCTTTCCCTCGTTCATTCAATCGGATTTGGATCTCCTAAACTTTTTATACAAATCCTAAGATTTAAAGTGAACGAGAGATAGATATATAAAGAGAACCTTAAGGCATTTATAACTTTTAAAAAAATTCATAATTAAATATTCAAATAGTTACATGACTTATACTAGATGTGTTTATCTCTCTCCCGCTCTAAATTTTAAAACTCGAATAGAAACTCTAAGAGATCTAAATCTCATGCAATTAACCCAGCTAGCTTAGCTAATATAATTACTGCCCTGATCCAATCCACCCCATGTATAGGTTGCTTTTCCTCCTCTCATTTACCACGCCTTATGTAATAATTACCAGCAGCTAGCAGATCCAATCCTATCTTATTACCATATATAATTTATTCATGTCCCTTTCTGGCTGCTGAGAGATATTAACCGTATATATAAACAGTGTACAGTGCTGCTCTATAACTTACAAACCATTTTGATCGATAATACCGGAAGTTCATTGATTCCCCTTGGTTTCTCCATCTCCAAAGATCGACCAACTTCTCCTAATTCATCATGGAGGAGAAACCCCCCCATTCAGACATTCAGCTTCCTCCTGGATTTAGATTCCACCCTTCTGATGAGGAGCTCATCCATCACTACTTGAGAAACCAAGTAACTTCAAGCCCAATCCCAGCTTCTATCATAGCTGAAATAGATCTGTACAAGTATAATCCATGGGAGCTTCCAAGTCTGTATTAGTTGCAGTACCACTGATATATATCTGATCGTACTCCTTTTTACTTTCTTCTTTGTTTGTTTTATGCTAAGTTACTTACAAAGGAATGCCACTTTTTTCCTGCTTTTTGGCAGAGAAAGCTTTGTTTGGAGAGGATGAATGGTATTTCTTTACACCAAGAGAAAGGAAGTATCCAAATGGAGTGAGACCTAATAGAGCAGCAGGTTCAGGTTACTGGAAGGCTACAGGGACAGACAAACCCATACTTACTTCGTGTGGGACAAAGAGTAATGGTGTCAAGAAAGCACTTGTTTTCTACAAAGGTCGTCCTCCCAAAGGAGTTAAGACAGATTGGATCATGCACGAGTATAGATTGCACGATTCCATGACTTGGACTGCCAAGCGAAAAGGGTCAATGAGAGTAAGTAGTTTAAACAAAAAAACAGAATGAAACACGAAGTATGCCTCACAGTATTTCTATCTCTCAGTTATGTTCGGAGTTTTAATCCATGATAGCAAGGAAATTTATGGTTTCATTATGTTAAAACATTTTAATTGTTCTTAATTTATACAGCTAGATGATTGGGTTCTATGCCGAGTTAGGAAAAAGAGCGGGATGCTGAGGAACACTAGGGAAGACCATAGAAATGGTACTCCAAGTTATGAACCTGCAACAGAGCCCTACTTTCAACCAGTACTGGAAGAGCCACGCTCTATGAACATGATGAACCCTAATCTGTTTGCTGCAGTCAGAAATTATTTATACAACGATTGTCCGATGCTGCCATACATCTTTGCCTCTCAGGAGATTCCTTCCAATTCCATGCATAATACAACCTCCTCAAGCTGCATAAGCTTCCCAAGTACTCGCAGCATTAATGGGACATCCTGCCCTTCCAGTTTCCTTGAAGATGATACAAATATTGTAAAGGAATCGCAGTATTTCGACGTTTCTTCTTCCAGCAACAACTTTCTTAACCCATTAAAGAGAATAATATCCTTGGAAGCTGGAAATCATGATGATGAGATCAGGGGTGGTTTCTTCCCACCAAGCAAGATAAGCTGCAATGGGAGTGATGATCATAGCATAGGAATTATGAAATTCTGTGGAACAGACCATCTTCAAGATAATAATTTGGAAGCTGACCAATGGAGTACTTCCCAGCTTGTTCAATATCAAGAGTTTGATAATCACTTGGTATTTACACACTGCGAACAGGGTACTAATGGAGAGAAGGATATGTAAATAACTTCCTAGGGTTCTTTTGGGGAGTACTGGATTGTGATCTATTAATTGTTTGCTGTTGAATAAGTTGTTTGGTGATCATTCCTTTCGTTATGTGAATTAATAGTGTGTAAAATAGATATGGGTTTTTTATATAAATATATATTCTTTGGTATTTTGTATTACGCATTGATAACTTATATTTAGATATTATTTGAAGAACTTATGTCACTTTCTCTGAAAAAGGGAAAACAATACTGGTCTCCTGTCAGGAATCCCTCCACTTTCCATCTCTCCCTTCTCCATCTCCAGGCCCTCTTGTCTGTAAATTTATTTTCCTTTCTTTTGTCTTTTTCTAAGGAAGAATTGTCTCGATTTATTGCTTTCCAAGCATGACTATATATCCATCGACATGTACAACACCACCACAACACCTTCACCGCCACCACGTTCTATCATAGAGCTCTTCCAACAGCCTCCGGGATATAAGATTTTCAAGACATGTCCCTTCCCACATGAGGGGCATGAGTCCAGCACACCAGTATAACCATATGTGTTCTTTGTGATAAAACTTTCGTTTGAGACTCTCCAGTCCCTAGCCCACTGTTATTGATATTATTTTAATGTAATAAGGATTACTTAAATCATATATGTGGATACCCTTTTTCCAAACACAATATCAACACTTGTTTAAAAAACACATAAATTCCAGAAGCTAGCTTTCCAGCATAATCACACCCACAAAACAGAGTGACTCTGCTCTGTCATGGTCATAAAAAAAAATGCGAACTATACAAGGCCTCGTCACCTTTAATCTTGACCACTTAGAAATGGGTTCCAATATCTCTAACATGGTAGATGTGGTCAGGCTTCTGGCTTACTTTTCTTCATTTCTTGTCTTTGGCGTCTAAGACTTTGAAGAAATACAGCTTTATTACCTAAGGTTTACAACCCTTCTCCAAAGTCTAACAATCATTGGCCAGGCCAGGCCAGGCACTTCAACCAATTAACATAACAGTACAAACTCCGAGCCCAGCTGCCGTGTTCAGGCTTACTCCTGGGCCGGGCTTTGAACAATAAAGGCCCATCCCTGTAATAAACACGGGCTATATGGGGAAGATACAGACGATTTTCAACGATGACAAGAAGGAATGCTGGTGTCCAATGCAACGGAAGGAATATAAGAGTAGAAACCAAAAGATGCAAGCCAAAACAGCTGTCATAGACACAAGGATATCTATCATTAGAGCAAACTACCCTACCATCTACCAAATGCTGCCCTCTGGTTTTGACATTGATTCTTCTGACTGATACAGAAAATGAAAACATATTCATACCGTTTAGGCCCTCATGTACATGACGCAAAGGCCAACTGACTGGTGCTCAAACTAGGAAGTCAAACCCGTTAAGAGTAGAGTGTGGAAATATCATCTTGTCTAAGGACACAGGTTCAATCTTAAACCGAAAACAAAAGGCTATACAGCAAGGTTAAATAGCATTCGTACAGAAATGACCAATGTCCTCATACATGAGTACATGCAAGACGAGAGCATATATTCTGAATGTGGGCAAAGATTCCAACTACATGAGAATGCAAGCGATTCATAATACAGGAGAAAAACAATCAAAATAATAAATCAAGAACAATAAGTCCCCCTTACACAAGACAATAGAAGAGAAGCCAGGCCCACAACAGGTCAAATGACCCTTTAGTTCATCTCACTTCTTCAGCACGCTGCAAATGAAACGCATTCCGTCAAAAATTCACATAGAAAGCAAGAAAAAAGATAAAGCCGACCGGTACATCATGAAAGCAACAATTCAGGCCCAGTTCAGAAAAAAGAATAATGCTACTGGAATGCGGATGTGACAGGAATTATGAAGAGACCTGGCAAACCAGCCAGGCTTTTAATGCCACAGGCCACGGATGATTCCATTAAAGACAATGCTACTCGGTCCGCGAAAGTGGACCGATAAATGTAAATTTTTTTTTTTGTTTTATTTTCAACGATTTTTTATATATTTTTACATATTTTTAAAAAATAAAAAAATATATCAACTTATTAATAATTACTTTCTTAATTATTAAATAAAAATAAAAAATACAATCAGTCAAAATTATTGGCCACAATCCTGTTCAAGAAGTATTTTCCTTCCATTAATGCTCCATCCTCCCACCAGGCTCCCTAATGCTTTGAAATATTATTTTAAAAGAAATCTAAATTCTATTTTTTCAAGAAACTGTAAATAGGCTAACCATTGAAATAGGCTGATGGTGGGCCCCAACAACTACTCGTACAGATGGTACCAAAGTCCATTAATGGACATTATGGACTCCAACCTCTACCAGGCTTGCTTCCTTATGCTTTAAAATATTTTATTTAAAGAGATCCAAATTCTTTTTTCTTTTAAGAAAATGTTGATAGAATAACAATTGAAATAGGTTGATGGTGTGGGCTGCAACAACTACCCGTACAAATGATACCGAAGTCCATTAATGGACTACAACTGCTACCAGGCTTCCGCAAGCTTTGAAATATTCCACTGAAGAAAAATTTTAGACATAAACCTTATATTCTTATATACCACTTAAGTGATGTACAGAATATAAGACTTCTGTGTAGCACTTACTAAAAATATTCAATTCTTTTTTCTTTTCCTTTTTCCTCGTAGAAAAACTGTAAGAAGACTAACAATTGAAATAGTTCAATGGTGGAGGACAACATCTATTCTCACTTTTGCCATCAGTGCATAATGCTAGTGAGTCCACGTTACAAACATCTGGATATTCAGATGTATACAATAATAAATTTCAAAACCAATGCATATAAAAGTTCAATTAAAGTAGCTTTTCCATGGATATGTTCTATGACCACCATTATACTAATAGTCAATCCAAACCTTATAGCCATCTTAAGAAAATATTTTGTTTTTATAAGTAAAAGCCATCTTAAGCAAACTTCCGCTTAATTTTCAAAAGAATGCACTCTCAAACAACATTTCACATGAACCTCCACAATATTTCTTCCTTAACAATAATGAAATCAAGTCGACCTCCATATTAAAAAGGTTATTTTGGTAATTCCAAAGGGTGGCAAAGGGCCCACAGTGGCCCCACACTATGCACGAAGACACAAAGAAAGCAAATAGGATGAGTCAAATGTACGCAACAGAGAAACTAAAGCCAAACAAATTAACCAATCCACAAACTTCCAAAATTTTTCATCAAGAAACCATAAAGTTAGGATTCACTCCTTGATTTTAATTGAGCATAAGCTAAATTTAGTAATTTTTTCATTTTATTTTGCCAGATGGATATAACTATATGGATCCCCACAATTTCCTAGATTTTTTGAAAGCTGGAATCATACGACTTATAAAAGGTTCCCAAGCAGAATGAGACAGTAATACATATACTATAATCCAGATAAATGAAAGATGAGAGAAGTGATGCATGTTTTAAACTACTTATGAAAAAGATAGCAGCTTACTTGTAAAGATAGGCAGCAATTCCAAGAATTACACACAATAAAACAATATCAATACAAAAATTCCGACTGGACCTCAGCTGCAAGACATAGAACTAGTATTAGATCCAGCCAAAATTCTAAAACCGGGCAAAATAAAATAGATGCAAAGCTAAACTTGAAGAAGTTAAGCTCCGGTACCTGATTCACTGTGTCTTTAAGTCTAACATTGGTATTCTTGAGGTCAGCTCTGGCCTTGTCCACCTGAAAAGGTGAATAGAACACCAAGTGATATAAATCTCACATTCCAATTTCGTAGCTTTGAAAACACAATCAGAGAATGATGGTTCTTACCTTCTCGTCCATCTCGTCCATCAAAGGAACTTGCCTATCAAATTCCTGCAATCAATTAAATGATAAGAGAAAATCCCACATGCGTAAATATTGAAAGGAGCATATGCTAGTCTACAAGACAGCTAACCTCATTCATATCATGAGCCATGTTTTTCAGTGTATCCAAACCTTCAGATATCACATCCAAGCCTTGATCCTGTAGGCAAGTGAAAATAGGTAAGCTACAGAAACCACAGCTGAAGAAACATGCATTTAACAATCTGAAGTTCACATAAACAATCTACTAGCTCAAAAGGAGTGGCTTGCCTGCTTCATTTTTCGCATTTCATACTCCTGCCTGAATTGACTCGACTCCTCACTTTGTTGGAAGTATTCATCATCAAACCGCCCATCTATAATCAACTCAAAACAAACAAGTAAACAACAGTCACTTGAAATCTCCTTCATATAAATTAAAGGAAAATGACAAAGCAGACATAGATACATAAAATTATATATCAAAATGAAGTAAACAAATCACCTGAATCAAACTTGATCCCAGTACGAGCAGCTGAGGTGGTCCAACCTCCAGTTTGTTTAGGTGCAGGAGCAGTCCCATCTGGTATGGCTTGGATCCTATCTGGCAGTGCAAGAACCAAATCATTGCGGGCAGCAAGCTCTTCCCCTGAAAGCCCTTTCACCTGCAAACAGATTTGTATCAATTATGCAACAAATTCAAAGATCTTCAGTACAGTGAGAATGCAGGAAGCCACGATTGCAGATCTTTTAGACTTATCCAATTGCATTCCCCAATGGAATCCCACATTTTCTAGAGATGCTCAAGATTGGGAAGTCAACACCTTTTCGGACTTTTACAATCTTGTGTACTCTATTCATATGAGAGGGGGAGATTAAGATAGATTTCTTGGCAACCTTCTAAAAAGGGAAGTTCGCCGTTCGCTCATTCTACAAGTCTCTATTATGAAAAATGTAAGCTCATTCCCATGGAAGAGCATTTGGAAGACAAAGGCTCCCCTAAAGGCAATTTTCTTTATATGGGCCGCTTCCTTAGGTAAGATTCTCACATTAAACAACCTAAGAAACTGCCAAATCATTGTCATGAATTGGTGTTGCATATGCAAAAAGAGTGGGAGTCAGTTGATCATTTATTACTCCACTATGAGAGTGCCATGATCATAAGGAACAAATTATTTGCTAGGGTGGGATAGCATGGATGATGCCTGAGAGCCCCACCTAACGCGAAAGGAGACAGGCCATTTATGGAGTTGAAGGAAAGGCAAAATGAGAAACACTCCAATGGTCTAAGAAATCAGCAGCAGGAGACACAGAGTGCAGCTTGTCCAACATCTGGGCAAGCAAGCACCTTGTGGAAAGCCGATTGACATGTCTTAGAGCGAGGTGGAGATGAGCTTCTTGACCAAGGTAGGCGAGTTACAGAATTTGCCTAGCATAAAGATGAGAACGAGAAGCTAAGGGACTAATGAGCTCGGGCGAGTTACGAGCTACCTGCCCAAGGTGAGATAGAATCACTCGCAAAAGAGGAGCAACGGTCAAGGTCTAACACAACCAAACATGGGAACTTTTGAGCCCAAGGGCTCGGAAAAGTGTCAGCACTATACGCAAAAGTCACACCACATCTGAAAGGTCACATCTGAAATGGCTCTGCAATGAAAGGTGAAGACGCGACAAGTCCTATCGTCAAGACCCAGAAGTATGGTCCGACGCCACGTGGAGAACCATTATTCAAGGAAGGACTAAGAAGTTGACAGATCGTAGGGTGTGCGGACCATACCCTAGTCACCTATCTTTGTCATCCTACAGTATGACAAGACAAGGATGATGGACTCATATCCAAGCATACATGGAGTTAGAGATACGTCAAAAAGGACATCTGACAATCGCACTCTATTTAAAGGACTTAGATGTGGGACGATCTCACTTTTGAGACTTTATTCGCTAAAAAACTCAAGAAGGCAACTGCTGCAGAAAGCAAAGAGCAGAGAGGCAACGAGAGAACTTCTGACGTATGAAGGTAGGTTAGCTTCTAAGACAGTACTGGATAATGTGGGATGAATGTTGTGTGTAAGAGGCACTACATTATTTCTAGAACTTCTCCCCCATTCTTCAAGCATAAATAAATATTTCAAGCACTATGTTTTTACCTATATTTACTCATTGATTTCCGATATTTTCAATGTTTTCGATGTTTTTAACTATTTTCTATACCTAATGATGAGACCCTATGTGGGAACCCTGGATATCGGTATGTGTGTGTGTGTGTGTGTGTAGTCAGCACAAGCCTCTATTCATGGTACGGGACGGAGAATTCCCAAAAACCATTCCGCAAAGCGTTACCACGTACATCACACAAGAAGGATAATGCCTTGTTGGAAGTGGGGTGGAACGATGTCGTACTTGGCCTCACTTAATAGTCAGAATGTGGGATCTCTTGGCATATCACGTGATGTGTCTTCGAGTTGGTTGCAGCCAGGTAGAGCAACATCCCTAGGGCAACAAGCTTCAGGGCATGTGTGTGTGCGAGCGCCTATGAGCAAATGTGTGCCTATAAGTGTAACGCCCCAATGAAAGGCCCAAACCATATAGCCTATGCTCCAAAAGGACTAGTCAATGATACAATTGGAGTCTCATTGGAACCTTATAAAGAGCAATAACTTCTCATTCTTAAGCAATGTGGGATCCCATATACCACCTACCATTATCCATATCATACGAGGTATCGCAATCTACCCCCCTTTAATTTCCGATGTCCTCGTCAGGCCTGTCCATTATAGGTGGCACGGCTCAAGTCCCAAATTTCTAGTAAGGATAGGCTTTGATATCATTTGTAACGCTCCAATGAAAGGCCTTAACAACCACATAGCCTATGCTCCAAAATGACTAGTCAATGACACAATTGGAGCCCCATTAGAACCTTATAAAGAGCAAGAACTTCTCCTTTCTAAGCAATGTGGGATCTCATATACTACCTACTCGTATCCATATCATATAGGGTATCACAATAAGCAAATGTTTGCCTATGAGTATGAGCAACTATGTATTCCTACGTGCAAGCCTATGAGCAAATATCTATGAGACGAGCAACCATGTGGTGAAAGAGTGTTACTTGGCTGAAATAGGCCGAATACTAATTTTTAGGCCTGTGCACATGGACTGACGATCCGATTGACCCGATTTAATCAATCTGATCCGTCCAACATATGACGGGTCATTATAAGGTCGGTCTCCCAGCCCACCTAGTGCCGGTTTGTTCTTCGGGTGTTAATTCAACCGACCTCTATAAATTTGTTCTTTTTTTTCTCAGAACCCTAGCCTCCAAGTCCCATGGATGATAGCCCTTGCCTTCTAAGTCCATCTAATTGCTCACTGTCGTCATCCCATTGGCGGGCTTGCAGGTGAAAGGGTTTCGGATCATCTCCTTCACGATCACCATTTTTTCGACTAGGGTGGAGGTGAGGAAGTTTGCATCAAGGAGGTAGGGAAGTGTCTGGGGACTGATCTGCACCAGACACTGGGCTAACATCGGTTGCACTAATCATCAACTCCATCGCCCAGTGCCTCTTCATTGTTCATCTCGTCCTCGTGCACGACGACTTCATCCTCCAGGACCAGCTCTTTGTCTACCCCTCCACTGGCGACAAAAGCTACCTAAAGCTCTCCGACATCCGTGACAATTCCAGCCCCTTAAGTTGGGATCTCTCCTCCTGGGTACGTTGGTATGTCGAATGTGACAAATTGGTGGAAGAGATCATGGGTTTTGTTTGTGAGGATCATTTCTTGGCAATCAAATCCATTTCATTAGACAAGAATTCACTCTGCGGCAGCGTTCGTGCAATCAAATCTCCGAGTTCTGATCATATAAAATGGCACTCTCTTTCTCCAACGCTAAGCTTCTCTGTTCTCGTCGTCGACAGATTTTCTAATGCTATCAGCACGTACTGCAAAATTCATAGTCACTCTCCCTTTCTCTGTCTCTCTGCTCTTTAGGTTCTATGTAGTGTTTGTTTAGTTGCTCTAACAAGACACCGGAAAGTGATTTTCATTTTTTCAAAATGATCTATGTTGTTGTTTGTACATTTTCAAATTTCTTTCAATTCTTGTTTTATGGCTGAGGCAGAGATAGAGAAAGGCTTTCAAGCAGTATATATATATAAATTAAAAATTAAAAATAATTAATTAATTTGAAAAAAACAAACACACACACGATAGATTCTACCCAACCCAAATGGTTCGGGTTATTTTTCCATGACAATGGTTGCGGGCCAAGTCGAGTCGGGCCAAAAAATTGATTGGGCATGCCAATGTGCAAGCCTACTAATTTTTACTGGTTTTATACTATATGGAGATGGGTAACTTCTCGCCATAATATTATTATTGCATTTCTATTTATTTTGCATAAAGAGAGAGCAATACCCCGAGAAGATGATTTCTCGTCATGCCTATATATATATGTTTTCACTGAGAGAGTGATTCCTCGCCAGATTTTGAGGATGCACATAACTGTAAGAGTGAGGTTGATTCATCTCTATGTATATACATGTTCTTCTAGTATTTACATGAAATGTTTTTATAGCATCTTCAGTGGCATTATCTCTCATTAGCAGTCTTGTCATAGCCGCCTAACGTACCTATGGTTTCGTTCTCGAGACCATAGACTTTGATGCAGATACAGACCTTAGCATGACATCTGAGGAAGAGGAATCAATCCTGCTCGAGTCCTAATTAAGGAGACTAGGACCCTTCTTAGCTCCAATACTCACCATAGCTACCCCGTGCCTTTCATAGTATGTATAACACTGAGCCTAGTGCTCATTTGTAATCAGTCAGACACTTATGTCAAATAACTTTATGTACTCTGGACGATGTAATATTTTGAGGTTAATGAAGAGCGAGATGCCCCTTTTCATGAAGTTTAGTATTCTAGTACGTGTTTGCTAACTTTGTTACCACGTGTTCTATTTAGATTCCATTGCATTATCATAAACCAAATATCTTACACGCATACTTCCCTCGGGATTACTACATGCCTAACTTTTCTCTAGGGTGTTGACCGATCGGCCAGCATTCTTGGCATCACGAAACCTCACCTAGTCTTTCATGAGGGACTGGACGCCACAACTTGGTATCAGAGGTGTGTTTATGCGTGACTCTGGGTAACTCTTAGAAATATAGGACAGTACCAGAAAATAGGAGTTGATATAGTGTGATAAGTTGAAAACTCTAGTGTTAAGCTCGAACTATGCTTAGGATGGTGAGGTGGGATAGTATGTAATAGGTTTGGGTTATGCGGCAGGATTTTACAATGCTGCAACCAAGAGTTCTGCGAGGAGAGCGAACGCCGAGTGGTCATGAAGGAGGATCATCTAGTGGAGGAAGGGACGAGGAACAAGCTAGAAAATGGATATTGGATATGTTGAAACAGCAGTATGAGATGTGTTCCCGTGACATGCAAGTTCAGTCAATAGGATCCCCCAGAAAAGAAGGAAGGGGATGTATGTACAAGTGAGTTTTGGCTCATCGTCACCTAGGATTCTTCGAAAATGGAGGGCCGGAGAGAGCGGAAAGGTGGATATCCAACATAGAGAAGACGTTTGAGGTGTGCGGATGCACCAAGGACCAGAAAGTGTTATATGCGAGCTACCTACTTCAAGGAGAAGCAACTCTGTGGCGGGATACCCAAAGGCAACTCCTTACTATGGAACTAGGAGCCATGGGAAGGATTTCGTGGGAAAGGTTCAAGAAAGAATTTAACGGCCAGTATTTCCCAGAGATTATAAGGAAGCAGAGGTCAAAGGACTTCGCTAACTTGATCCAAGGAAATATGAAGGTGGAACAGTATGTCGTCATATTTATGAATTTAGGGAGGTTTCCCCCTCACCTTTATCTCTATGGAAGCCATGAGAGCGGGGCAATTCCTGGATGGGTTGCAAACCCACATTAGGACGCAAGTATGTCGTCATATTTATGAATTTAGGGAGGTTTCCCCCTCACCTTTATCTCTATGGAAGCCATGAGAGCGGGGCAATTCCTGGATGGGTTGCAAACCCACATTAGGACGCAAGTAGCTTGCCTAGAGATTACAGACTTTCAGAAATTGGTTCATAAGGTGTCCATAGCCGAACAAGAACGGGGAAGCTCGTTGGTTGTATCCCCAAATCTAAAGAAACATACGGTAATAGGCGAAGGGAACAGTTCGGGAGCTCCACAAAAATTCGTGTCTAGGGTCGGTGGGCGACCACAAGTCATTCCAGGTTCATGAGCAGGCGAAAGGATGTCGATGTGTAACGTTTGCCATAGGACTCACAAAGGGGACTATCGTCAATCCCGGAATGTGTGCTACAGATGTGGACAGACATGACATTTCACACAAGATTTTCCCTAAGCACCCTCAGTGCAAAAAACGATGCCAAGAGGAGGAAGTGGAGGTCTAAGGCAGCTTGTGGAAGCCATGGTATACACACTTACCCCAGGAGAAGTCAATAAGGACATCGTAGAAGCGTAGGAAGTTGGCGTTATCACAGGTATGAGGTTATTACTCGCATTAGTTAACTTCTTTCATAGGAATCCTTTACATATAGTAAGTAGTGGCAATTATCATAGGGAGATTTAGAGTGTCGCTTGTTTATGCAAGCGTGTTGTTCGACTCGGGAGCCTCCCAGTCGTTTGCATCTACCACGTTGGTTAAGATGGCTAGCCTTCAGACGCAACCGATGAGCCAAGGAGTCACGGTGGCTCTATCAAACAGAGAAACAGTATTATGTACTAAGATAGTTAAAGCATGTTCATTGGAGATAGAGGGAGTACCTTTGGAGGCCAATCTAATCATGTTCAGTATACTCAGATTCGACATTATTTTGGAGATGGATTGGTTGTTTGGGCACATTGCAAGCATAGATTGTCATTCGAGAACGGTAACTTTTCAGGTTCCAGGAATGGAAGCTAAGGTCTTTAGAAGAGCTAAGGTTTATCTAGTACACCTAACCTTGAGAAAAGGGATGCATGAGGAAGTGGAGGACATACTAGTAGTAAGAAAATTCTCATAAGTTTTTTGGAGAATTGTCAAGGATGCCCGCTGGCAAGGAAATTGAGTTCCCAATTGATTTAGAACTATGATTATTCCAGTCCATAAAGCACCCTCTAGGATGGCCCCAACGGAGTTGAAGGAACTAAAGAGTCAATTGCAGGAGTTATTAGTAAAATGGTTCATTAGACCCAATACCTCGCCTTGGGGAGTGCGGATACTATTTGTGAAGAAGAAAGATGAAACCCTTAGGATGTATATTGATTATCGGGAGTTGAACAAGATGATCATCAAGAATAGGTATCCACTACCCAGGATAGAAGATCTATTTGATCAATAGCAAGAAGCTACAATCTTTTCCAAGATCGATCTCATATTTGGGTACCATCAACTGAGGATTAAGGAAGGTGATTTGTCTAAGTTAGCTTTCCAGACTAGGTACGGTCATTATGAGTTCACCATAATGCCTTTTGGGTTGGCAAACGCCACAACAGCCTTTATGGATCTTAGGAATAGTGTTCCAACCATATTTGGATTTATTTGTAGTAGTATTCATAGATGATATCCTGATATATTCCTGAAACACTGAGGAGTACGGAGATCACTTGAGGTCCTAAGGATAGCGTTAAGGACCCTTTAGGATCATTAGTTGTACGCCAAACTTAGCAAGTGTGAATTCTGGTTGGAGGAAATAAGGTTTCTAGGCCATGAAGTTTTGGGAAGGGAATAAACTTTCATGAATTTCTTATATGACTAGATTATTATGCATAGGTATCGCTCTTGTGTATGCCCCGTGTGCTTGAGCTCTTGCCTATTCTGATTATCAATAAATATTTCTGTTTACCGATCCAAAAAATAGTTCAGTTTTACAGTTTGTACCAAAGACAGGAAGACGAAATTTCAAGTAATCAGTGGCAACACTGAGAATATTTCAACGCCATACATTTTATTTCTCTTAAACATCGCTATCCCAGAAAGCATTCACCAAAATTGCGAAACGAAGCAATAAAAAATTTAAAAAAAAAAAAAAAAAAAGACAGAATTTAGATCCAGAACTAGAAACTCGAGTACGCACACCCTCACGGCCCAACGAAATCCGTATCTAATTGAATTTAACATAACAAGCTCCACATTTATGATTAAAAAAATCTTCAGTGACTGCTTCTACCAAAACTTACAAAAGACGGTATAGGAATCAATGAAATCGCAAAGAGCGTGAAACACCAACCTTTTTAATAGCGAATTTCTGCAACTTGGGGACCTCCTCTAGCAATCTAGCCTTGGTTCGACGAATCTCCGCATTCAACGCAACGGTCGATGCCTTATTCTTCTCCTTCGAAGCAGTCTCCGCTTTCTGCAGATCAATTCGATTTAAAATTCAAAAAACCCTAAATCTTCCTAGTGCACGTAAAAACCAATAGTCTTCACTCAGCTTAAGACTAGATCAGCTACTTAGCCACCGAATTACGTTCTTTCACCAAGTTTTCCGAGCAAGCAAACGAGCGCCAAATTAAGTAAAATCTAGAAAGTGTGGGTGTGTGTGCGCGAGATGAAAGGGACCTGAAGTGCAGCTTCGATGTCGGCTTCAATGGCAGCGTAGAGACGAGCAAAGGCATCGTCGCCGGCGACATTGAGACTATTCTGCTTCTCGACGTCGTATTTATCGTACTTCTTACAGATCGCGTCGACCCTTGTCAAAATGTCAATCACACTCATCTTCTACTCGCTATGATTTTCACCTTAAATCCCAATCAAAGGGTAGGATGAAAACGAATTGGAAAGAGAGATCGATTCCTTCGAGATGTCAGATTGAGGGTAAGAACCACACGCCAGTAAGCAGTTTCAAGAGGAAATTTAATATCAATGTATATTGGTTGGAGAATTATGTATTTTAAGTTGAAATATTAAGAAGCCAATATTTGGGATCAGTTTTATTTTAAAAAGTGATATTAAATTGGTTTATCGTATAAATATTAAATAAATAACAAATAAAAAAATATCATATAGATAAAAAATAAAAAACTAGACAGCCACTCTTGATGGGGGCAAGAGATGGAGAATGATAGCATTCCAACTGGCCCAACCAGTTTACTATCTAGGAATAAAAATTACATTTCATACTTATAAAATAATTTTAATATAATTAATTTTTATTTTTTTTATTATATATGTGAGCAGATTATAAATCAAGTAATGCTACATATAGTCATAGAATGCGCAAACGTCGTGCATTCACTTTGAAAAAAGAGTGGGATCTACTATTAAAAAATTAATTTATTTTCATATGGATCCCATATTTATTCATTTTTTTTAAAACGACTGCACGGCGCTTGCACACTCACGACTGCAAGTATCATTTCTCTTGTAAACTAGTTAGTAGAGTATCATTATTTATAACCGAATGTGACTCAATTTCTTGGACATTTAGCTCAATGATCTAAAATTTAAAAACAGTTCTGCTGGAAGCAACCACAGGGAGAACCATGGCGTAATCGTGTCCCACGTGGCTTTAAATGGAAACGGCACCATTCCTTCATTTCTTGAAAGACCGAATTGCAGTTCCTTCTTCGTCGCTTCATCAACCAAGGTCTCAAGAGAATCAGTTTCACTGTACCTCAGGCCCCCTCTTCTTGTTGTCATCCCAACAGTTGTGGCAACTTCTGTTGCAGCATCAACCCAACCACGATCCTCATAACAAACACAAAGAAAATTTATCGATTTGCCCGTCTTTAAAATGCGCTAAGTAAGAGATTGAGAGATAAAGGAAGAAAGGCGTGAAGCCTATAACCATCTCTCCAAAGAGACTCGACTTTCACAGGTTGACCCACAATGAAATATTCAGCCAAAATATTTTCCAACTCCCATTCCAAAACCCAACTCCTCGCCATCTCAAAAAGAGGAGAACAAACCCCCTGAATTAAACGCCTCATAAACTTGATGGCCATAAGGTCCACCTGGTCCATAAAACATCATGATCTGACATCATAGATCTGGCCCTTGATGGCCATGAGCAAAGGCTTCTAGAGGTTGGATCCGTCGTAGATCTAGCCCTTGGCAAATCTCCCTCGCTCTTTCAGCCCCATGGCCTTTGCCTGATTCCTCTGTACACGTTCTTCCTAGTTACACTTCTTTTCCTTTTCTGCAAGTTGGTTTGTTTTCTAAACCTTATCACTCCCACTGTAAGATTTTCTTGTTTACTTCAAGACATTTCTCTTCTCCATGATATCTATTTTGGGCTAAAACATGAAACAGTGGCGTTTATTTATGTCACGTGGGTGGAGATTACCCCATGGTTTCCCTAGCCGGTTGCCTTTGGCATTTTTCATTTAAAAATATTTGAAAATTGGTGAATTGATCCAATCATTTAGGACATCTCGTCCATTCTTGAATCTTTCATTAGTTGGAAAGCCCAAAAAATCAATTGAAACAAAAAATGATAAGTGCATTCTCTAGTGCTATGGGTAGTTGCCTGTGAAATAAAATTAATTTAAATCAGACCGAAACTTTCATAAGTCATGATCTTTGCTTGTCTTACATCTCATGTCAAATTGTTGTGATTACACTTCTACGTCACTTAAAATGCTACTAGAGTCTCCCAAAATAATTACACACATCAAGATCAAAAGCTTAAAATAGTTGCTCTAGAAAATTGTAGAGAAAAAGGTAATAAATTTTTTTATACGTTTACTTTTCTCACGCTCTTAAAAAACATACGAAAAACTATGATTTAAAGAGTTTTCTAATGTGGTGGTTAATTAGTTGTAGAGAGTTAATTAATTGAATGTAACTTCTCCACCCATGTGAACACTATGTTGGTCATGGGGTACCCATTACTAACATCTCCCACTTGTCCATAGAAAATAAAGTTGACGATAAAGCGAAAGGTAGTACTATATTAAGTCAACATCTTACTAATATAGTACATTACTCAGAATATCTCATATATGCTATAGACTATTTAATCTCACTAGGTCAAGGTCAAGGGTCCTTAATCCCTTACGAGTTTATAATTCAAAGCAATTATTGACCTCATGTTATGTAATATGCTCATGATTATATCGAGTCAAAATTACATAATTATATGGGCTATGAGACATAAAATAACAAGAATCTCAATAATCTTCACTAGACATTCATGTCAATTCAATTACTCTTGACTGCTTTTCTAGACATGGCCTACGAGACCGTATCATTCGTAATCCTAAGATAACATGCTCAAGTAGCAACGTCAAGTTTTAATCTTATGACATAGTTCCAAGTTCAATGGAATAGGAATAGATCGTCCATTGATCCATTATGACTCACATAGTGATGGAGCATAGACCCATCCAATCACTCTCTCATATGATCGTCTATAGTACATACAGTATAAAATGTATTTTATGGTGAAACTCTCACTTAATTGGGCTTGTCACATTCAAACGCCATATGAGTCTTAGTCTAGTTGTCATAAAGGTGCCAAACTTGAGTTTTTTAGTACAATCACTCATTTAGCACCTGCCTAAGATCTCACGTTTTGCTTTAATCACGCTTCATGAAATTATGCAAATACTTTATGTACGAATCTTGTGAGTCTCATTTTAGCCAAGCTAAAACGACATTCTCTAAATTTATCTTGAGTGCTCCTAAAGCATTAAGATATTTACTTGCACGCTTTTTAAGCGCCAAAGTAATCAATTTGTCTCATCTTGCTCACTATTCAAGCACCAAGGTGATCATTCATGTGAGTAGATGATGTTGTTCCAAATGTGTTCTTCCAAGTATAGAAGTATCAAGCTATATCAAGGAT
The DNA here is from genome assembly GCF_001411555.2 of Juglans regia. NCBI lineage: Eukaryota > Viridiplantae > Streptophyta > Magnoliopsida > Fagales > Juglandaceae > Juglans > Juglans regia. The sequence goes on from NC_049903.1 coordinate 27,586,076, forward strand.
AAATTCAGGATCATATTCCACAGAGACAAAAGATTATTAAAACAATCTTAAAACTGTTATGTAAAATCTTATGGTTTATGTATAAAGAAAGTGTAGGAAATGATTGATGTAATCTAATTACAAAAGCAAGCTGTAAACATATCTACATTTGAGTCTAAATCAAAATGATGAAGTATCAAGTTCATTCCTACTACTTAACATGTAAAAAACCTTGAAAATAAGATAAACAAAGTATGAAACTAAATATAGCAAAATGAAGTCAAAAAATACCTAAGATTTCAAAAGGAAATAAAATCTAAGAAGCAATTTATCAAACATCTAAGCTTCAGATTTCACCCATTCATTGATTATTGTTGTGTAATTCTCAAATTACTCTCTACTCAATCATTCACTCATTCAAAGAGATAATGATAAGAAAATAAGACGTTTTAAGCTCAGTTTATAGTTTATCCAAAATTCCTTACTAAGTTGCAGAGCAAGTTTTGGTCAATATAAGATGAAAAACTATGGAGTCTTATATCACAATCAAGCATCAATCTTGTCTTACGTTAACAACAAATCAAGACTAGAAAGTAGAATTCCAAACTTTCACAGATATAACGTGTCTCACAAAATAGTAAGATTATGAAAATGAAATCAATAGAAAAATAAGAAATTAATTCCAATCCAAATATGGGTTACTCCCCAAAACCTAAGCTTAGAAATTTAGCCTAAAGCTCTTTGCCCCGATTTTCTATATTTCCACCCCCACGAAGAAGCAGCTCTCTGCCCATGACCTCGTCTCTTTCCTAGGATCTCCCTTATGTGCCTTTCAGCCGCAATTCTTTTCTTTTTCTCCCAAGCATAATTATGTGTTTCTTCCCCCACACTCCAACCGCAAATCGTTTTTATTTGAGGGATCACTTTTTTCAATTTAAACTTCAATTTCGTGTATTCTACCCTGGCCTGTGCTCTGCCTCCATCTCTCGCGTCTGATTCATTCGCTCATCCACTACTCCTTGGTTTGTTTCGCGCGCACATTCCGTATCACTTTCAGAGATCACTCACTTTTTCCAGCCGCTAGCATCTTCCACTAGGAACACGAGTGAGTCTTCCAAAAAGAGTATTACTTCAATCGGTAGCCTCTCTTCCAAAAATGCCCTAAAACAAATATGATTAAGTGCTCAGCACTATAAGGGTAAAACTGAAATATTAAACTTGATGTGGCTCAACAATATAAGTGTCATGTATATCCTTGTTACAACTAACATCATTATGAATCATTTTAAGTGCAAAATATTATAAATCATTAATTTACTCAAGTACTATAATCTAGTACATAATTAAGTGCTTAATTCATTTTTGGTTAAAAAATTTATTCACTTAAGCAACTTAATCATGCAATTTTAACACTTTATCACACTCTCAACTAGTTTTTTGCTAGTCTATAACAAATTGAGCAATCAAAAGAGTAAGTAGATTCAACTTTACTTCAAAATTACTCAATTCAAAAATCTATGCCACAGGTCAAATTCATTGGCTTTAGAGCATTAGAGCTAATGTGAATCAAACATAAGTTCTCTACAGAAGTTTATACAATATCCAGCTAATCATTCAAAGGAAAAAAAATGCAAAAAGCATGCTTAACCCAGCGTGTGCAAATGTGTGGTCAGATTTCTAAGTTTGACTATCAAAATCCATTTAAAGGTTCCAATATTAGTATCTAACCAAGAATGACCAACTGGTCTTACTCTAATTCAAAACTATTGTAGTGGCGGCTTTCACGCTCTTACACTTTAAAATGTCCTTTTTTTTCCCTTTTGTAATAACCCCGGTAACAGGCAGCCTTTTCCATCACACACAACTTTTCTTGATATCTAACTTGTCCTTTTTCTCATTTGTTTTTCATGATTCTCCCTTTCCATACTTTTTTTTAAGCATAATGGAGTTTCTTTCTAAGCTATTAGGATATGGTTCATCAGAGTTCCATACAACAACAATGTTGATCTCCAATTCATGTTATAATAGTGTCAACTAAGATATTCTGAGTGTATGTGTAGCAGCAGTTAGCAGTTTTTAGCAAATCACCCCTGGTCTAATCGACTAAAAATGGGATAAACCTCTATTTTGAGCTAAAATCTGGATCCTTAAATGCTAAAGTAGCTCATAATTCCAACCGATCTTTTCACAGGTATAAAAGTTTGAAAAATAGCAATTTTAAAACCTGTTGAGCCATAAAATAAAATCAGCTCATTTCAAATGTTCTTGGTGGTGCGATAAAAAGTATTTCACATAAAATATGCTAGCACTAGAAAAATCATTAAAAAAAAAACACTTATGCTCCCAGCCCTAACTTGAAATGAGCATTGTCTTTAATAAGTAAAAGCTAAAAGAATTATGCAGGAAAAATGGAAGAGGGTTACATGACTGAGCTGCAGGATAATGACAGTAAAAGGCAAAAGATGATAAACAAAAATTTGTAAAACAAAAGAAACTAAGCAAAACAAAAATAAAAAAATAAAATAAAACAAAGATAAGTACTAAGCAGCAGCAGGGTAAGTAGGATCTTACAAAAGACTGGTGGTGGCCTCAGATGAACAATTTTTCAGAAAATGTTTGAGTCTTTGGCCATTTACCTTAAAAGCATTTTCAATTGAGGATTGACAACATTAACAGCACCAAGAGGAAAAACTGTTTTAATCAGATAGGGGCCACTCCATCAGGATCTTAACTTGCCAGGAAACAAATGAAGTCGAGAATTGTAAAGTAAAACTTGTGATTAAGTTCAAATAATTTTCTTTGAATATGCTTATCATGTAAAGACTTCATGCGTTCCTTGGACATCTTAGAGTTATCGTAAACATCCCTCCTAAGTTCCTCTAATTCAGAAAGGTGTAACTTCCTTAAAGATCCAGCCTGGTCAGGATCAAAATTAAATTTCTTAATGGCCCAAAAGGCACGGTGTTCAAGTTCAATAGGAATGTGACAGACATTATCATAGACTAATCGATAAGGGAACATACCAAGAATAGTTTTATATACAATCCTATACGCCCACAATGCATCGGTTAATCTCAAAGTCCAATCCTTACAGTTAGGATTCACATTTTTTTTTTCCAAAATGGTTTTAATTAACCTATTAGCAAGTTCAATTTGACCATTTATTTGAGGGTGATATGAGGTAGAAACCTTATGGTGAATGTCATTCTTGTGTAAGAGGGCAACAAATGGTTTGTTGCAAAAATGGGTGTCATTGTCACTTATAATAGCCTTAGACATGCCAAAACGAGAGAAAATGTTTTCTTTTAAAAACATAAGCACAATTTGATGACCATTTGTTTTACAAGGAATAGCTTCAATCCATTTTGACACGTATTCGACATCAACTAGAATGTATAAATGACCAAAAGAATAAGGAAATGACCCCATAAAGTCAATGCCCTAACAATCAAAAACTTCTAGCACTAAAACATGTTGTATAGGCATCATGTTTCTTTTAGTTATTCCACCCAATTTCTGACATGGTTTGCAAGATTTACAAAAATTAAATGCATCCTTAAACATGATAACCCAATAAAAACCAAATTGTAAAATTTTAGCTACTGTCTTATGAGCAGAAAAATGGTCACCACATGCCTTGGTATGACAAGCATTTAACACAACATATATTTCATCATTTGGGACACATTTTCGAATGATTTGACTCGAGCAATATTTAAACAAATAAGGGTTATCGTAGAAGAAATACTTAACCTCAGTTTTAAATCGTTTCAAGTCTTGAGTAGTCCAATATGGTAGAGTCTGAGATATCACCAAAAGGTTTACAATGTCAGCATACCATGGTAAAACATTAATAGACAAGAGCTGATCATCAGGAAAAGAATCAAATATAGAAGAAGAGGGTTCAGTTTATGTGAACTGGAGTCGGGAGAGATGATCATCAACCACATTCTCTACACCATTTTTGTCCTTAATGGTGATGTCAAACTCCTGAAGGAGAAGGATCCACCGGATGAGGCATGGTTTGGCATCTTTCTTTGTCAAAAGGTATTTCAAAGCTGCATGGCCAGTGAAAATTACCACAGGAGAACCAAGTATGTAAGTCCAAATTTTTTTCAAGACAAAAACAACAGCAAGTAACTCATTTTCAGTTGTGGAATAGTTCTTTTGGGCTCCATTTAAAGTTTTATCTACATAATATATGACAAAAGGACGATTAGCCCGCCCCTATCCAAGCATAGCCCATATGACAAAATCACTAACGTCACACATAATTTCAAAAGGGAGGGACCAATCAGGGTGTTGTTTAAGTTTGTCAAAAGCATTTTGGTGCTCAGCTGTCCAATTAAAAACAATGTCATGCATGAGTAAAAGACACAAGTTTATAAATGGAACTAAAACCTTTAATAAATCTCCTATAAAACTGACATGACCTAAGAATGACCTAACATACTTTACTGTTTTAGGTGCAGGGAGCTTAGAAATCATATCAATCTTGGCCCTATCAATCTCAATTCCCTTAGCTGAAATAATATGCTCAAGGATTATTCCTTTTTGAACCATGAAGTGACATTTCTCCCAATTGATGAGCATATTTTTTTTCTTCACACCTAACCAACACAGCTTGTAAGTTAGCTAAATGATCATCAAATGTACTTCCAAAAAACAAAAAAATCATCTATAAACACTTCCAAAATGTTTTCAATCTTATCACTAAAAATACTTAACATGCATCATTAGAAAGTAGTTGATGCATTACACAAACCAAAGGGCATTCGTCTAAATGCAAAAAAGTACCAAAGAGACATGTGAAAGTGGTCTTCTCTTGATCCTCTAAGACTATTTTAATTTGGTAATAGCCCTAAAAACCATCTAAGAACAGTAAAAAGCATGACTAGCAACTCTTTCCAAAATTTGATCAAGAAAATAAAAGGAAAAATGATCTTTCCAAGTGACTGCATTTAAATTCTTATAATCAATACACATACACCAACCAGTGGTCACTCTTATAGGAATCAACTTATCATTATCATTTTTCATAACTGTCAAACAATATTTTTTTAGAACTACTTGAGTTGGACTCACCCACTTGCTATTCGAGATAGGGTAAATGATACCAATATCAAGTAATTTGAAAACTTCATTTCTAACAACGTCTTTCATGGTAGAGTTCAATTGCCTTTGCATTTTCCTAAAAGTTTTTTCATTTTCTTCTAAATAAATTCTATGAGGACAAATAAGGGGACTTATACATTTGATATTTGCTATAATCCAGCCAATAGCTCTCTTATGCTGCCTCAACACTTCAACTAGCCTCCCCTCTTGTGTTTCAGTAAGGAAGAAACCACGACTGAAAAATTGTTGTAATGCCCAGAAAAACATATTTAAGATCTGTTGGCAGTGGTTTCAAGTCCAACTTTGGGGTCTCATCTGAAGAGGGCCTCAATGCTACTACTATGGATGGAAGTTGCTCGAATTTTTGCCTCCAGCATGTCTCCTTTTGATTCCCTATTAAAGAAACATTAAACTGGTCAAAATTATTGCCAAAAAAATTACTAACAACCTCCAAATCAGCTTCTAAATTAGTACAATGGTTTTCTAAATAAGTTTCTTTATCAAGAGTAGCCTCCAACAAATTTACTTCTTGAATCTTCTCCAAGCCATGTGGCTGTCTGCAAGTATTAAAAATGTTTAGTTTCAATGTCATATTTCTAAAACTCAACTTCAAAACACCACTTCTACAATTAATTAATGCATTGGCTGTTACAAGAAAAGATCTTCCAATGATTACTAGTGCTTGAAAAGAAGAGAGACTTGTCAAATGAACATCAAGTACCACAAATTCCACCAGATAAAAAAATTTATCAATTTGAACTAAAACATCCTCAATAATAACTCTAGGCATCTTAATGGAACGGCCAGCCAATTGCAAAATAATTGAAGTTGGTTTCAATTCTCCTAATCCTAACTGTTCATATATGGTATAAGGCAACAAATTCACACTTGAACATAAGTCTAAAAGTGCTTGATCAATTTTTGAGCTACCTATTATATAAGCAATTGCGAGAGACCCAGGATCTTTATACTTTGGTGGTGTATTGTTTTGTATAATGGCGCTGACCTACTCAGTTAAGAAAATCTTTTATGGAATATTTAGTTTCATCTTAATAGTACACAAGTCCTTTAAAAATTTAGCATATACATGAATTTGTTGAATGGCATTTAATAAAAGAATGTTGACCCTAATTTGCTTAAAGATTTCCAAAATGTCAGAATAATTTTTCGCTTTATGCAAAGGAACAAGTATTTGAGGAAAAGAGACTAGAACAGGGTAGGGATTTGCCTCTACTTTAGTCTCATTTTCTCCATTAACAATTTGAGTTGAGTTAGAAACCTTACTAGCCTTATTTACCATGTCTGCCCCTTGAGAAAGAATGTCTACCACTGATACACTCCTTAAGGTTGTGATGACCTTCACTGGTTTGATGTTGGAACATTCAGTTGCTTCTTGAACTTGTTGAGGTTGAACTTGAGGGTTCGGTTGTGGCTGTGCAAGGAATTTTTCTTTCTCTTGAATGCTCAATGTGGTAGTCAGTCTTGTGAGTGTGCTCCTCATATCGTTTATAGTTTGAGAATTCTGATTATTAATTGTTGTTTGTCCTTGCATGAACTGCTGCAACATATTAGCCATCTACTGGACAGATTCTTCAAGTCCCATTTTTTTAACTGGGGGCAGGTCGGCTTGTCTATTGAGATGCGTTAACTTTTCCAACTGAAATTTGGATGGTTCCTCCAACCTGCGTTATAAGTGTTAAAATAAGGTCCAGCATTTGGTTTAGAAATCAAATTCACATCACTTGTTTGATCTAACAGCACTTCTTTAAAAGCAAGAATAATGGGGCATTCATTAGGGGAATGCCCTAACTCTTTACAAATTCCACATCTTTCAGGCACTCAAAGAATAACTTGCACCTCATTAACCTTTTTCATTTCAATGGCATCAATTTTTTTGGACAACAATGTTATTCTAGCATGCATATCATCATCCTCTTTCAAATTAAACTTGTCACTACTAGACTCAACACTCTTAGATCTATCATAAGCATCGGCATTGTCTCAAGATTGGGCATTCTCAGTCAAATAATCAAAATATTCAAATGCTTCTTCAGGTTTTCTATTGAAAAATTCTCCATTACACATAGTTTCAATAAATTGGCTCATTTTTTGTGTCAAACTCTCATAAAAGAAACTAATCACACATCAATACTCGTAACCATGGTGTGGGCATGAATTTAATAAATCTTTGAACATTTCCTAGCATTGATAAAAAAGTTTCAGAATCTTTTTGAGAAAAATTCATGATTTGTCTTTTCAAAGCATTTGTCCTATGTATTGGAAAAAACTTTTTCAAAAATTCTGTTTGCATCTCCTGCCAAGTGCCTATGGATCGAGATCTAAGTGAGTTTAACCATGTTTTAACTTTATATTTTAAAGAAAATGGGAACAACTTAAGCTTAATGACTTCTTCCGTGCATGTATGATGCAAAAATGTAGAACATAATTCCTCAAATTTCTTGACATGTAAATAAGGATTTTAAGACTCCATACCATGAAAATGTGGAAGTAGAAGTATAATGTCGGGTTCAAAATTGAAATTGTTGGCATTTAGAGGTTGGATGATGCATGAAGGTGTACTAATTCAAATCGGGTGCAAATATTTCCTAATAGTCCTATTAGGATTCACAATCTCCCTCTCGGCATGCTCATTTTCACCCATATTGCTTTGAGTTTAAGATATGTTCTCAAAAGGTACAGATGCTAAATCAGATACTGAATAAAAAAATGTTGAATTAGAGTGTGTATTGTTAAATATTCTAATGAGATGACCAGAATGATTTCTAACCCAACCAGACATATATAACAGTAAAAAAATCTGTAAAATAAAGAGAAAAATCAACTGAAAATAAAAAGAAAAGTTTAGATATCACCAAAACTGTGAAGAGGTTTACAACATCATAAACTTCAACAACCTCAATCAAAATTGCTTCAATGAACACCAATTGTCCTCGACAATGGCGTCAAAAACTTGATATTGTTTCATATGTGTTCTTCCAAGTGTAGAAATTTCAAGTTGTATAAAGGATAAATCCAGAATCGTATTCCACAGGAACAAAAGAGTATTAAAACAATATTGAAAATGCTATGTAAAATCTTATGGTTTATGTATAAAGAAAGTATATGAAAGGATTTATGTAATCTAATTGCAAAAGTAAGCTGTAAACATATCTACATTTGAGTCCAAATCGAAATAATGAAGTATCAAGTTCATTCCTACTACCATGTAAAAACCCTTGAAAATAAGATAAACAAAGTATGAAATTAAATGTAGCAAAATGAAGTCAGAAAATACTTATGATTTCAAAATGAAATAAAATCTAAGAAGCAATTTATCAAACATCTAAGCTTCAGGTTTCACCCATTCATGGATTATTGTTGTGTAATTCTCAAATTCCTTTCTACTCAATCATTTACTCATTCAAAGAGATAATGACAAGAAAATAAGACGTTTCAAGCTCAGTTTATAGTTTATCCAGACTTCCGTAGAAAGTTACAGAGCAAGTTTTGGTTAATGTAAGATGAAAAATTATGAAGTCTTATATCACAATCAAGCATCAATCGTGCCTTACGTCAACAATAAATCAAGACTAAAAAGTAGAACTCTAAACTTTCATAGATATAACATGCCTCACAAAACAATAAGATTATGAAAATGAAATCAATGGAAAAATGAAAAATCAACTCCAATCCAAATTTGGGTTATTCCCCAAAATCTAGGCTTATAAATTTAGCGTAACAATTCTTTTTAGAAATGAAAATAATCAAACAAAGAGTCATAGCTCACAGAGGAAATTCTCAGCGAAGAACAAGCTCTCTGCAGCGATTATCTGTATTTACCCCACACGAAGAAGCAGTTCTCTGCTCGCGACCTCGTCTCTTTCCCTAAAATCTCATTTTGTGCCTTTCTGCCACAATTCTTTTCTTTTTCTCCCCGGCACAATTCCGTGTTGCTCCCCCCTCCCCTGGGACCACACTCCAGCCGCAAATCGTTTTTATTCCAGGGACCATTTTTTCCAATTTCAATTTCAACTTCAATTTCATGTATTCTTCACTAGCCCATGTTCTGCCTCCCTCTCTCGTGTCTGGTTCCTTCACCTATCTACTACTCATTAACTTGTCTCGCGCGCACATTCTGTATCACTCACAGGGATCACTCCCTTTTTCCAGCCGCTAACATCTTCTACTAGGCACACGAGTGAGTTTTCAAAAAAGAGTATTAGAGCATTAGCATTGGATTGGCTATCTTATTCTTAAAATTTTGATTAATATGTAACTTTTTCAACTTTAACTAATCATTCAAAACTTGAAGTTTACATTGGATTAGTCATCATACTCTTATAATAATAAAATATTATTATTTTTTATTATTTATATTTTTTAATTAATTTTTATTTTATTTTCATAATCTTCAATAACCTCCAACAAATCATATTCATTTTTATTTTCACAATCTAACAATCTATAATATAATAATCTCATATGTATATAGATGGTAAAATCTCATATGAATAAAATCTCATATCTATAATATAATAATCTAAAAAAATATTTTTAGACTTACTATAGTTCTTTTCATATTTGAAAAGAAGAATGGATTTACTGTAACTCATAGTTTGGATGAAAACAATTTAGCTAATTCAATGTGGAGCAAATATGGATGATATTTGCTAAATTTAAAGATGAAAATGCATTTGACTAATCCAATGCCAATGATCTTACTTCAATTGGTAGCCTCTCTTCTAAAAATACCCTACAGTAAATATGATTAAGTGTTCAGCCAACAGCATTATGAATCGTTTTAAGTGTAAAATATTAGAAATCATCAATTTACTCAAGTACTATAATCTACTGTATAATTAAGTGTTTAATTCATTTTTGGTTAAACAATTTATTTACTTAAGCAACTTAATCATGCAATTTTAACATTTTATCAGTAGACTAATCTTTACTTGGTAAAATCTTTATAATATGCGCTTTTCACTTAATATCATTAACTTATAATATAAGATAAACACAATAATCTCGTTGACGCAATAGATACTAACAGTGTCAAATGTATAATAAAGTCTAAGGTATCATTAATACAACAAATATTAAATCCGATAAAGTCTTAATCTCCTAACATGAGTTTGAAAAATATTTCTACTAGTGACCTTAGTAAGAGGGTCAGCTACCATCTTGTTAGAAAATATATGTTATAAAATCATCTCACATTGTACAATAACATCGTAAACGTGGTTAAACCGAATATTTATATGTTTGCTTATATTATGGTACTTGGGGTCCTTGTCTTTGGCATATACCAAAACTACTATATCATCACTGTATATTTTAACAACTTCATTGCAAGAGTCATAACTTTCAGGTGCTGAAAAAATCTCTCCAACCAAATAGCCTCTTGTATAGATTATGAACAAGCAATATTCTTTAACTCTATCGTAGACAAAACAATACATGATTATTTTTTACTACAACAAGAAACAGCTCCCCCACTAAGCATAAATGCATAACCCATCGATATAACATTTTAGTCTTATGACTCCACGCTGATAGCAAAGAACTAGGTCTGTTGTCTCACAAAGGTATTGAAAAATCCTTTTAGCTGCTTGTCCAACCAATTAAACTGCAAAATAAATGTCAAGTTATTTACACAACATAACTCACATCAAACTTTCAATTGCACTTGCATAAGGAATTTGGTCATCTCTTTATTTTGCTCATCATTTTTAGGGCAATATTCTAGACTTAATGTATAAAACTTCTGAATTGGAATGTCTATGGTTTGGAGTTATGTACACAGAATCGTTCTAAATTTTTTTTTAATGTAAGGCACTTGAGACAAATCGAGAAGTTTCCTATATCGATCCTTTATAATTTAACTCCAAGCACATAATTTGTTTTACTCTTGTCCTTCATCTCAAATGTAGAGAATAATCACACTTTTGTGCCGTCAATTATTTCATATCATTTTCAGCGAATAAGATGTCATCTGCGTACAACGACAAATTCAGAAAACTCTTTCTTGTACGCTTGACGTTCACACAATAGTCTTCCTCTAACATATCAAAGCCAATTTAAGTAATGGTCTCATGAAATTTGAAGTATCATTGTTTAGACGGTTTTTTAAAGCTATAAATGGAACGTTTCAGCTTACATACTTTGCACTCTTATCCCTCAATATAAAAACCAATATGTTCATCCATGTAAATCTCTCTAATTCTCCACTGAGAAATAGAATTTTCACATCCATTTAGAAAAAGTTCTAAATCTAAATGTACTATTATAACTAAAATTAGACTAATGGAAGCAAACCTCACCATAGAAAAAAGTGTTTTTTCATAATCTATACTCACATTGGGTATAACTCTTCGCCATGAGATATGTCTTATACTTGTCAATTGATCCATTTGCTTAACTTAATTTTTAAAACCCATTTGTTTCCAATATATTTCTATCAATGTGGGAGATCAACTAACTCTTAAACTTGGTTCTTTGTCATAGAACTCATCTCATCTCTCATAGCAGCCAACCATTTATCCAAAGTAAATGAACTTAGTGCTTCCTCATAAGAAGCACTCTCATCAAGATCACATGGAGTACACATGAAAGATTTAATTTTAATCTTAAAATGATGATGACGAATGGTTCCAAGTTCGCTTATACGTAACTAAGACTCTTGTGAGTCACTTTCTAGTGGTACACTCCTAGTATCTTTTATGATTCCAATATGTGGTAACTCTCCACCCTCACCAAACGATGGTGGAACTCCCTTAAGTTTTTGTAACTCAAAAAGTGCAAGATCTTTCTTTGTTTCACAAATATTGAGAAAATCATTGTCAATAAATAGGAATTCACGTGACTCTATATCCTTATTTCCTCCGTTAGGATATTCACCATACATTATATATCCTTTTGAGCTTTTTATATATCTTATGAATATATGTTTATTTGTTTTAGGGCCAAATTTTTCATATTTATGAGAAGTGGTGTGAACATAACCCACAGAATTTCAAGGCTGCAAATGTTTCAAATTTGGTTTTGTCATTTCATAGTTCATATAGGATTAAAGGAACAGACATATAAGACACACTATTCAAAATATAGGCAGTAGCTAAAAGAATATCCTCAAAATTATATCAAAAAGTTAGTTTTCAACATCATTGATCGAACCATTTCCAATAACATACTATTCATCATTGCAATATCATTTTGTTTTGATGTGTCAGGAATCGTTAATTTCCTGCGTATCTCATTTTGCTCACATGATTTTTAAACTCCTTTATTTATGGTTCTCACATTTAGCTACAAAGTGCTTGAAGTAATCCAATGCTTCAAAGTGATGAGAGATCAAATAGACAACTTAAACGTACGTAGTCGTAAAAGTAAGAAAATAAGAGGCATCATAGTGTACTTTCACATTCATAGGTCCACAAAAGGATAAGATGTCCTATGAGCTTTTTTATAAGACTTCCTACATGCTTTCTCAGCTAAACGTAACTCACATACAAGTAGGCTTATATTATCAAAAAATCTCAATAGACATTTTCTATCTAGTCTAGTCATTATATATTTTCCTGTGTGGTCTAGTCTATCATGTTATTTCAATATATTAGAAATAACATCATTATTTGAAACCATAAAGGAAAATAAATAATTATCTAAATCCAATATAAATAAACCATTTGAAATAAAACTGTGTCCATACAAAGTCCTATCCAAATAAATAGCTAAGGGCCATCAAAATGAAAAATAAAACCAAGTCCCAATATAAAAATAACTGAAAAATATATTACATTGATCTCTAGTTGTATAAATCACATCATGAAGAATTAACAAGTGCCCTAGAAGCATATTGAGTTAGTATGTGTCAACTCCAAACACTTCCTCTCAAGTTTTATTATCCAATATAGCATATTGTCTTCCTATTGGTATTTTTTTATAATCTATGAACTCAACTCGATCTCGAGTTACATGTTTAGTTGCTCTTGTATCTACAATGCATTCAGGGATTCAATGAGCAACAAAAATATGTGAACAAACATAAGTAATGAGGTAGTTGTATTTAGTGGATACATTCTCTGCTCAGTGCGCTCACGAGCAAAGTATAACACTTTTCCACAGTTATAGCATGTCAATTTGGACTTGTTTTTGCTAGCACGCTTACCTCTACTACACTTTGCTACATTTCTATCATTTGGCCTAAGATTATTTGTCACTCTATCAAATCTCCTATGTTGCTTGTGCTTGGGCTTAAATGCTTTGCACTTCCAGCTTGGGCAACAAAAAGAGTATTACGATGCACATCTATACTTTCCACATCTAGCTCCAAATGACGAGATATATAAGAAAAAGTTTTAATATTCTTATTTTGTGTCAAAAATTAGTTTTATTTGCACTCATGTTAGCTCAAGTAAAGATGTATCATAGCGATAACTTGTTGTTCATTAGTAAGATTATTGACAATAGCTTTTAGTTTACGAATCAAGGCAGACATTGATCTCAAATGCTTAGTCATAGTATATTTAGGGTCCATAACATACTGTTCAAACCTCAAAGTAGGAGCACAGAGCCTAATAGCCGATGTCCCCCTAGGCAATTTACAGCTGGTTCCACATATCTTAGGCAATTCTCAAACTTTTCAATAAAATCATTGTGCATGCTGTTAAGCATGGTAAAGTGAGTGCATCGATCTTTTTTTGTCCAAACCTGATATGCTTCTATATCACGAAGATGTTAGAAAGTATTTCTTTCCTTAGATTGTATCTTAAGGTGGGACTAATTTTCTAGGATCTCTTGTTCATTAAGCAGATATTAAATCTTCCGATGTCACATGTCATAATTGGTCCCATCCAGTTTTTTTTATTTAGTAAAGTCAACAATTATGTTCTTAGTAACTATTATTATTACATTCATTACGTGAAATTGATATTAGCATACATTTATTTTTATTCCCGAATTTAACTAGACCAAAGAATTCAATCCTACATAGTAAGATTGAGAATTTCATGAAAATGTAATAATCATTTCCCATTATATAAGTCAAAATACCACATCTAATTAATTTTGAATAAAATTTACAGAGGAATCTTAAAAAACTCATAACCCAAGCAGATATAATTCATTCATCAAGTATGAAAAATAAATAATTATTGCACTAAACACATTGTACATAAGCTCCACCTAAAACCCCATTGGTAATTTGATGTATCGTGTTAAGGTGATCTTAAAGTATATCGATAGACATAAAAAAAAAAAATCATTTTACACAGCCTGAATAATAAACTTACATTCCCGATATTACATTTCTAAACAAAATATTACTACAAGTCTTGTACAAAAATAATAAATAAATATAGATGATACGTAAGCGATATACTTATAAGTTATACTTTATCTATCTACATAAGAATAAATATATTTAATTTACACATGAGCCCAACAAATTACCAATATCAACTCTATCCAATTTTGTTTTTCAAAAAATACCAATGAATTCAAACATTTAATCATAGTGGTATGTATGATGGTTCAATGGATAGAAGACCTATATGCTCGACTAATTAGAAGAGTTTAATATGTTATCAAATCTTAGGACACATTCAATATGAAAATGCATTTAACAATAACAATTCAATATATGTATCCACAAATAATAATCTGTATAAATGTTTATGTAGTACTAAAAACTTGATTTAAGAAAGTATGAAAAGCATCCCAAAAATAACTTTTATTATCATCATTCTTTTTTAAGCATTTTACTAAAATTGATTTTTAAAAAATATTCTCTACCCTTGGTCTAATATATATATATATATATATATATATATATATATATACATATATGAATTTTGTAGACCAACCCAAGAGTACATGTGCCACACCTCAAAAAAGATGGACACCAAAATTTGCCGCACATGCCCCCATCTACATCTTGTGCATGTGGGCATCATTTTCTCTCAAAAGAGTATCTTGCCTCTATTTCACTCATCATGATGGAGAGTGTATATCACCTTCGCCATTTCCAACATTTTCGAGTGTCAAAACACAAAGTTTCTTCATCCAAATGTGTATATGTGTTTATATCATGAGAAAAAAGGATCATAAGTGCAAGGGTGAATCAAACACTCTAAGCTTAAAAGTGGGACTGGTAAAAAACATATTACCATTCATCGCCTTCTTCCATCACCAATTTTTCTAGTTTTTTCCAAATTCGTCCACCCATTTTCAATTGGTTATAATTTATTCATATTAAATCCAAATCAAGCGTATGATATGTCAATTTAAAGCTCATGAACCCAGATTTCGAACCATATAAAATTTATTTTCAGAAAATAATATTTTGATTGATTAAGAATAGGCTCAAAGTAACGCTCCAAGCATGAAATTTATAATTAGGGTTTCGTATTTCTCCATTTCCATGCAACAAAATTTCACCAAATTTGAATATGATACTCAAATACAAGAAATATTGAGAAATGTTAGTGAGGTCAACATCTCATTATATGTTGTATTGTGCAGCCCATGGTACAAAATTAATCAAATGGTATTTGGGTTGAAAGTTTTTTATAGAAAGAATTGGACAATCAACTAACGAAAGGGTTAAGGACATCTTCAATTGGTTGTATGATAAATATGTTCATTTTTATTGAGTAATGTTGGGATCCTAATTTTCTATCATTTACTATCACGCTTCTACTACTGAAGACATGTTGAAAAAAAAAAAAAGCAGGGTTTAAAGATTGTCTAATATCCTTATTTTCATCGTAACCTCATAGTTCACCTTTAACATTGGGAGGCATATATTAAATCCATTATAAAACTCATTGCCTTCTAACACCCTCGAGACTTTATTTGTTCACAATTAGATAACGAGCAAACCAATTAACATTCAAGATTCAATAGATTTTATGAAGAGTTGTTTTGAGTATGATGAAAGCGATAAGCGCTTGTCACTCGCAATTAACTATTTCTATTTTTTAATATTTGTTATAAATCTTATATTTTAACTCAAATTGTTTTTTATTGTAAGGATGTATTTGAAAAAAAAAAAGATACTTAATTTACTTTAGCCGAACCATATTGAAAGAAATTAGTTTTATTGGAGGTAAATACACCAAGCTCAAGACGCACCTGACCCAATCCACCTATAAAGTATTCACCAAGATGCAAGTAGGAAAAATAAGGAAGTGAATAGAAAAAGGGATAAAAAGTGACATAAAACTGATTTTCTCATCTACCATTGACTGGGCCACAATAAAAGGGATTTGATTGGTTGAAAAAGAGGACTTATGGGTGACTTATGCTGAAGGAAAGAGCTTCTTCAACCTTACGAGGCAAGGTACCATTCTTTTTATCTTCTCTCGGCTAAAAGGGTCTTCAATCTTATTGTACAGTGAGGTATGAGAAACCATAAAAGACTATAAAATATTTATTTCATAATGAATTTTTCCTCTAAACAACCCGTGGATGTAGGCCCTGTGCTAAACTACGTAAATTTGTGTGTCACATTCTCTATTTATATTTTCTATATTTTTTATCTATTTACTGGTATTGATGTACGTAGGGGTACCGTACCAACACCCCGAACCACCATCGTGGGCTTCAGACAACATTGATCAGGCCT
The DNA here is from genome assembly GCF_001411555.2 of Juglans regia. Taxonomy (NCBI): domain Eukaryota; kingdom Viridiplantae; phylum Streptophyta; class Magnoliopsida; order Fagales; family Juglandaceae; genus Juglans; species Juglans regia. Next base: position 27,602,796 of record NC_049903.1, read on the forward strand.
GGGTCACCACCGCGGGTCAGGAATGATTATTTCTCTTGTTTCGGCTTATTGGACGATTTTATGCACCAACATGTTTGTTAATTTAAGTTATTATATGTATTTCTTAATTCAAATTCTTTTATTGTGAGGTATCAAACATGTGTTTTTTTTTAGGTTCTTATTTGGGAATCAATATTAAAAATTTCACGAGATGTTCGGGGAATGAGATGAGATGAGAAATCTATGAATAAGAGTGAAATGATTTGTAAATAATAGTGAAATAGTTTGAGTTATGGTGTTTTATGAGATTCTGGGAAAGGAGAGAGAAAAAATTGAAGAAAATATTAAAATATTATTAGAATATATATTTTTAATATTATTTTTATGGGTTAATTACATTTTGCCCTTCGAACTTTCACTCAATTCACAATGTGCTTCGAAACTAATAATTGCTTCAAAGTGGACTTGCTTACTTTCAAAACTTATCAATCTCTCATTCCGTTTACCAGCAGCATCAAATCTAATGGTAACTGCCTCCACGTGCTGCTTATGTTCATAACATTCACTACAAAGATGTAATTTTTATCTAATTTATTATCATTGACCATATAAAATAATATATGCTATTAATTAATAATAAATCATAAATTATGTGATAATTTATGTCATTATATGTAAATAATTAATACATCATATATGAATAATCATATATAAAATTATTTGATACCTAAGTTTCAAGCAAGTATGAATAATCTATGTACACAATAAAATTATTTGATATTCATTAACCATATATAAAATGCATGATATTATTAATAATTATGCATATTAAAGAGTAAAGTCTAAATTAGTAAGTAGCAACATCAACAATATAATTATAGTAAAATATTTTTTTAATGAGTTAGTTACATAATCCACATTAATAATTCAATTAATTTTAATTTAGTAATTTAAATAATTTTTTATTAATTTATTTGAAAAACAAAAAGATAAAAAAATAATAATAATTAGGCCGAAACGGACCGATCGGACCGGACTAACGTCGGTCTGGAGAAAATGATGGATAGTTACTATTTACTAACTTAGACTTTACTCTTTAGCATGCATAATTATTAATCATATCATGCATTTTATATATGGTTAATGAATATCAAATAATTTCATTGTGTACATAGATTATTCATACTTGCTTGTAACTTAGGTATGAAATAATTTTATATATGGTTATTCATGTATGATTTATTATTAATTGATAGTATATATTATTTTATATTTTATATGGTCAATGATAATAAATTAGAAGAAAATTATATTTTTACAGTGAATGTTATGAACATGAGCAGCACGCAGAGACAGTTTTTGTTAGATTTAATGCTGTTGATAGATGTAAGAGGGGGATTGGTAAGTTTTGAAAGTAAGCAGGTCCACTTTGATGTAATTATTAGTTTAGTGGCACATTATGAATTGAGTGAAAGCTCGAAGGGCAAAATGTAATTAACCTTATTTTTATTTTGAGATTTGAAAATTTTGAACTGTTTTTGTATTTTATTTGAAATTTTGAAAAAGTTGTTATAATTAAGTAATGATTAGATAAAAAAGTTAAAAATCTGAAATTGAAAAATATTTATATTTGAGTGATATTTGAGAATGAAACAAGATAAGATTAAATTAGATGATATAGGATGAAATGAAACCATTTCATGTTTCAAACAGCCCCTTAGAGTAGAAATTTAGGGATTTGGATTGAAGTTTGGTTGGGTTGAAGACTTGGAAGTTGAATAAGCATATGGGAATGGATGTTAGTTACTTTTGGGTTGAAGACTCTTGTTAAGTTAAAAGCTTTGGTTTGGACAATGATATTCTTAATTCTAATTACTTCTATATCTTTTTAGAAGACTTTTATACATTTTTGTTAATATTATTGAAATCATAATTGCTTTTTTATATGTATCATAGTTTTTTTTTTTGTAGCTATTATATGTAATTAGGTATCTATTCTTCTAAATTCATTCAGTTATATCTATTCTTCTAAATTCATTCAGTTACATTAAATTATTAAAATTGTACAACAAATAAATTAAAAATAAAAAAAAAGTATGGGTGATGAATTGGGCTAAAAAGGCCTTAAAATGGGAAAACGGGCCTTTCAAGGCCCAAAACCATACTATCCAATTCTAGTGGACAGGAATGGGGCGGTTGGACTTCCTCACTTGATCATTGGGATGGGATCAACCAACCTGCTGATGCTGCGCGGGTGGTGTGTAGCACTCCTAACACATGTAATTGGGGGTGACAATATGATACGATTAATTAGATTTGAGTTTGATATAAATGGACTTGAATCAAAACGAGTTCCTCTGATAAAATGCGATTAATAAATGAGTCAATTACAGGTTAACCTGCTAAGCTGAAAATTAACCGGTATAACACAAATAAATTATATTTTAAAATTTTATAAATATTTAGTCTTATATGTCTTTTTTGTTGTTGAGAATATGCAATATTAATATTAGTATTTGACTACTTATCTCTCAAACTCTTAAACTTTTTTTGGTCAATATGTAATTTATTTTATGAAAATATTAATTGTCTTATATATTATTGGCTTAGATATTGATAATAAAATATTTTATCATGAATCCAATTGTAATTGTGAATGATTTATATAATTAGCCTGATATTATATATAAAATTATATTAATTTTGTTTAAAAATAAATATACGGGCTAGCTCAACCCATTTATTTGAAATGGGTTAAACGAGTTGAATTGGATTAAACGAATTAAAATAAGCTAAATGGTCGTGTTCAGATTAATCCAATAAAATTTAATTATTAAATGGGTAAAACAGGTCATACCATGTCTAATACTCATGACTTGACACGACAGAAACATGATCAATGAACACGAACTACCACTCCTACTCGTCACATACAAATAAAAAATTCAACTTAAATAAAAAAATAAAAATAAAAAGAATTAGACTTAATTGAAATTGCAAACTAAAAATAAAAAACCTTAAATATTAAGCAAACCAAATATTGAAAAATATTAAAAAAACTTACAACATAATAAAATTAGGAAAAAATTATAATTATAATTAAAACATAGGAAAAATAAATTGTTTACCCTTTAGAGGTCGCCCTCGTGTGTGGCCACCTCTTGGACAAAACCAAATCACGGTTGGCCAATATTAGTTTGATTTGATAAGAAGAATATTGGTTATTTTTTGTTTTATTGATTTCAATTTTTTTTTTAATTTTTATGTGCTTTTTATTTTTTTTTTAAATTTGATTTATTTTTTTTTTTAGTTTTATATTTTTTTGCTAACTGAGCATGTTGTTGGTTAGGTATTTTTTAAGAGTAATAGTATACGTATAATACTTTTATAACTCTTTATATGATTATATTTGAAAATAATGATATTTTTATAATATTTTTTATAACTCTTTATATGATTATATTTTAAAATAATGATATTTTTAATTATGTAAAAGATATGTGTTTATCTTTTTCTAATTTTTTCTATGCAGTGAAAGAATACCATGTATATATGACATGTGTTTGTTCATGATTCATTATTAATTGGGAAATGGATATCAATTTAGCAATTAATAAATTAAGTTAATAATAATTGATGATAATAATTTTAAGTTAATAATAATTTTAGAGTACAATATGTGATATTTTAATTTGAGTAATATTATTTATTATTTTAATTTTTATTATCCTCTCATCATCTCATAATGTGATATTAAATGATAAGTTTATAAGAGAAATATAATAAATAATTTATAATTACCTAATATCATATTATATGATGATGGAAAGATAATAAAAATTAGAATAATAAATAGTATTACTCTTTAATTTTATTACATAATTTTATATTATTAAAAATTAATTATTATATAAAAATATATAAAATGCGATCGGACGAGAATATCGGCAATTCAACGTTACCTTAAGCAAAAGAGAGAAAAGAAGAGAAAGGAAAAGAGGAAAACGGTATTTATCGGTAACCGGTAATGGTAGGCGGTCCAACCCTCACCCCTTATTTCTGCAAAGAACGGACCCAACCGCTGTATTTCTGTCTGCTTCTCTGTACAAGACCCAACCTATTCTCTCTCTTTCTCTCTCTTGCGCTCTCTGTTATTTCATCTACGGCTGTTCTTCCATCGGCGCCGACCTTTTTTCGGTATTTCTTTGATCAAGGTATGCTTTTCCGACAAAACTTTCTTCTCTTTGAATTTTCTGTATTTTCTCGATCGATCATCGTTTGACAGTTTTACGTCAATATGGACGTTTCTCCCTGTATAGATGTTTTTTTTATCCGATCGTGCAAAGCACTTGATGGTTTTGTGTTTTTACCTTTTGATCTCCCTATAGATGGTTTTATTGCGCTATTTCCGGCTTTTGGTCGTCAATATTTGCTCCTTTTGTCGTTATGGCTGTTTGGAGAAAGTTTTATTATTTGCAATATTGCTTTTTGGGTGCTTTAAAAATCTTGGGTGTTGCTTCTTTTGGAAGCCAAGTCTGAATTTGACATGAAGAAATTTTGGGTTGCGCTCTTCTCTTTGGTAATCTATCATTGTTTTTTTTTTTTTTTTTTATATATTAATTTTTTATGCATTAAAAGCTGGACGCTTGATCATTACTGATGATGAGATCATCGGCTGCATTTCCCAGCTACTTTTTTTTTCGGTGGAGATTGTTTTGTATTGCATACTGCCCCACCATCACTTGTGTTCTTGCTAATATTATCCTGGTAACATTGTAACATATTCATTATATATGGGGTAGATATCTCATATGCCATAGATACGAAGGCCTCGCCCTTTTCCCTATTGGGTCGTTTGTTATCATGTCTTTGCCTTCCGAGTCACATAAAAAAATGGTAAAAATCTAAAATAAACGTCTTTGTTTTTCAAATTTATTATAAAACTGAACCTGTTGTGTATCAGGCTTATATGGAACTGAACTCCTTAATACAGTTCCTATGCCATCTTCCTTGTTTCAATGCATGCCTCTTTCCTAATTTATTGAACATGGGTAGTATGCAGTTATTTGACACTAACTTCACCATCAGATGCATCGATTATGGTGGTCTTGCTGCTTGAATTGCACTTCTCATTTTTCAATGGAGTAAACTCACCAGAATTTATATGGCTTTCATGTTCAGGGGACAATATTTAATTGGTGGAAAGTTATAACCTAAGTAATTATGATCTGAAGCTTAATCATATCTATGATGACTCTTGTTACAAGAGCTGTTTGTTGCATAGAGGAATTGTTAGATATAGCTATCGTGCTAGTTTTCTGTGGATTACCCTAGCATCAACTACTAGGTTCAGATGGTTTTTATGATGCAGGTTTGGGGTGTGATCTATCATTACTTCTCACTTGTATTGAGTATGAACTTGAAAAAGGATTTTATTCAGTATGGAAGTTTTGGAATGATGCCCTGTTTGCACTAGCAGGTGAGAAGTTTTTTATTATTACAAGATCTCTCCATCTCTGAATGAGACATACCCTTCTCCATGCTTTCTTACATTTTGAGGTTGATTGGATCATTTTATTTTCACAGCATCCTTGACCTTAACTTCCTAGTTATCTTATAATATATTTGGCAATATTTCAAATCTTTATTTCTTGGATTTTACAGCTTCTAAGCTCCATAGGGATTTTGATTTAGCTAGCACTAAGATTGTCATATTTAGGATGTGGAAGTTGTCGGGTGGCTTAGATTTTGTGGCTTCAGTTTTCATTCTGAACTGCGATTGGTTTGCAGGCACTTTTTAAATTGGGCAACTGGAGAGCGGGTTTGAACTGAGGTCCTGATTTCTCTTAAGGGTTTAGTAGCATGATCTGCTGCTACATTGAAGTGCTATAATCCAGTATTCATGTAGGCAGAACAAAGTATATGGCGCTAACTGCAGAATTGGTTAGTTGTTGTTCTATCGGAATTCTTTTTTAGAACGGGTCATTATGCCTCAGGATTCAGCCTTTGTTGACTTAAATGACCTAGGGGATGTCACTGCACGGGAGTGTACTTACTGGCATTTGGGCCATCATCACATGCCATTTCTTTTATGCTTATTTGGTGGTGCTGAGGGGATTATACATAGCTTCTTCTGTGGATCAATATTAGTTTTTGTTTCCTGGCAGTTTATCCAGTAGTCGGAATCACATGAATCAACTGGATGATTCGGGTCAATGGATTTAGTGACATCTGAGCTGTTTGCTAAGAATTAGGTGGTCAAATCTTACAAATTGTACTAAGTGCCTCGAGTGAAGCACAAATGTTACCAGCAGCATTTGGTTACTTATGCTGTTTTTGAATATAAGGCTTTGTTTCCAGTTTAATATATTTTTTCAGGAGGGAGGAAAACTACAATGTTGAGACTTGTTACGATATAGTTGTTGAGATGGAGGAAAGGGGATTCTCTTGGCAGGGAGGCTGATTACTCAATTGGTGAAAAGGGTTGCTCAGTTTCTGACAAATATTCTTTGTAGCTTGATTCCAAATGGCATTGCCTGAGTTTTGATCATCGAGTCTATCTCATTAACCTGTTAGGTTTTTATTTTTTCTGATCAGGACCTCTCTGAGGGAGAGTATTATGAATGTGTTTGAATCTCTATTTATTTGGATGTCCTTTTATAAGGTACTTGTAAGCCTTGTAATGCGTGTTATCATATATTGTAAAGAATGTGTTTCATAAGAATCCATAATTTTTTATGAGACTTGTTGTAGTATAAAAAGGATTGCACCTGGAAGTAATGTGTAAAAATTTCGTTTATGCCTAATATATATGTATGGGTTGTGTAATTTTACAGCAGCGCAACCTATAAAAGAATATTTACAGCAGTGTTGTGTAATTGTTTTAATGATGTTTAATGAAATGATGTAAAGTTTCAAATGAAAAACTTATGAAGTTGGGATTTTTATCTTCCAAATGATGGAATATTTTCTATACTTTAAAGATATTCTCCAAATTTGCTTAACATGCTGTTGTCCTCATTAAGGAGCTAAGAAAGAAACCTTAAATCAATTTTGCAGCTCAAAATTAAGCATGTGGGAATTAAATGCATGCAACCGTTATAACCGCAAGGGGTTGGCCCAAGTGGTGAAGGCCTTGGTCTTGGGGTATAACTCCCTTCAAGGTCCAATGTTCAACATCTCATGGGTGCAAACAATCCTTTGGGGCCACATTCCTGGTGAAAAGTCAACGATTTAACCAGTTTAGTGTAGGGAAACTTCGGAGGGTGCGGTGCATGGGACTGGGGTTTACTCTACAGGGGTGGGTCCGAAGTGCCTTGCCTTGGAGAGGTTCCCCGACATAAAAAAAAAAAGAAGCATGCAACCGTTAAAGAAATTTTTTCACTAACTGTGACGAAAATTAGGGTCTCTTCTATTCAATGGTTTTCTCATCTACTTCCTTCTCTCTCACTAGTAAATTTGATTTTCTTTTTGAAATGAGGATTTTAAGCAAGAGGCTGAGAGCTTCAGAAGTTTTAAGTAATTTGATTTTCTTTTTGAAATGAGGATTTTAAGCAAGAGGCTGAGAGCTTCAGAAGTTTTAAGTGCCTCTTCTATGGTTCTACCACACTTGTTTCTGCTCTACTTTATGACTTCAATTTTACTTGTCTAGTAGGAGGCTGAGTCATAAGTTTTAACGAGTCAACTGAAGTAATTTAACTGCTACAGATAAGGCCTCTACTTTCTTATTTGGCCTAGCTAATGAAATTGCAATCATGTCTTCACATGATTGGTATGCCTTGTTGACAACTTCATAAGCTTTATAAGTCAATTGAAGTAACTGACTGCTATATGTTATGACTCGGATTCCTCATTTGGTCTGTATTGAAGTTGGGATCTCCTTGCATGACTGGTATGCCTTCCTTTGTTGGGAATATTCTTATTTTTAGGCAAGCATGAATTTCAAGCTGGTGGTGATTGATTTACACTGTTGGGAAGGGTATCATCTAATTTTCTATTGCATTCTCGCTGGTTGTTCAACTGTTTATCACTAATTATCTTATGTTATAGACTTGATCATTACAAAAATTGTATAGTGGTTTTCTAAAGTTGGTAGCGAGGAGTATGATGGATAGTGGTTTATTCTAGATTTACAGCTGATTATGGGTTTCAGGGGAGGTTTCTCAGTCTTTCTAGAACCCGTCATTGAGCCACCGAGCAGTTGATGAGATTCATCTATCTTAGTTATGGCATCAGTCAACTTGACTTCGTGTTTACAGTTGCTACTAATACAGCTCTGTTCACTGTCTCTGTTAAGGTATATATCTATGTGCCTTGTTGATATTAGTTAGTTTGACCACTGTTGGATCTCGTTGTTTTGATGTCATGGGTGAATAAGAGTTGAAATTAATTCTTGGGAAAGTTTGATCTCTTGGATTTTCTTAAATCATTAGGGCAACTCATCCCAAATAATTCTTGGGTGATCTGAAATTAACCCTTGAGTATTTTATTCCATCATTTCCATCCCAATATGTTTTAGAAAGAAGAGTTTTGGGGTTGAATTTCAGATTTAGTTCAATTTCTCATTTACCCCTATATTAATTTAAGTTGATCCTTTGGTTCCTTGATTACTCTTCAGAAGGTGGATAGGAAGAGCTCTCTTTTTTCTTCCACCGGTGTACCTTTACCAACTTCTATGCCCTTTTGTGGGGGATTACTCTTTTCAGGTCCAGGAAAAAGAAAAGGTTCTGCCAATTATTTCTAGGATAAAGAAAGTTCATACATGATGACTGTTACCCCTCTTACACCTGCTAAGTGGATCCTCTGATCCAAACCCAGGTAATGTCCTTCCTATGAGTAGTTTTTCCCCTATTCCTTCCACCGTTTCCGAGCATTAATTATTATAATATCCTATTGCTATTTGTGAGGGGTAAAGTGTGTAGTGAGCATTAATTTCACTTCCAAATTTAATTTATTAATCTTGTTTCCTTGTCATGCCTTTACTTTTAGCGTCTCCTTTTTTATAGCAAAGAAAAAAATTTCTCCTTTTTGTCTCTTTGCCTCAATTTGTCAGGAGACGAACGCATGGGGTGATTGACTTAACAATTGGGAGACTGGGGCTGCCAAGTATATTTTCATTGTTTCTATTCCGGTTATTATAGAAGCTTAAATGCACAAAGCATCCTAGTTTATGATGCGTTGCTTGCAGCATAAACTTTTTACATTCTTTGCTGCTTGAAATACTGTGGAGATCTGGTGAGTCACGATGTGAAACTTATTAGCCTGGCTGTCTGGGTCAAGCTACAATAAGTTCTTACTTTGTTTTGTACCAAATACTTGATTTACTTTGTAACATCTTGGGATTTTGCAGTTGCTATATGAAGAGTATAGCAGAATCCGGGTGGGAAAATCTGTTCCCATCACCACATATTACCATGTCCGTTGATTCTTTGAGCTAACTTGTTACTTTAGTTGATTGTGATTTATGTAACTGTATTATTGAGTGCTGTATTGATCCTTCTTTTGTTAGGTGGGATTTATGCTCAATTTAATCTCTCTCTCTCTCTCTCTCTCACACACACACACGCGCGCGCGCGCACACACATTTTTAATGACTACTTGAATTGTGGCATTTGTTTGTTCTCAAGACCTTGGTCCTTACTGGTAAACAGATCTATAATTTCTTGTGGCCTGAGAACTTACCTCCCATGTGTCCAAGATCTATAGGGGTGGGTGGAAAGGGTGAAAGCTAACAAAATAATGCATGAAAAACCTTGGGATTATACATGTTGACATTGACATTGAGAAAACTGGAGTTGGTTGCGTGCGCGAAAGACTAGAGGAAGGTTGGAATTGACACCATTTTAGTTATCTATTGCTTACTTTAGATAGAAATGTCACAGGTGAAACCTGTAGAGCAGGATCATAATGCGAAATTGATAGTATTGATAGAAGGTTCTGTGGATGATGCTATAATAAATTATGGATCTTTTTGGAAGTTTAAAAGTTCCATATCAAATAGGTGCCAGTCCATATCATGCAGACAAGGCTGATCTAACTGAACTCATATAACCCGTCTCTGTAGGTTCTTTAATTCTATTGTGCTGCTATTCCATTTCTAATTATAAGTTCCTATTAATAGTTCCAATCAATAGTTTTTTTTTTTTTTTAATTTAGAAGTCCTTCCCCACTTGTGAAAACATGATGGATCTCAATTTTATATTAGAAGGCCAGAGGCCAAAGGGCATGATTCATTGGACTGACACATGCGAGACCTTATATTTTATACACCTTAATTAATAACCCAAACTCGTGATTTTGAAATTGAATCAGAGACTTTTAATTATGGTTATGTGTGGTCACATATGTATGACCTGGCAGCTATAGCACCCTCGTTGGGGTACTAATGGTTGAAAACAGTTGCAGTCCAAAAAACTATCTTCGAAGTCCACTAGTCAAAATAAAATAACGATAAACAATAAATATTCTAATGATGCTCTATGAAAATGGAATGTGAGAGAATTTGTAAATGCGATGCTAATCATCCTTGGACCAAGTGTCATCACGCTCTTCTATAACCAGGGTGGAGGAAGGATCATGGGTTTAATCCAATGGGATGCATGAGATGTGTATTTTACTATTCTAAACAAAGAAAATGTAAATGTGATACTTATCAAAAAAAGAAAAAAATGTATTTGTGATGACGAAAAAGGGGCTCCACCTTTTTTTTTAATTAATTTGGCATGGATGCGTACATGACTTTCACCCTTTATTAAATTCTTTAGTAATTTTCAGTACTCTACTAATGTTTAGAATACTTTTCTTCATGTGCAGGTTGTTTTCTGGCAGATTCCGGTTTAAGCACTTAATCTTTGTAGCTTTTTGGTGCTTGTTATGGGGCATAGACATTTATTCAGCACATCCCAATCATTAGAGAACGAGCATGATCAGAACTGGAACCATATACATGCCGAGCAACATTTTGTGAATCTTGGTATTGTGACTTTGAATGCCTTGCACAATTGTTTTTAGGGACTAAGATCAATAATGTGATCATTTAATGTGCAAGATAATGGTTATGAGATGTTCCTTGACTGCTTTGGGCACCACATACCCCTAAATTTCCTTCTGTTTATATTACTTATTCTCTGGTTTATAATATCTCAGATTTAGCATAGAGTAATGAATGAGATTCCATATTATGTAGAAGGGAGAAGTTCTTGCAGTTTATAATTATTTCAAGGGGAAGATGCAATCTCGGAGCATGGAGGAGGATTTTCTGCTGCCTCGAATGTCCACGAAGACCCAAAAATTACACAGATCATCACGATGGAAGTTATTGACGCACAGACAACTTCGCCGATGCCAATGGCGACGTCTGCGAGTAGTGGAAAGGTTGGGAGTTCCACCTTAGAGGAAGGGGAAATTTCGGGACAAAAAGGCGAGGATGCTCAGGTTACTGTGGGCGAGCCTTTGCCTTCTAATTAGACACAGATAGTGTCGACTGAAGTGAAGGAAGTTATGGGTGGGCCAAACGAGAGGTTTTTGGGGCCGGAAGTGGAGAACATGGTCTCATTTTTGGCGGGAGGGGACTTTGTCGATGGATAGGAGATGGGTACCAATCAGTTGGATCTTGTTATGGATTCCATGTGCAGTGAGGAAGAGAATATGGGGAGCCCGTCACTCTTATAGATGCTCCCACCGCTAATAGCACCTTAGGCATCAGATTGGGTACTAAAAAAAGTAAAGGAGCTTCATGGTTGGGTGAGAATTTCCTGTGATGGGTATGAAGACCAATTCATGGCCCTTCTAGTAGCCATGGAAGCTGGTAGATCCACAATAATGAAGTCAGCTGTTAAAAAGGAGAGAGAGTTGAAACGGTTGCAATGCTCCATTAACTATGATAATAAGGAGGGTGCTTCAGGGAGAGATAGAACAAAAGGGAGGGATGTTTCTTCTGTTAATGAAGCCTAAAATAATGTCTTGGAATGTGAGAGGGATCAATGAAGTAAATAAAAGACTATATATTAGTCAGACTGTTCATCCGGGTTCCGGACCGGATTTCCGGGTATACCCGGCCCGGAACCCGGCTTCAAACCCGGGCCGGGTTTCGGCCCGGATACACCCGGGTTATGACCCTGGCCGGAACCCGGGTTTCTACAACCCGGAAATCCGGGTTCCAGCTTCAACCCGGGTTTTTTTTTTTAAATTTATTTATTTTTAATAAAGGACATATTATTTTAAATACAGTATGTTCCAACTTCAACCAAATTTTTTTTTTTCTACAGTATCTATTTTTTTCAAAAAAAAATATAAAGCTCAAAAAGTTTTCTTGGTGAAACTATCGGCTATCTTAAGCCTTACTCTGCTACTCAATTGGAGAATTCATGGAGAAACACATATCAAGGTAAAACCACACTCTACACCCACAAAATAAGAAGACCCTAAAACCGAAACTAATTGTTTGGAGAGCCAACAATCGTCTCGGCAGATGAAACTAATTTTAAGTCAATGTAGTTTGTGAATTAACAAACTAATCCAAATACTGCACATTGTACTGGTTATAAACTAATTTATATTTAAAGCATGGATTTAAGTGATAAATTCCTACAATGCACTTAATAACTAATTCCTTCATCATTAGCTTCGGACGGTCAAAGGTTTATTCAAACCCAGATCAAGCCGAGTCCTAGAATCGGGCTCTCTCCAAAGTAAACTTGCCAGAGATTAACCAAACCCAGAAGCCCGCTTATGGAAAACTCAACAATATATAGTTTCTAATAATCCAAACCCAGAAATCCAATGGAGAGAGAGAGAGAGGGAGATAGAGATAGAGAGAGTGAGAGAGAGACAGACTCACGGGGTCACGGTGACGGCGACGAAGATGCGGCGGCGGCGATGGGGTCGCGGCGAGAAGGCACGGATTTAGGGTTTCTCCTTTCGCAAGCGGCAAGCGTAACGAGAGAGAGAGAGATAGCGAGAGAGACAGACTCGGGGAAGGGGGGGGATTGTGGTTTTCGTTTAGACCTGGGTACCGGGTTTAAAACCCGGTACCCGGATTTGTAACCCGTATCCGGGCCGGATGGATCCGGGTTTTTCAACCCGGATTTCGGCCCGGATTTTTCCGGGTTCCGGACCGGGCCGGGAAAAAACCCGGCCCAGTTGAACAGTCCTATATATTAGATCCCTCCTCCAAAGTTGGAAAGTAGACATTGTTTGCCTACAAGAAACTAAATTGGCAGTTATTTCTCTTCGCATCATTAGGAGCTTGTGGAGCTGTTTGCAAGTGGGATGGCATTACTTACCATCCAATGGAGCATCCGGGGGTATATTAGTTATGTGGGACAAAAGAGTGGTGGAAAATAAGGAAAATTTCATGGGGAATTATGTGGTGGCATGTTCGTTTAAGAATGTCATGGATGGCTATCAGTGGGCTTTTGTAGGCATATATAGGCCTAATCTTGATCGGTCTCGAAGCTTACTTTGGGATGAGTTGGCCGGTATTAGTAGTATTTGGGACTTACCTTGGTGTATTGGAGGTGATTTCAATGTCACCCGTTTTCCGAGTGAGAGATCGGGTGGAGTGGGCTTCAACCAACCCATGGTAGAATTTTCTAACTTCATTTCTGAGCAGAATTTACAGGATATACCTCTTGCAGGTGGTTCCTTCACTTGGTCTAACAACCGAGATCTTCCATCTTGGCATCTTGGTCAAGGATAGACAGATTTCTAATTTCACCGGATTGGGAGGCACACTATCCGAAGCTTATTCAGAAGAGACTACCCAGGTTGTGTTCAGATCATTTCCCTATTCTATTGAATTGTGGGGGCATTAGAAGTGGCTCAAGGCACTTCAAATTTGAGAACATGTGGTTGAAGTCAGAGGGTTTTTTGGACAGAATAAGCCAATGGTGGTCTTCCTACCACTTCCATGGAACTGCTAGTCACAAGATGGCTTGCAAATTAAAGTCGTTGAAAAAGGATTTAAAGGAGTGGAATACACAAGAGTTCGGTAATGTGGAAAGCCAGAAATCTGTTCTAATGGAGGAGCTTAAGGCTTTGGAAGGTGTGGAAGAGGTGAGGCTTTTTTCTGAAACCGAGCGGGCTCGCAAATCCCAAGTGGTTGCAGACATTGAATGGTTGTCTCTATTGGAAGAAATATCATTGCGTCAGAAATCACGAGCTTTATGGTTGAAGGAAGGGGATAGAAGCACCAAGTTCTTTCACCAAGTGGCCAATTCACATAGGCGGAACAATGCGATAGATACCTTATTGATAGACAGGGTGGTCTCATCCAACCATACCGAGATCTCAAACCACATTGTTCATTTCTATGGTACGTTGCTTTTGGAACAATTTGAGTGGAGGCCGAGACTTGACGGGATGGCCTTTGATGTTAGGTAGGTCCGATCGGTGATCAAGGGTATGGCGAGTGATAAAGCTCCAGGTCTGGCTGGTTTCTCCATGGCTTTTTTTTTCAGATGTGTTGGGATGTGCTTAGAGATGATATCATGGGGGTTTTTAAGGAATTTCATAGAAGCGGGTGGTTTGAGAAAAGTCTTAATGCTACTCTCTTAGCACTCATTCCCAAAAAGCCAGGCGTGGAAGAAGTGAAAGATTTCTGTCCCATTAGTTTGGTGAGTGGTATGTACAAAATTTTATCTAAAGTATTGGCAAACAGATTGAGTAAGGTGATGGAAAAATTGATTTCGAAGCCTCAAAATGCATTTGTTCAAGGTAGGCAAATCCTTGATTCGGTACTGATAGCCAATGAATGTCTGGAGAGTCGAGTTAAATCGGGAGAGCCTGGACTCCTTTGTAAGTTAGACATGGAGAAAGCTTACGATCACGTCAATTGGAGTTTCTTAATTTATATGTTGGAGAGATGTGGCTTTTGTTCTAAATGGTGTTCTTGGATCCTTCATTGTATTTCCACAACCTGTTTTTCTGTATTGGTGAATGGGACGTCCAAAGGTTTTTTTAAAAGCTCCCGAGGTTTGCGACAAGGAGACCCCCTTTCTCCTCTTCTATTTGTTTTTGTGATGGAAGAGTTCAACAAGATGATTTCAGGGGCGGTAGAGGGAGGGTTCATATCAGGATTCTCAGTAGGAGAGGCAAGTTCAGGTTCGCTTAACATTTCCCACCTATTGTTTGCTGACGATACTCTAATCTTTTGTGAAGCCAGACATGAGCAAATTCGAGCTGTGAGAGCTCTTTTATTATGCTTTGAAGCTGTGTCAGGTTTGAAGGTGAATTTGGCTAACTCAGAGATAGTGCCAGTGGGACATGTACCCAATGTGGAGAGTCTGGCGTCCATCCTGGAGTGCAAGATATCTCAGTTGCCTATGAAATATCTTGGTCTTCTGCTGGGGGCGGCGTTCAAATCGAAAGCTATTTGGGATGATATAATAGAAAAAATGGAAAGGAAACTAGCTGGTTGGAAGATGATGTACTTATCTAAAGGGGGCCGGTTAACTCTCATAAAAAGTATTCTTTCTAACTTACCAACATACTTCCTTTCACTATTTCCACTTCCCGCCAAGGTGGCTCATCGCATGGAGAAAATTCAACGTGATTTCCTGTGGGGAGGGATCAAGGAAGAGTTTAAATTTCACTTGGTGAAATGGGCCACAATTTGCTCCCCCATTAAGGAAGGAGGATTGGGTATACGGAATTTGAGATCATTCAACCAAGCCTTGCTTGGCAAATGGTTATGGAGATATCACCATGAACGGGAGGCCTTGTGGCGAACCGTCATTGCCTTGAAGCACGGGGAATCATGGGGAGGGTGGTGTTCCAATGAGGTGAGTGGACCCCACGGAGTAGGGCTTTGGAAACATATCAGAAGAGGATGGGACATCTATGCAGCACACACTTGCTTCAAAGTCGGCAACAGTGTTAAGGTAAAATTTTGGCATGACTTATGGTGTGGTGATCGGGCACTCAAGGATGTTTATCCAGGAGTTTACAGCTTAGCAAGACGGAAAGAAGCATCCATTGCTGATCTAGTTAGCTTTTCCAATGGCTCCTCCCAATGGAACCTTACTTTCAATAGAAATGCACAAAACTGGGAGATGGATGACATTTCGGCCTTTTTTGACCTTGTGTACTCCACTCGGGTGTCGGGGGAAGGAGAAGACAAGTTATATTGGTGTCCCTCTAAGAAAGGAGCTTTTACGGCCCGTTCTTTTTATCATTCCTTAAATGTGCACAACTTAGTCCCGTTCCCATGGAAGAGCATTTGGAAGACAAAGGCACCTCTAAAGGCAGCTTTCTTTGTTTGGACAGCCTCTTGGGGAAAGATTCTTACTGTAGATAACCTGAGGAAACGCGGCATCATAGCTATGAATTGGTGTTACATGTGTAAGAAGAGTGGTGAGTCCATAGACCATCTCTTACTATATTGTGAGATTGCCATGTCCTTATGGACTGAAGTCTTAGCACGGGTGGGGTTAGCATGGGTGATGCCGGAAAATGTACGTGAGTTTTTAGCCTCTTGGAGAGGTATTAGGGGCAACTCTCAAATTGCATCCATATGGAAGATGTTACCTATTTGTCTATGGTGGTGCATTTGGAGGGAGCGGAACGCAAGATGCTTTGAAGATCAAGAGAGATCAACGGAAGAGCTTAGAACTTTGTTTTTCAATACTTTACTCCATTGGTCAATTGTAATTGATTTTCAGGGCAGGTCTTTTCACGATTTCCTTGTATCCCTAAGTATATGTCTCGTGTACTTGGGCATCCTTTGTATCACTTTTGATCAATAAAATTTTGTTTACCGATAAAAAAAAAATTATTTCAAGGGGTTTCAATTGTGACTTAGACTTTTCATTTTGGAGCATAATCCTATAGGTGGTTTGCCTTTCCTTTGGTTTTTACAAATATTTGAGTCAATTCACAGCATTAAGTGCGGGACTTGAGTAATGCCACCTACAATGGAATGGCCTAATGAGGATATTAGAGATTTAAATTTTCTTTTTTTTTCGGGGGTGGGAGGGGGTTGTAACACTTCATATTCAATATGAGAGGATGTTGAATGGGATCTCAAATTACTTGTGAAGGAGTTCTCGTGGCATAAAATGATTACATGGGCTTCAATTGTAACTTTGCTAGGTCTTTTGATGTTGGGCCCAGATGTGGTTTGGGATTTTTTTTTCTTGTTATATGTTTTACCCAGGTAAGTGGGTGGAATTTTTTGCTTGGGGGCTTCTTATACTACTACCATGGCGTAATGGTTTGGATGCCCTGTCCTTGGGCCAAAGGGGAGTCGGTCACATTTTTGCCACTTTGCTCTTCAGAAATTGGAAACCTTTTGATAGCAAAGTTGCAAACCTACGAGGGTGGGGCTTTTTGCTCGGGGCTTCCTATACTACTACCATGGCCTAAGTTTATCAGGATATGCATTGTAGTGGCCTCATAGTTGCATTTGAAGCATGGAAAATTTCTTAAACAAACATTTAATGGGTAGAAAACTGCTAATGAGAATTGAAAGATGTTATTCTTTTATATGGTGCTGACAATGGTTCTACTTAGTGTATAACCTCTGCTCTTGTGCCTATTCTAATTCTGGACTTTTTATTGCAGCTGGGGCTGGCACATCAGACAATGGTTCATTCTTTTATCCTGTGGAAAATATGTCTCTAGATGGAACACATTTTGCTTCTCACTGGAGCCCTCCACCACGGTCAACTGCAAATCCTTCCTCAAGTCACAATGCAGAAGTACTACCTTATCAGCCAGATGCATCAGGCCCATCTCATGATCCTTTTGTGCATCTGCCAACTGCTGGAATGTTCTCTACAGTTCCGGATTCTTATGCACAACATGCATCTTCTTCTAATTATGAGTGGCCGACATTCCATGGCGTTGAGGGCAGTTTTGTTGATCTTACAGTGCCAAGCGGAAGGGGGCCTCACAAGCGAAAAAGTCCTGGAATTCCTTCAGTCTGTGAGAGAGGCAGTACAAGCAGATACTACAATGCTGGAAGTTCTCCCGATCTTCCATCATCTTCAGAACTGCGGCTGGAGAAATCAAGTATTGATTCTCAGTACATGCCTTGGGATCACATTACCATGAATCCCATTTATAGAGGCAGTGGCCTTTCAATTAGGGGTGAGGGTTCTTTGAGGAATGTCAGAAGCCGGTCTGCACTTGATTTGGAATCAAACCTCACTAGGACCCATCTGTCGACCAACCCTTCCTATTCTGTAAGCCACCCCATTGACCATTCCAGCCCTGTGGATGTTTTGGTTCAGGGTTCTAGTGCTTTGACACGGGATCGGAGTCTAATTAACATGTCTCCTGCACCTGGAAGGGTTATAGTTTCTGGTAAGTTTTATGTTGTTGGATGTCTTTGTTTTATGTTGTTGGATGTCTTTGTTTCTATCCAGTTTGCCATTGTTTCTAAGAGATTCCTAGTTGTAAATGGCAGATACGAGCAGCTTCAACCATGAGACAGATCAATTCCTTGTTGGAAGCAGTTCTGGAAACCCTTCTGCTGAGATTGGGGGATATCATCATAATTTTATTACAAGCAGAAATCCTGTTGCTCCTCAAAATTTTCATGCTAATTCAACCCAGTCTGTGAGGGGTGTTCGTAGTAGTAGCTTTAGTCAAAGATCTAGCCCGGCTTTCAGGGCTTCTTCAAGCAGCTTACGCCTGGGGCATGCGGCACCTTCTGATGGAGGACTACAGTTGGTGGCCGAAAGTTACTCCCCAAGACATCCAAGGCCATTGCCCACCATAGGGTGGCGTAATGGTGACCGCAATGGGAGGTCGAGGATATCTACTGGAAGATATAGGTCACTGCCTAATGAAGCAGGTGTCCATGATCGGTTTTCATCTGAGGTTCGTCTTTTATCTGATATAGGACTATGCCACAGTTGGGAGAGGGGTACCACTCCTCTACATCAATCGAACACTTTTTAATGTCGTTTTATTAAGCTATTGAGAGTCATTTTAGGAGACAATTGGTCGAGTTGGAATACTTATAGCTATTGTTATAAATATATCCTTTGGCTATGGCATATATAGGTACAATGATGTATAACTGATATCACTGAGT
Organism: Juglans regia; assembly: GCF_001411555.2. Taxonomy (NCBI): domain Eukaryota; kingdom Viridiplantae; phylum Streptophyta; class Magnoliopsida; order Fagales; family Juglandaceae; genus Juglans; species Juglans regia. Next base: position 27,621,817 of record NC_049903.1, read on the forward strand.
CTCTTATTTCTATTGTACTCCTAGTTGGAATCCTTAATATCTGAGAAATAATTGTTGTTCATTTCATACTGTCATTACTTGCTGAATGCTGTAATTTATTATCACTTTGCAGGGTTTTATGATTGTGGATCGCTCAACTTGGTATGGGCCCAGAAATATGTTTGATCAGCATAGAGACATGATGCTAGACATAGACAACATGAGCTATGAGGTTATTAATGCAGTTTCTTTTTCTTCTAATCTTTTCTTCCTGTTATAGTCGGGCTTAAGATTTTTCTTCTTTTTGAAATTTTGTCTCGTGCAGGACCTTCTTGCACTGGGGGAAAGGATTGGGAATGTGAGCACAGGTCTGTCTGAAGACTTAATATCAAAATGTTTGATAGAAACAATTTATTGTTCATCGGATCAGACCCAAGAGGAAGAAACTTGTGTGATCTGCCTGGTAAGTATTTTTTTTTTCCCTATTTGAAACAGGGAAACCAACTGGGGTTCCAAATGCTCTGGTTTTCGATTTGGGAATATATTGATTTGAACAATGATGTCATACACCCACCCTTATTTAGTGTTGAGCATTCTAGTTAATGTTGCTGATTACTTCTCTGGACTAGTGTGTCTAGAAACTCTGACCAGCTGAATCCGACTTCCTGTAAGAGCATTCTCATCCCAGTTGCTAAATTGGCTCCTTGGGTATTTTATTGGCAAAAGAACTCTACGTACATTCATGCTACATCCCTAGCTACAAAATGGAGAACACTTTAGCTTCGCTACAGTTACTCTCCAAATCAACTGTATCAAAGTTGATCTTACTTTTTCTTTTTCTTTTTGATTGCTTCTTTACTTCTATTTAAAGGTTTTTTTGTTTGGTTCTAATAGTTTGTTTTATATATTTAATATCAAACTACGACACCTGAATGATTATATCACAGTAATTTTGTTTATTACTGGGCATCGGGGAAAAATAGAAGAAAGGCATTTAAAGAACAATCACCCCTCAACTGCATTCATAGATATCACCCCTTGTTATATTTAAACGTCTTTTACATGGATAAAAAACAACCTCAGCCCTTTTTGTTCTGTTATAAAAATATGATTATTGAATGATGAATAAAGAAAAGAATATTTAAGTAATGTAGAGAAAGAATAGAGGGAGATGTATGATGCTTTGAAAATGGAGGAGGCCTTCTTTATTTAAAATTTAGCTGAACTTTTGAAGAGGTCAAACTGAATGGCTCTAATTGAATCTATTTGGAATCTACAGGAAGAGTACAGGGATAGGGATGGTGTTGGGACTCTGAAAGCTTGCGGCCATGACTACCATGTTAGCTGCATCAAGAAATGGTTGTCTATGAAGAATTCATGCCCAGTATGCAAAGCTTCTGCTCTGGCTGATAATATGAAGGACAAATAACTGAGTAATGTCTCATGTTGTTTAATATATTCTCATTCTTGTATATAAATATATTTATATTTATATTTATATATATATTCGGAGATAATCCCTCAAAAAGGGGAGACATTTGCTCTACCAGCCGATGCCAATTCATTGTTGGTCTTCCATCTTGATCATGAGGAGCCTTTAAATGTTATTTTGGTTTTTGGACTTTCATTCAATGAAAAGTTACAGTCTTCTTATCTCCTCCCTAGTCGACTCTTGCTTTTTCATATTTGGCCAAATGATGGAACGAGCCCTTCCATTTGGTGTCAGAGTACGGATACGTGGTCATTCTATATAATCAAGAATTTTACATGTAGTAACTTTTACGTAATCTTTTGTGTATTTTATTAATGTGATTGGATGTGTCATTTTTATAATATAAAATAAATTACCAAGAATACTCTTATACCATTTATACTTTGGGATTCCCTAAGATTTCTTCTATGATTCATGTTACCTAGACTATCATTTTAGGTATATTACAATCTCAATCCCAACATAGGAATTCATTAAATATTTTTGGTAATTTAAGGCTCAATATGTTAAAAGTTTACAGGGACGTTTGGATGTTAGACCTTTTCAAAGATTTTAGAACTTTTTAAGATAGGTTTTGTGGAGTTGTATGTCGTGGAATCCTTAAAGATATACCTGTATTAAAAAAAGTTGTTGAGATAGGTTTTGTGGAGTTTTATGAAAGTTGTGGAATCCTTAAAATATGAGTAACACTAAAGCCACCATTGGGGCTCCCACTCAGAGCTCTTGGTAGTATATTTTGTGTTGTTTTTTTTTTTTGCTTTTTTTTTTTACATATATTTTTTAAACACTTTTAAATATTTTTAAAAAATAAAAAAAAATTTACATCATTAAAAAATATCAACAGGAGCCCTCAGCGGGATTTGCGGGAAGACGAGTATTGATTTAAAGATATATTTGTATTAAAAAATGTTGTTGCGAAATGTTTTATTGGGATTTTAAAAGGTCAAGTACAAGTCTAAAGTATGCAAGTTTTTTTCAAATTTTTTATAAAAGAAAAAATATTCTCATCATACATACATCACACATTTAATAAAAAAAATAAAAATAAAAATTATGTACGGTATATAATATGAGAATGATAAGTAAAATTTTTCATTTCAAAATAAATATTTTTACTATAAGTCGATGTGCAAAACACTCTTAATACTATTGACATTGCATGATTTAATTAGGAAGATATTTGAATTTTAAATTTTTCAAATTTTGTCATATGAAGTGTTCACCCACCAACTTATAAATATAATTTTCTTCTTAAATACTACAATAATTGTGATCAAGAAAAAGAGGAGGACCGAGTCCGAGTGTGGGTTCTCTTGCCACCCCGTTCAAGTTCTTGGGATGGGGGTGGAGCCTCACGGGGAATGCTACATCCTTCCCAACTGTGCTTTCCTCATAAATTATTCCGAGTTAGGCAATTTGGAAATTTGGATTCGGAGAGGTCGTATCATTTAATTATTATAATTTTTTTAAAATTTTATATAAAATATAATAAATAATTTAATTTTTAAAATTTTAAAATAATAAAATATTTTAAAAAAATAATATTCTAACAATATTTTATTTAAATTTTAACTTTCATTTCAATTCATCTTATCTCAACTCACTATTCAAACTTTACCTTAATTTTGAAGTTACTAAAAAATTGTTGACTCAACATTTGTTTATTGGGATAAATTTCACCGGGCTGAAAGAGTCTATTTATTTCTTTGATAAATTTCATTTAATTTATTCTTTATATATAATTTTCTATTTTTATTTGTTCATTATTTTTGAGCAATGTCTGTAAAAATCCCAATTATACATGTTGTCTTTTTGTAAAACAGTGAATCCATTGTAAAAATATATAACAAAATTATTATTATTATTTTTTACATAGAGGCTACACAAAACTTACACAACTTAAGGCCTGATTGAGATTTCATTAGGAGTCTTAAAAAGTGTTTAAAATTCTTAAATAACCTTAAAAACTATTCAATATAAAAAATAAGTTGTTTGGATGTTACATATACAAGTATTTTTTAATTTTAAATAAGATAAAAAAATATGTTTAAAGAAAAACATCATTTGATGCTTTTCCTCAAACGTGTTTTTTCATATAATCCGGAATGTACTTTAAATTTTAAAAAAATGTCAATAGGCAAAAATACCTATACACCTTTAAGATAATTACAACTTTTACATTTTTAAGAATACGATTATAATCTTTAGAAAATCAAATAATCGTCATTTCTTTAAAGATTATGATCATATCCTTAAAAATTTAAAAATCAAATAATCGTCATTTCTACCTCAAAAAATATATTTTTAATTTATTTCAAACAAATATAACATATTTTAAAATACTTTAAATATATAGTAACCAAACTAAAAATATTTTTTTAATAATAAAACTTATTACTTAAGCTATAAGTTATAAATCCAAAAACTATATATATTATATTTCTCACCCAATCTCAAACATGCACTTAAACTTTATCTAACATTTACTTTTTTCTAATAGTTGGCATCATCATTTTTTGTCATTCAATTAACATATATAATTGGATGATGCTACTTTATCCCTAAAGCATTGGATGAGTGTAAAGCCTAAAGTTGCTCTATCCCTTTTGTGGAGGAGTGAGGGTCAGCTCTCGGCTATCCGAAGAACGGAATTACCACAAACGGAATCTACATCAGCAACTTACCTCCCCACGAGGTGAAATAGATGAGTGTAAAGCCTAAAGTTGCTCTATCCCTCTCACGGAAGAGTGCAGGTCAGCCCTCGGCTACATGAAGAACATGATCTCCAATAACAGAATGCCCAACGGATAGTGCCTTAGACCTTCACCGCATCCTGGCAAACCGGCTCAGGTTTGCGAATTCGCTAACAGGTTTGACTGGTGTGACATCTCCTACTTACCTTCCTGGGAGGATCAACGGGTGAGACTAGCCTTAGGGCGGCTCGACCTGCCTCAAGGCAAAGTGCGGGATCAGTCTTTTGGCTGCTCGACATTACTTTTGAGACGACATATCATGGCTGGACATCTTCTACATACCTTTCCAGGATGATCAACAAGCGAGACCTGCCTTAGGGTGGCCTGACCTGCCTTACGACGAAGTGCGGGTTCAATCTTTCGACTGCCCTACATTACTTATTGAGGCAGTATCTCCACCGGCAAACACCGAGTGTTCACACTCTCTTATTAACAACAACCACATCAGAAAGAGAAATTTCACCAACATCATAAAAAACCAAAACGCCGGAAGAAAGTATGCTTCTTGACAAGACATAGGGCGGATCCAGTTTTCCAATCTGCCCACCCCATCTTTATAAAAGCCAGTGGGTTGAGCTTGCCAGGCATTTGAATAGGCAAACAGATCGCTCGACTGCCTGGCCAACTGTCGTACGTGCTCCATGCTAGCGAACTCACCTCCCCCCGTAAGACCAAAGGGACCAGTCGCGATGAAGGTGGCCCAGCCCCCTTGGTGGAGGAGTGCGGGTTGGCCCTCGGCCACTTGACAAATTTATTGGCGGAATCTCCATTTACAAAAAAAAGCGAATGGAAACAAATGGAGGCTAAAAGCGACAGGAGCTAAAAGAAAGATGGCTAAGAAACAAAAATGATAGAAAAAGTGGGTTCAACCCCTTACCCGGTGAAAATGAAGCCGATCCTACAGGCCACTCAAACAATAAAAGTGGGTGATGAAAACGTCATCGTCTGCCAAAGAAATGCAGTATAAAGAAGTTGCCGACAGGTAAGGTCACTGGCCACGACCAAACGTTGGCGAGGTAAACAACGGGGAATTGCAAAAGAAGAAAGGCGGGAGGTACGAAAATAATACGACTAAACGCCGATAAAGTACAACCATAAAATCAATTTATTACTTTTGACGGATTACAACATAAGGTCGCAAAGCACCTAGGAACAAATTACATCATGAAGCCGGACTACAGCGAAAGGTCACATCGCAAGGCCGTGCAAAACCACTGAACTACAAAGAATGGTTCAGATTGAGAAGCTTATATATTCCACAAAACAACCTATAGTACCACCTACCCCATGCATACACGTATAAAAGAAAAGTCCTTGGCAGGGTCCGGGACCACAAATCTTATTGAGACCGACTCGTCGACCATGAACAACGACCACATAACCATAGAACCCCATCACAACAACCAAGTTTGATCGGGTCAATCTTCTGGGTGCGGTAGGTGTCAAGGGCATCCACCATTATGAAGTGTCGATAATGCCAGAAATTCTCTTAAGACGTCAACAGGGATGTAATGAGGCAATTAATGGAATATGCGTGAAAATCTCGCCCTCATAAATCAGGCTTGATTCTAGCATAATCACTGCCAAGCTTCTGAGATGGCCCATCGACCAGGGAATATGGTGGCGAAATTGAGGCATAATAAGCAAAAGGGCGAGGACGAAAACAGGAGGTCTGGGACTCCTATAGTAGGCAATTGGTGAGGAAATCCCCCCAGAGAACCGCCACCAAGGCCACTCGAGATCATACCCTCCTCGAGCATGTTGCGTCACTTCAAGGACACCTCATATGGAGAAAAGTCGCTCACGCTCATGGCCCGAAGGTCACACTGGGGATTCTGAAGGAGGAAGGTTTTCATCTACTTTAGGCCTTTGTCATAACCAAACCTTAATGCATCGTCACGAACCCCCCGGACATAAGACAATTCGTTGTGCAGGCTGCGAACGATTGCTTCCCGACCCTCAAGCACCAGCTGGTTCATGGACAGGGCGGCCTCCACATCTTGTCTCTGCTGCCTTTCCCCTTCAAGGTCTGTCTCTTTGCCGCCAGTGAGTTGTTGGCCTATCTGGCCTTAGATTCAAGCCATCTGATCGACCGGCCATCTGTGTCCCACTGCTGACGAAGCTCTAGAATGGTTGCTTGCAATCTCTTTAGTTCCGATTGACACTGGTCTAGGTATCATTGCAGCGTGTCCCTAGCCTCAATGCGAAGTTGGCCGACTTCCCCTTGGGACTTGACCAGATCGGCTAGGGCTCTTTCAGCCCCCTCCCTCCACTCCCACTCAAAGGCCATGCTCTCCGCAGTCGCCTTAACTAGAGAATGAAGGTTTCGGCTCTCTCTCACTAGCTCTGCCAGGCTATCCACAAAGAAGGCAGTCAGACGCTCCAACCCCTGCAACGAAAGACGGGTTTAAAAAAGAAAAAGAGAGAGAGAGAGAGAGAGAGAGAGAGAAAGCAGAGTGGCAGGAGAATAAAGTCTACCCTGGTAAGTAGCCTCCGGCCTTCCCCTCCACTCTACAAGCACGATCGGCATGGCCTTGCCGTGCGGTCATAGGTAGGTCCTCGAGAACCTCCCTGACGGCTTCCCCACTACCATCTGGAACACTAATGGCTCCCTCACCAGGGACATCGCCTACTGTACTCGCGACACCACTAGAAAAGGTCGCTTCAGCTGCAAAAGGTTTGTCAACAAAAGCTCTTTGGGCCAATGACGCGGCACAACACGGAATAACGAATGACGCTGACCCTACGAACGCTCTCAAGGGTCTAGGAAGACGAAGCACCAACACAGATGACCCTCCAGAAGGAAGGGCGACAACACTATCTGAGTCAGTCGGAGGGGGAGAGGCACTGCGAGGTCTTTTTCCCTTCCCCACAATCGGCGAGCTCACAGGACGACTAGGAACATGGGCGGTCATTCGACTCATGGGAATCCCCTCATTAGAACGCTGGCTAGCGGGGGGAACTAGGTATCGACGAAGACTTTCATCTAACAAAGGGCCTCTGAATGCACGTCATTTGGATGCGCCACCACCTAGGACATGACGATCCCAAGTCTCGCCTGCTTACGGGGGCTCTGTTTGGGACGGCAGATCGAGGTGTCAGAAATAGTACCCCAGTTAGCACGAACAAAAACCAACTGCCTAACGGCCTACCTAGTTGGATACTCCCACCCGTCGACTGGCAAAAAGAACTTGCAGTTGTATCTCTTCACCACCTTATGCGGCCTCTTTATTCGAACCAGCTTTCGAATGGGCTGGAAACTGAAGATATGCCAACCATTCCACACTAAAGTATGGGTAATAAAGAATTCACGGGCGATTAGGTCCGAGTAGTCCAACCTGGCCTCCTCCAAGGCATGATGTTAGATGACACAACACGATATCAAAATCCTCCATGCTAGGGGGAGAATCTGAGCAGGCGCCAACACAAAGAAAGCCAGTACTTCATGTACGGGTCGGGGAACTAGCAACCTAAGGCCGCATGAGAAAATTGCAGGATATGTTGCAACTCTAGTACCATAGCCCTCCTCATCCACCGCTCTGCTAGTGGGAGTATAGACTTCAAGCTCCAACTTTGGAGGAATACCGTAGGTCGCTTTCAGTTCCTACAATTCTTTTGGAGTAACTGTCGATCGCCATAAAAATCCTGCGAAAGCATTCGTAAGAGAGTTGTCTTGGGCGGCACAAGTTGAACGATGCTAGAGGGCGCCGCACGAGCACTAGAGCGTGAGGTTTTCTTTGGGGCCATGAAGAGTAGGAGAGACTTGCGAAACACTTCAAAAGAAATGCAAGAAAGTGAAGACTATGGAGAAACAGAGCAAAATCGGAGGTTATGATGGGCCTCTCAACTAAAGAGGAAGTACTCAAAACATAGCAAAATCGGAGGTTATGATGGGCCTCTCAACTGAAGAGGAAGTACTCATATATATATATAGCCAGGTGAAAGATCCCCTAATCGAGGCATCATAACTCCACATATCTCACACGTGTCCCACTTATATACCATAATCCCTCGATTAATGCAACTGCTATAAAGTGTATCCTTTTAGAATGACGTGTGAGTTAATGATTGCAAAATAAGAGATGTGGTGAGGAAGCTGGAGAGGCGATGTTCAAAGCAGAGGCATGGCTGACATTGTGCGGCCTGCAGGCATAACACAAACGAACGCTCAACATGCGCCCAGGTGGGCTGAGAACTTAATCAAGCCTAAGGTCTAAGGATATGAAAGAAAATTCCTCCCAGATTTGTCCGGAAAGAATTAGCGAGATAACTGTGAGGGGAATTTTTTCCTCAAAAAAGGCCAATAGGATCTTAGCCCAGAGACCCAGCCCAATGAGATCCTTATCCAAGCAAGAAGGGAACTGACAACCAGGGAGAGGCGTCGCTTGGACGATAAGATAACTCAACCTGACACGATGGCAGCCTCCCTTGAGATAGAATGTGTACAGGATACACAGGAAATGCGGGGAGCCCTTGATTCATCAACATCAAAGCATCAACGACTCACATGAAACAGACTAAGGCTTAGGGACCCGCCCCACATTAATAGTGCTGCTAATCAAGTCACACTCCGCCATTATGAAGTGGTGACAGAGTCACACTATATTTAAAGGTTCTGACAAAATGAACAGTACGAGGAACCCGGACTGCATAGTAGCAGGCACAATCAACACTTCAAATTTGCGGTATAAATAGCTGATCCCAAGTACGAGAAAACTCTTAGATCCCTAGACTTTCTTACTTATTTACTAAACTCTGAGAGCATTTACTGACTTTGACATCGGAGGCTCCTCGACCCTGAGGTCGCTCCCTCAAAGTCGCATTGCATTCTCGTCTGCGCAGGGCTCACTGTAGAAGAACTAAGTTGTTGAACCTTGGCCCAAAACTGTGCGAAACACGACATTTACACCCATATTTAACAGATGTGCCTATTTATATATATATATATATATTTTTTTTTTTTCTTAATGGTTAAGTAAGTGAGTATTAGTGAATTTATATATATTTTTATTTTTTTTAATGATTAAGGATGTTTTAAAAATGCTTAAAGAAAAGAAAAGAAAATTTATTTTTACTATCTCATTTAGGTGAGGTTTGGATAGTGAGATGAGATGAGATGCTTTTAGATAAAAGTTGAATAAAATATTATTAGAATATTTTTTTTTAATATTATTATTAGTTTTAGATTAAAAAAAATTAAATTATTTATTATATTTTATATAAAAATTTGTAAAAGAGAAGTGCTTCTCCCACATAAGGTGGATGGTGGCCACTGATTGCACTTTTTTATTTTTATTTTTTTACTTAACTTTTAAGTAATTATTTTAAAATGAATTTATATTTTTTATTTTATTAAAATATTTAATAAATTTAAAAAAATGTTTGGAAAACAAAAGAAAAAGATAATTTTTTTTGTTTATTTAGTGGTTGTTTTGGTGGACTTTTTTTGTGAGAATAATATTATTTTTTGTAAAAATTATAATAATAAAATAAAATAAAATGATATAATTTTATTATACAAACCTAATTTAATATGATCCTAATATTGTCCTTTTAAAAAATGTAAATTAAATATACATTTAAAAAAAATTAAATTCATTTCAAGAATTATAATATAATTATTTTTGTGAGAGTCTTGCAAAAAAGTAATCCGAATCATTTCATCAAATAGTATATTTTATTTTTTTATTTTATTTTATTTTTATATTTTTTCAATCATCATAAATATTTAAAAAAAATAAAAAATTTATAATATAATTAAAAAACATTTTTTTAATTATTAAATAATAATAAAAAAAAAATTCGAGATCGAAAACATTTTCTGTGATCATCAATTTAGGCTTCGTTTGGTTCCTTAACTACTCTCAACTCATCTCAATTCATCATTACAATTTTTTTAAATCCCAATACAAAATATAATAAATAATTTAATTTTTTCAAATTTCAAAATAATAATAATATTAAAAAATAATATTCTACCAATATTTTATCATCTCAACTCAACTCAACTCAACTCACTTCAACATCCAAACACAACCTTAGTAGGTAGAAAAGACAGAGCAGAAGCGTCGACAGCCACAAAATTTATTGGAAATCCCTGGAGAGATCGAGAGGTCAGGACTCAGGAGAGACATTTTATCCTTCTTCTCGTAATTTCCGGATCATTTCGTTGTACGCAATACGCATCGCCTTACGTCATTGAGTCGTCTAAGCTCTTCTATATATACTCTTCCTCTCCCTCTTCCTCCTCATTCCTCTTACCATAAACTCTCTCTCTCTCTCTCTCTCTCTCTCATAATTTCATTCACTGCGACGCTACTTTAGAATTTCTGAAACATGCAGATCTTCGTCAAAACCCTCACCGGCAAGACCATCACTCTCGAGGTCGAGAGCTCCGACACCATTGACAACGTTAAGGCCAAGATCCAGGACAAGGAAGGTATTCCTCCGGATCAGCAGCGTTTGATCTTCGCCGGGAAGCAGTTGGAGGACGGTCGCACCCTTGCCGACTACAATATTCAGAAGGAGTCCACGCTCCATCTCGTCCTCCGTCTCCGTGGTGGGATGCAGATCTTCGTCAAAACCCTCACCGGGAAGACCATCACCCTCGAGGTCGAGAGTTCCGACACCATCGATAACGTTAAGGCCAAGATCCAGGACAAGGAAGGTATCCCTCCGGATCAGCAGCGTTTGATCTTCGCCGGGAAGCAGTTGGAGGACGGTCGCACCCTTGCCGACTACAATATCCAGAAGGAGTCCACGCTCCATCTCGTCCTCCGTCTCCGTGGTGGGATGCAGATCTTCGTCAAAACCCTCACCGGGAAGACCATCACCCTCGAGGTCGAGAGTTCCGACACCATCGATAACGTTAAGGCCAAGATCCAGGACAAGGAAGGTATCCCTCCGGATCAGCAGCGTTTGATCTTCGCCGGGAAGCAGTTGGAGGACGGTCGCACCCTTGCCGACTACAATATCCAGAAGGAGTCCACGCTCCATCTCGTCCTCCGTCTCCGTGGTGGGATGCAGATCTTCGTCAAAACCCTCACCGGGAAGACCATCACCCTCGAGGTCGAGAGTTCCGACACCATCGACAACGTCAAGGCCAAGATCCAGGACAAGGAAGGTATCCCTCCCGATCAGCAGCGTCTGATCTTCGCCGGCAAGCAATTGGAGGATGGTCGCACCCTTGCCGACTATAACATTCAGAAGGAGTCCACCCTCCATCTCGTCCTACGTCTCCGCGGTGGCATGCAGATCTTCGTCAAAACCCTCACCGGGAAGACCATCACCCTCGAGGTCGAGAGTTCCGATACCATCGACAACGTAAAGGCCAAGATCCAAGACAAGGAAGGCATTCCTCCTGATCAGCAGAGGCTCATCTTCGCCGGGAAGCAATTGGAGGATGGGCGTACCCTCGCCGATTACAACATACAGAAGGAGTCGACTTTGCACCTGGTGCTCCGATTGAGGGGAGGGATGCAGATCTTTGTTAAGACCTTGACAGGAAAAACCATCACTCTGGAGGTGGAGAGCTCGGACACCATCGACAACGTGAAGGCTAAGATTCAGGACAAGGAAGGCATTCCTCCGGACCAGCAAAGGCTCATCTTTGCCGGGAAGCAATTGGAGGATGGGCGTACCCTAGCTGATTACAACATTCAAAAGGAGTCAACCCTCCACCTCGTCCTTCGCCTCCGTGGTGGTGATTTCTAGATGCTTTTTCTTTATGGTGATATTATGTCGGCTGTGTCTCGCCTGCCTTTCTGTTGGAAGTATTTTTCAGTGTATTTGTTCGGTCCCTTGGTTGTTCTCCTTAAATAAGTAAGAACATTAGTAGTTAAATCGAGTCTTTGGACAAATGTAATTCCCTTTTCCATACCTAAATGAAAAATAGTGACTTAGTTTGTTCAAATTCCTGCGTTCATCTTGATTTAATTCCTGGAAATGGATAAGACTCTTGATTTTTCAATTGAATATGATATCAAGGAGCACAATGCTGTGTGTGTCTTGTATTTATCCACCAGATTGTCGTTAAGTTTTAAGGGTCGCAGGAAATTGCTCGACTTTAGACTAACTATTCATGGATGAGATGCTGCTGAGATTTGGAGATTGAGAGATTCATCTTAAGTTCTCAATCTAATTGTCCAGATTGAGAGACCTGGTCCTTCCTGGTAGATAATATCTCATTCAGAAGCGCTATGCTTACTTGTCTTCAAGCTCGCCAAGCTCTTCCAATTGTTTCTCTTTAAACTTCCTGCTTCTGTGGAAACCAGAGATTCATGTGATTTTTATTTATGCATTATTCAATTGGTTATTTCTTTTGCTGAATTCAAATGTTCTATTATGTTTTGTTCAAGATTTCTGCACGGTGCATTCACTAGAAAAATACAATCAAAAGGGTAAAAAGCTGTGTGCAACTCCTTGTTCAAAGTGTTGCCACTTGAATTTCAAGTGCCATTCACGCCATGTTTCTCTCGACGGCCACATAAAGTGATTGGTAGGGTTTGGAATGCTTCATGTTGATTCAGTAAGGTATTTGGTGGATCTGCTCTCCAATCTCCATGTTGGTTTTGAAGCAACATATGAATAGCAAATTAAATACTGGGTTGAGATGTTCTGGAGCCTAAAAGCTTTCTCTGTTTATAGAGGGGAGGAGTTTTCAAACGATGTCTTAATGGCTATTTGGATGGGTCTGTTTTTTTCAATTTCTATCCGATCTTTAAAAGCCAGTATTAGCTTTGAATATTTTTTGTTCATGAGAATCTTATTGACTGAGGCATATTATGATCAATATACGTGTTTGGGCGGCTGGAAATTTAGGAGCATGGTTTGAAACTTGGACTGGTCAGGGTAGATGAATTTATACTCTTAACGATTCTAGATCTTCTCGACATACTTGGAACAAAACTTCAAATTCAAAGGAAGAAGTTAGAATTGGTCAAATGACAAGACCAAGTTATTGTTGTTAATTGATTCGTGGTAGTGGGTTCCAGAGTCACTAGGATTCAAGATTCTCATTCTTGGTCTATTGGTAGTTTCAAGCGAGAGTTTGTACACTTGCTCTGCTCTTTCTTGTGTCTTTTTCATTTCTTTTGTTTTATTTTCTGTTTCTTGCTCTAACATAATAAAATTTGGCCTGCTCTGATTTAAATAATGTCCATTGAGAACTGTGGTGGACAGAGTCATCAATTCAAGGGAAGAAAAGATTTAGGTTTTAGAGACCTTCATTTTCAGAAGATGTGCTGTAGTCAAGATTGTTAAAACTTTGGAGGTGCGTGGTTTCTTTCCTCAAAAGCTCCAGCTGAATTTTCTCACTTTTAAGATTGAACAATGTTATTCATATCATCACCTCTTCAGCACCATCAAAAGCTTCACAAATCAGTGAAACATATCATAAATAATTGAGAAACGAGATTAGAAGTCACTGTTGATATTAATAGGTGACCCTTGAGAGTCGCATTTACATTTGCAAATCCCTGAAAATTTGTGCCTCTTATTTCTCCTTGTCCTTTTCCTTTCTTTTACTCAAACCATCAATGCTTTAATTCACCCAGTCTTTGCTGAATGAGAAATCCTTTGAGGGAATTTCAATTTCAATATGATCACGTGCATGGTTTGTATTATTCTTAGACCATTTTAGATCATCATGGAGTACTTGGGCAGGTGACTGGGGAGCACCCATCTCGCAATCTCCATTGTTGAAATTGGACATCCTTGGTGATGTATGAATGCTGTCTGGATCAGCTTGGTAGTGACGCAGAAGATGGACAGGGGACATTGAGTGCAATGGCGTGGTTGGCGTACTGTTTGATTGCCGGTTTTGTTTTACGTTCTTCTTTGCTGTCTGATGCCATTTTCTTAGTGCATTTGCCACCCTATCGTTGAAGATTGTTGGCTTCATACTCGAACCCATCTGTCATTTTGTATGTTCTTTAAGCCAATGAAAAAAAGAATACTCGCATTCAACATGGAATAGTCGACTGGGAGACTGTTCTATTCATTATTATTCAATATTGGTTCATTAATTTTTTATTATTATTCACAGAATACTTGAGATTATCTCACTATTCAAACACAACTTAAAGGTATGAAGTTATAGTCCTACCTGTGTTACCAAGGCATATAGAGGAAGAGTGACATAGCTGCATAGTATCTGTATGAGCACCCTGCTCAAATGGTAATATTACTGGCATTAGTTAATCACCCAGCCTATAGCACTCATGTCATTTGCACACAATCATGTGGTTAGGAAACTCACTCACCCCATAGATATTCTGATTATGAAATCTTCCATCTTGTCATGGAAGCAAGACTTTATGCCAAATTCATACTGCTAAACAAAAATAAGAAAATAATACAAGTCAATTTGAGGGATTTCTTTTCTTATATCTGAAAATTACTGATCAGTGACTGAATGGTTTACCCAAGTCCAGGCAAAGAAGGCCAGCTGAAAGGCATTCTGCAAGAACAAAAGAAAAATAAAAGTGTATGGAAAATAATATGAAATTGATTGGTGGAATTACAGAAATCTGTGTGACATATAGAGATACCTGAAAGAGAACGAAGTGGATGAGATAAAGAATGAGGCGAGGGCGATTGAACCAGAAAAGATCATCCCCAGGTTGTACCACTGGGTTTCCTTTGACTACCTCTCCTCTGTCTTGAATTCTCAGACCCATCTTGGTTATGATGACCTGTAGCTTTGTCCCCACCAATAGAATTATCTGCAAATGCCACGTCAGCCATGCATTAGCTGGACCCTCCAAAACAGAAGTACTACGAGCGTATAAAAACCATGGGACCAAGATCATATCATGCTTACAAACAGTGGGAGGAAGGGCAACCATAGATAGGAATACCAGCCTGTGTGCAAAGTGAATATTATTAGGAATACGACATTTAAAAAAAAAAATGTTAAATAAAAAGCAGAGTAATACAAGTGAGATGATAAGGATCTTTGTAATTGTCAAATAAAAGCTTACCATGAGTATTAAATAATAGAAACACTACCGCAAAAAGCCAGATTGTTGGGCTGCAAGTGTTGGATCAGAGGCATGAAATAAGTCTTATAATATGTATATAAAATCAACATATATAAACGAGCACCACTGCAGAAGGAAAAAAAGAAGAGGTTCAAGAGCCAATTAGAGTCACACACCTGATCCCAACAACAACTTTGAAATCCTCTTCAAGCGATCTTTTGATGTAGTTTTGGAAATTGAACTTTGTTTGACTCTGAGGTGCCAGATGTGCCTGTGGTTAAATTTGATCCCATTATTAAAACATCGGGCTTGAGTACTTCTTTTATATATATTCCGTTTGGATGTTGAGTTGAGTTCTTTATGAATAGTAGTGAGTTTTATGAGATCCACCTAAAATGAATTTAAATGTATTTAGATGTTAAGATGAGTTTAGATGTATTTATGAGAAGTTAAAAAAGATTTTAGATCTCACGTGTAAAGAGGTTTTGAGTTGAGATCAATTTTGTGATTTGTGATTTAAGAATTGAGTGTTAGAATGTTAGACTCAGTTTAAAATTAAACTGAACTAAGTTGATCTCAGTTCAGTTTAAGTTCCAAACAGGGCTTAATGTGTTCATCATAAGTACTGCTGTATATAACATATATATAATGAAAGTCGATCTGTTTATCAAAATTATATATAGAGAAAGTTAAGAGTTACAATATAAATAAACTATTTTATTGAAATTAAATAGTTCATGATCAAGTTTGAATTCCCTCGAATAATAAAAGAGTTATTCACGAACATAAAATGTAATATAAAACCAATTTTGACTTGTGACAATCAATATTCTATCACCCACTGTTCAATTCAACTCAACTCAATTTAATTGCCTGTCTATTTTGTTAACTGCAAGAGGGGAAGACACAGCTTACAATAATGAATCCATGGCGCAGGGTCAAGTAATCGACCTTGGGCACTGATCTGACAAACTGTCTGAAGAAACAAACCTGCAAAGTTCATATATGGTGTACGTACGCGGTTTGCAATATATGAGTATTCTGAGTAACAATAATATTACTAGATTTGAGATCCTCTTTAACTTTATATTCAAATAAGATGATCCATGCAATTATTTGAGGTCTATCCAAATAAATGTTGTAAGACTTATATATCATGTCTATATGCTTATTAAAAAACTCCTAAAGATCATCTTTAAACAGTACTTACTATCCATAGGAGAGCGGATGAGCGACTCCAGAAGCTCAAGTGCCTTCGTCCAAAGGATGTATCTCTGGCAAATCTAAATCTCTCCGGGTCTGCATATTGCAAGTACACAAACCCACCCCACAAATATTACTTTCAGATATTTGACTGTGTCAATATCGATCCAATCCTGATAATTATATATATATATATATTTGCTCAAGAAAAAGTTAATACGTACACGATATTTCTGATCTCTTGTCTTATTCTATTAATGAATATTTGCATAATGCATGATATAATTTGACAGTTTATAATATTCCAGCAAAATTATAAGCATGTGAGACAGACATTTGATTCGTTAGGAATAAAATATTCAAGAACAATACTACTTTTTTAATTATAATAGGATTTAATTAATTTGTTAGCTAGGGAAATTTAAAATATAGAATCAAGGCCGAGATCATCTAGCAAATTCGAAGAGCTATACGTAAAGACGTATAGTTGCTTGCTTGCTTGGTCCCATGATTATGCGTATGGAAAAGCTATAATACCATGTGAGAATTGGTAGTCGACTGTTCTTGTTTCCATTTCCCACTTCTTCCACTTACTCATCTGCAAACGGCCACACGTACGTACAATTAGTTGATCAGCAGACTTAATGTTGTTTTGATAATGAGAGAGAGAGAGAGAGAGATTTCAGATTGATACCTTTGCTCTGCCGAAAGCTAGAGTGGTTATACAATAAAGCACATGGAAGACTGCAAGCACAAAGATGAAGATATGGAGTTGGTGAATGCCATCGGCCGACACCAACGCAACTTTATCCTGCCAAATATATATATATATATATATATATATTCACCATGAAACTCACGTCAAATTTGACGTTACATATTACAGATCGAAAGTTAATGATCATGAATTATAATAAACTCAACATGCCTTCTCTGCGCATTTGTCATAGTATCCTGCAGCGGCCAAAGCACGTCGAGTACTAGTAGTACTACTACTACTACCTAAATCTGAAATACTTAGAAGTCTTCTATGGCCATTATTGTCGTCAGAATTACTACTGTTATTTTCCTTCTTGTTTAATTCTCTCCCTTGCTCTTTGTTGCATGGATGCCATGTTGCCCCGACAGCCTTTGATATACATATATTCGAAATGGGTCCTTGCCCTACTGTCAGCAGCAAGGATATGAATCCCAACAGCATAAGCTCTGAGAAATTAAGAGATCATGAAAACCCAGACATATATAAAAAAGAAGCAAAAACTATATGTTTTGTAAGCGATCATCAAATTATTAACCTGATTTTATCTTCTCAAGTGCTTCGTAAAGAGCTCGCTTGTTTCTCTTTGTCAACAACTGCATGCAGGCCGGGCATGCACAGACCAAAACCTCATTGTGATATATAGATTATAAGATATCCCATACAATTACCCAACTTAATTATAAAGCATATACATCTATCTAACTCGTACGTAATTAGCTAGAAGATCATAACCTTTACCTTTGCAACTAAGTGAATGACATGTTCAATGAGGATAGAAACTACAACCAGCACAAAACACACAACTGCCACTGCCCAAGTTGGCGTTTCTTCCAGAGATCGCTCCCCCTTGGCCCCTCCTCCTGCCATTTATATTATAATATTTGCTTCGATTTCTAGTCTTTTAAGGGAAGCTGCCACTCACTGTAAGCAGAGGAAATTAAGAACAAAAGGATATATATTGCTTAAGCAATGTTGATCTGAAGTCGTGTGTATATAACAGTATGGTTATTTAAGCAAAAAACAAAAGGGTCACCCGCTGGGAAAGAGAGAGGAAGCTGGCTATTTCAACACTTGAAATCAACTTGCCGTCCTACAGATGTGATCAAGACTAGTTTTTAGAGTAAGCAAGGCGGGGGAGTTGGCCAGGAGAGACTTTGACTTGGGACGTGTTTTAAGGAAATGGAGAAGATAGAGATCACTGGGTTTGATTCATAGGAATTATATGATCTATGGCTAAGATTAAAAATTTCTCTTCCCACTCACTCATCATGTATTAACAATTACCCAGATCAGAAGCATTCTCTTGTGTTGGACTATGAACACTAAATGTAATAAATGTTTGACCGTGTACATAACGCATGCAATTTGTCAAACCCGCGTCTATATGATTATATATAGGTTAATTTATTATATCCTTTTTAATATGGTGGATGTACAGTGATTTTAATCACTCCAAAAATTAAGATTTGAGTATACGCGAATTAGGTAATGAACAGAATCTCTTGACCATGATACGGAGAATTTCTTACTCTTAATTATAAGAGTTTAATTGGTTTTAATTTTAATATCGAGTAGTGATTTTAGAATATAAGTTAGATATATATCGTTTGGGCTTTTCTTAAATCATTATGAATAACATTAACGGCTTGTTTAGATAGTGAGATAAGATGCGATGATTTTAGATAAGTTGAATAAAATATTATTTTTTAATATTATTATTGTTTTGAGATTTAAAAAAATTGAATTATTTATTATATTTTATATAAGAGTTTGAAAAAATTATAATGATAAGATGAGATGAGATGAGATAAAATGAGTTGAAAGTGTTTGATCTGTATCCAAACAGGGTCTAAAACTATTATATATATATATATATATATATATATATATATATCCAATCAAAAGTGTGAGACTTGAATTGTTACATCTATAATGAAATAACCACTAAAATATGGGGAGGTTATGACACCCCTTGAGAAGGAGAAGTTATATTAAGTCACATGATTAATATTAATTAATTTTCAATTTTGCTGATTTAAAAAATCTTATTCGTCGTTGTGGGTATTGAATTAAAATTCAAAGCAAATAATATTACAAATAATATTAGATCATGTGTACAACAGAAATTGAAATACTAATACTAATACAAATAACCAATATATATATATATATATATATATATATATATATTTATATATATCATGCATGCATACATGTGATATATATTGAACTAGTCTACCTAGCTAGCTAGCGCATATTAAGGAATTGATCTTAATTTGGACCATAGTTAATGTTACTTACACAATGTTCCAATTGAAAAGGCCAAATTAATCAGTGATTAAATTATAGGCCAAGCAATCCATGTGTGTGTATATATATATATATATATATATATATATACACACGCTTTATAATTGATCATTTTAATACTATGCCGGTGGCCACCCGTGAACTTTTTAATAAACCATGCATATTATATACTTAATTTGCTTGCTTTAAATCCGTTAAAGTTAACGCATTGCTTTAAGAGTATTGCTACACAACCTCCACTACACTCCACACTCCATACTTTTTTAAATTTTTTAAATTTTTCATATTTTTTTTAAATTTTTTTTTGAGTTTATTCTTTTTAAATTATTTCAAAATTTTTATTCATTATTCATATAATAAATATTTAATAAAAGAAAAAAATAATAAAAATTAAAAATAATGTAGAGTGTGGAGTGTTAGGAGGTTGTGAAGATTTTTTGTTGCTTTAAATCCGTTTGTTAACAGTGAATGTTCTTCAATACAGTGTCAGCGAATTGCGGGGGTTCTATTTCATTTTAATTTTAGTCCACTAAAAATTATTATTGCGATATAAATATATCATTATTTTATTTAAATCTCTATGTTATCCCCCTACTGCCCACGAAATATCAAAGTTACCCTTCAACGAGCGGAGAAATCGAGGGGCCTAAAGACATGGTCAAGACAATTGTTGAACATAATTACATATACATTTTAGATTGAAAATAGCTAATGAATAATTGCAATCATTTCAAATAATTAAACTAAAACAGAAAAAGTCTTTCAAAGATTCAAATCATTCTTCATCTCAAAAGTCTAAATTAAAAAATAAATAAATTTTATTATTTATATTTGGCATAAAATATTTAAATAAATTAATAAGTATAAAATTAAGATTTGAATTCACAATTTTTTTTATTTAAAATTATATAAAATAGTCATTTATTTCAATGAAGTGTGCAACTTCAGCACAAGGACTAACAACTATTCAATAAATATATGTTATTGATAAACGGTAAAAATATTTTTAAGGTTGTTCGCTCTTTCATAATTATGTTTAAGTCTTAATGTTTTGCATATTCTGTTAATTTTTTTTATTTCAATTTTATAACTTATACCCTATATATTTAACTCTGTGGGGTCGATTAGTGCAACACGAATCTAAAAAAATCTCAAAAATAATTCAGACGAAGCTAATTATACTTGGAACAAGTATAAGAGTTCGTTCATATAACGGTATTTTTAATAATTAACATTCTTATATTTTCTTTTATATCATATATGTCTGCATTAATCACAATTCTTAATTCTAATGAAGGATTACCTCTTTCATCACGTCCGAAAAGTATATTTACAATCAATCATGTTATTCCTGAGGCCACTTCATTGCAAGAGTGGTAATTGTAACAAATAAGTCATTCTTTGTTAATACATTTATATTATATTCTTAAAATATAAGTTTCATGCTACTTGAATAATAAAATCACCATATTTTTATTCCTTATGTTCCATTTATTTTATGAATTTTAAGGGAGGTGATTAATGATTTATTACTTGAAAGTATTATTACAAAATCCTTACAATACCCATCAGCATCTCTGTCTCTGTTGGAATTCGAGAAATAATCAAGAATTTTGATGTTACTGAGTTGATAAAAATTTTGCAACCAATTAAGGTAAAATCATATTCTTACTAACAAATTAAAATATTTATACAATCACTTCATCTAAAAATGTGTTTATAGTATAATGTAGAAAACAAAATTTTAGATAAAGGCAAATATAATGGTGGTTGACTTGCACCAGTTATTTTTTTACATGTCATCTATTGACTGTAAAAAAGGAGCTGGGCATGATTATAATGATAGCTTCTTTTATTACAATTGTAAAAACCAAAACATTTCCCAACCATAGTATGTATCTTTCAAAAAAAAAAAATTTTAAATTTACGTAACAGATTTAATGTATAATCTTTATTAACTCAAACTTAAAATTATTTGTCAATCAAATTTATAGTTCTTGAGCATATGTCAAACTCGATGATGGTACATGAAGACTATCTGTTGTTATGTTTGGTGAAGTTGTAGAAGAAGCATTCAGTTGTTCAGCAGTTGAGTTTATGAATCATACTGGCGATGTATGTTTTCTTAATTTCCATTACTTTATTGATGTGACTAAAAAAGTCTATCTTAAAATTTTTTACACACTTACTACATTATCTATAAGTAAAATGATTTTTATATTCAAATTGACTTTTATTTACATCATTAATACTAATTTCATTTAATACTAATTTCATTATAAACATTGCATTACAAAATTTGTGTTATTTTACAGGAACATTTGTCATATATAAAAAATATTGCAACACAAGCTTCACAAAAGGAATTGATGATTCAACTTTATGTTGACCCTGACCGACTCAACCAACAGCAGCACAAGAATTTCAACGTCGTCTCTATTGATCTTGTACATGATTACACAAAATGATGAATTATAGTACAAACATCAAACAACACATGTTTTGAACTACTGTTTTTGTTGAACTTTTATTAAACTTATCACAGGAAGCTTTGTTAAAATTATGGATATTATAAACATGTATTGGATTGTATGATATTTTGAACTAATGTTTTTATTTTCTTCACTATACCTTAAATTATTAAGTGAAATCAATCAATTTTATAAGACATATATGATTTTTTACAAATAACTATTTCATTAAACTAGGCAACAAACGTGCTTTGCACGTTGCTCCCGCCTAGTATATATATATACACTAAACCTGGCCTCTAGTTTCAATGTGATATGATAAGCTGGACTAAATAAAAATTTTCTTACCTAAGGATCATGCCATAATTGAAAATCAAGGAAAAATTGCAAGTATGTATATAATTTATACAAGTACGTGTGTGTATATATGTATATTATATCTTCCCCACTACAACATTTTGGGCCTTCTGCCACCATTTTTTTCCCCGCAGTTAAAAACTTGCCGCAAATAGATACATGATTTATTCACAATATTGAAGTCTCTAGAAGCTGTGGATGAATATGTCAAAAATACTCACAGACATTGCAAAAACATAATTACGCAAATAACATGGTGCGTATAATTCATTTGCGGCACTTTTTTACATCTGTTGTAACGACATACAACAGCCGCAAGTATGATCTCCTTTATAAAGTTCACTGCACCTTTGTGTGACGAGAAGCTTTTGCCGTTATAACTAGGTTATATGAATAGGCTGAAACTTGCTACCTGCAGGATTTTTCTCATCTCTTCTCATCAGCCTCCCTATTATACTATTATCATTTGGGCAAAACCCACGAATAGCAGTATTGGGAAATTTCAACTCCTATTTTGCACATCAAAAAATCATCGCTGCCGTAGTATGGTTGAGGACCAGCAACCACGAAATTGTCAAGTACTGCATACGGTGTTGATTGTTGCTCAGTTGGTGGCTTCGATTTTCTGGCCGATTCGCTGCAGTTTCGGGCGATGTGGCAACTAGCCGTCACCGCTCATGCCATACAAATCATGAGGGACTTTTTGAGGTGTGGTAAACAATAGAAGTATTAGCATGCTTGTGCTGTCATCAGCCAAGGGGAGTGGTAAGAATCGATGCTAAATGTATTCAATCTTACTTTATTTTCCCATTTTCGCCCCTATTTTTCCTTTTACCTTTGTTTCAGTTTTGCTGAGATGTATGATGAGGGGATAAGCCAAGGTTATTATTCGTAGATTTATAGCACCAATAACTGTGCATATGCATTTTATTAATGTAAGACCTCTATGTAATTCTAGATTTTTTTGTTTTTTTGAAATGAACATCATACTACACTTGCATTAAATGACCAAATGTGTTTTGTCCCTTTGGACATGCATTTCTATTACATAAGGACCTGCCTCCATCCATATACAATTATACATTCATCACCATAAATTGAATGCATGTTTTATAATAGAGTGGGCTACACAGTTAGCCTCTCTATATTGAAACTTAGCATGCCAGAATAGGTCTTCTTAAGCACATTCTTTTAATGTCCTCAATCCCCTGACCATACCATAAGTTGTTCTCTCCATTTGCATTGACCATATTAATAACATATTGTGAGTATCACCCTCAAATGTGACTTGTGAGAAGCCAAGATCTTCTCACAATTCCATGTCCCTCCTCAAGGCATAAGCCTCTGCAACACTTGGGTGAAAAGCACCCTTGAGATGTTAGATGAAAACCATTTGGGACCCTTCATGACACTTGAATTATACAAAGGGCGAGTTTATTACTATTCTAAATTGAAACAACATTTAATTGGATTCTGGGTTGTGGTTGCTAGTGATCCCTTGGATTGTCATTTTCTATTGCTTATGCTGCATTTTCTATAGATGTTGTCCATTTCACTATCTTTATAATTTTATCTAATTAAGCCTCTTCATTTGGCATTATCTATGGAGGGGTGGTTGAGTTGTACTTGACCCAACCTGGTTTGGCTAGTGTGTAAATTGATTATAGAATTGGAATGCTAAAACAAAGATATTAAATATATGCAGATTCCATATGTGGATGTGACAATACCAGAGTTGGTGTAATTCACTCATGATGACAGACTTGGTGTAAGTTCTCATATATGCTATAATTTCGAGTTTTTTGCTATTGTTAAAATGCACTACAAAATGTTCCTACTACTATATATCTGTTTAGGGTAATTGAGGTGTAATTTGACTTTGTTGTTTGGTCATTGTATGAATAACTATATATGTCACCAAGTGTTGGGTTAGCAAAAAGGGTTTGTATGCATTAGATGGGATATGAGTTGCAGTCTAGTTTTAATCTAATTAATGAACCTAGAAGAGTATAAATGCCTTTATACCTACTTCTATTCAAAACTGTTTGGAAACAGTTTGTGTTGCAGCAAACATGATAAACTTCCTATAGCTGCAGCAAAACTGTATTCAACAGGTGGGTGTAACATGTATAAAGCAATCTACATGTAGGTGAATTATTTTGTCTGTTTTTCAAAGTGGTTGGATGTTTGATGTGATAACTGACACTAGACTCATGATACTTTGTTTTCCATTAATCTTTTTTAGGAGTAGCTCGTAAGGTTAGGTTGTAAACCACACCTTAAGACCAGAATAACAAATCTGCATGTTTTTATATGGTTATCATGTGTATTTGGGGGGAAGTTAAACTGGTGGAATGTTATGATAAACTCAATAAGGTAGTATGGACATATTTAATTAGACATGATAATATGGGTAGCTTATATTGGCAGCCTATATGGGCTTCCTCCCTTTGATTGATTAAATGTAGTAATGTACCCATATATATATATATATATATATATATATATAACATTTTTTTTATTGGCTATAGATTTATTGTGGTACTTAAGAGCACCTAAAATGTATGGATGAAGAGGTTTTCTTTGCCCATGGTGGGTACATGAATTGGAACAATACAAGTACTAAACTGCTTGTGCTGTGATCAGCCAAGGGGAGTGGTAAGAATCGATGCGAAATAGTATCAATCTGACTTCATTTCTCCATTTCCGCCCCTATTTTTTCTTTTACCTCTGTTTGTTTCGGTTTTGCTAAGATGTATCATGAGGGGATAACCTTAGGTTTAATAATTGTAGATTTATATCACCAATAACTCTGTATATGCATTTTATTAATGAAGCACCTCTATGCAATTTTTTGATTGAAATCGCAAGTGCACGAATCGTAGCAAGTAATAAAGTGAATGAGTAAGAGTATCATCCCACAATGATTGAAAAATTACAAATAAGTACCAAAATTTATTAAACTATAATCTATTTGATAATTCAAATGAGAATGAATTGTTGAACTAGAGAGTTTAAAATAACTTAATTAAATAAGCAAGTTGAGATCAAGGAAACAAGATTCTAGGGTTTCCAATTCACCATAGGTGATCCTATGTGAATTTCCTACATGTTCTAATTGCAATTATTTCCTATTGTTGATAATCGGGTCTCTAATTTATTCATTAATCTTTCTCAAGCATTAACAAAATATCCCAACAAGCAAATTTTCTACATCTCTGTGAAAACTCTAAACTTGTCAAAATTCATTAAGAACAAGAAACCCTCATAAAGATTACACAAGTCCATAAATATCTCTATCCTACGGATTCCTTGTGGTATCTCAAACATAGGCTGAAACAATTTTCACTTCTCAGTCTCAAATTGAATCCCAAATCATGTAAATGTTGATCAATCATTCACAAGCATTAAGTCTAGAATGAAATACTCAACAATATGAAACAACTACTAAATTAGTCCAATTAAAGGAAGATTCATATAATCATAGTTAGGCTATATCGTAGCCCTAGAAAATGGAAATTAGCTCATGGTAAAACTGAATAAAAACATAATCAAAGAGTTTAACATCAAAAAATTGAAAGAAATTCAGAATAAAGAAAAAACTCAAAAACGAGTCTCCTCCTTGATGTCCTGCTCCCTTTGATTGCTCCAGAAAAGGAATCCCCCAAAAAAACCATGAAAAACCCAGCCTCTGGTTCTCTCCAAAGTGATAGATTCCTCCTCCCCCTTGTTCGACCAAGCATATCCAATACATGATGCGTGGTCATGCATCATGTATTGGGGTGGGTCCTGCAGTAGTCTAGCACTGCGTTTCAACAATGTCTATTGATTCATAGGTCACATTCCTCCACTTTTGCCACTATCCGCTATTTTTTAACTCTCATATCCATAATTAATATGCTCATTGTGTCGTGAATCATATTAACTTCTATGCTGAAAATATAACTTGGAACTTTGTTTTACCAAGGTTTAAATGGATAAAGCTTGGATGCATATTGAAAATAGATTGCGGTCCAATGAATATGCCAAAATGTAAATCAATTCTTAGCCATGAGTCAAGCCAATGTTAGTACTAGTGATTCAATTAGGTGTCCTTGTCGAAGATGTCTTAATCATTTTTTCCACCCAATTAGTGTGGTGAAAGATCATCTTTTTTTTTATGGGGATTGATACTAATTATACTCAATGGATATTCCATGAAGAAGATGATCATTTCATTGCTAACCGTTCTTTTGATGAGGATGAAGGACCCGATTTCGATGACTACATTGATAAAGTACATGAGATGTTAGATGACATTCGTATGGGATCCTTCATGGATAGTACAACTAGTTTAAATGCTAGTGGTAGTGAATGTGATAACGCACTACCCAACATTGACACTCCAAGACACCAAACGTTTGAGCAGTGTTTAGAGAATGCACGACGTCCACTCTACCCATCATGTACAAACTTCTCAAAGCTATCATTTATGGTGAAGTTGCTCCACATCAAGACAGTCGGGTGTTGGAGTGACAAGTCATTTAACATGGTGCTAAAGCTTTTGAAATCTGCATTCCCGAATGTTCTCTTGCCTGACATGTCTAATACCTGGTCCTAGATCACTAGGAAATGATATCGATGTCTTCTTGTGTCCTTTAGTTGATGAATTGAAAGAATTATAGGAGGATGGTATTGAAACATATGATGCAGTTAGTTCATTACTTTTCCGATCACATGCATCATTACTCTGGACTATCAATGACTTTCCTGCATATGCAAATCTTTCTGAGTGGAGCATGAAGGGAAAGTTGGTGTGTCCTACATGTAATGCAGAAATTGATTCTATATGGTTGGTGTTTGGGCATAAACATTGTTATATGGGTCATCGTCAATGGTTGGACGTGAACCTCCTTTGGAGAAGAAAAAAAAGTGCTTTTGATGGTAAGAAAGAACATCGGCTTCAACTAGTAAAAGTTATAGCCGAAGCTACACTTGAACAAGTAAGCATGGTTTCTAACGTGCAATTCGGAAAAGATTCACGAAAGAGGAAACGAGCACCGCATGAATTAAATTGGACAAAAAAGAGCATCTTTTACGATCTTTCGTGCTTGGCAAACTTGGAGTTACATCATAACCTAGACGTATTGCATATTGAGAAAAACATATGCGATAGTGTATTGGGAACATTGCTGAGTATTGATGGATAGAGTAAGGACACTGCAAATGCACGTCGAGATTTGGAAGTTCTCGGATTGAGGAAGGAATTACATTTACGTCATGATGGTGACCGTTGCCGAATGAATCTTGCATGTTACACCCTAAACCGTAATGAGAGAATATCTTTTTGTGAGTGGTTGTCACAAGTTAAGATATCCGGATGGTTTTGCCTCAAACATCGGTCGATGTCTGAACATTAGCAAAGGCAAAATTGTAGGCATGAAAAGTCATGATTGCTACATTTTCTTTCAAATGTTGCTTTCAGTCGTGATTGGGGGTTACCTACAGCCTTACATCCGGTTAGCTTTGATCGAGTTAAGTATATTTTTCAAAGAACTGTGTGCACGAACATTGACTTTTGAATCGTTGTGGTGGCTTCAGGCAGATATTTCTATCATCCTTTGTAAACTTGAGATGATATTCTCACCTGTATTTTTTGATATAATGGTGCATCTCGCAATTCACTTGCCAGACGAGGCATTACTTCCAAGATCAGTGCAATATATATGGATGTATCCTTTTGAGATGTATATGGGAAAGTTCAAGCATTATGTTCGGAACAAGATCCGTCTTGAGGGTTCAATTACTGAAGTATATGTTCATGTTAAGTGCTTGACATTTTGCTCAATGTATCTACATGACATTGAGACAAGATATCACCGTGTTGAAAGAAACGTCAACATTCCAAAACAATCTAATGTGGAATATTTCTCGGTATTCTCGCAAAAGGTGTGTCCGCTAGGGGCATCCAATACTCACATGTTAGCTGAAAAACTATTTGCAAAAGCCCACTGATATGTCCTCAATAATTGTGGCGAGATTGAGCTTTACCTCGAGTAAGTAGTTAAGCTTTGAAGTTACTGACCTACGAATCCAATTTATTGCTCAATGTATAACATAACACTCTACTTTGTAGTGAGCATTATAACATGATCAAGAGGGAAGGCACAATTAACATTGCGCGTAGGCACCAAGCTCAATTTCTTGGGTGGTTCAGGAAACATGTAAGTATTTTTTTATTGATAATTTTTGTTTTCGATTGCATTGACATTCAATGTGAAGGTAAGGTTGGTGTGAATGATTGGAACCAAGGTGGGTCTAGTCTTAAATATATATTGCAAGTTCCATATAAGTCAATTACAAGTTCAAGGGCTTAAAGGATGAAAATTTAGTTTTGATTCATTCGATAAGCAGTGGAAAGGGCAACAACATGACTTAAAGGCTTTGGGCACTTGAAGACTTTCAATTTATTTAATTCATTTAAATAGCTTATTTATTAGTTTAGAATAATTGAGATTATTACTAGAAGAACGTAAGGGGGCCTATGCAAGGACAAGTTGGGAAATTTATTATTTTATTGAACCGGGGTTTCAAGAGGTTACTGTAGCATTACTATAGCCGCGACACTGTAGTCGCGATACTATTCATGCAGGGGTGTTTTGGGTAAAATGGACTTTATTTTAGCTAGGGTTTTAATTAAGTTTTGGTTTAAATACTCTTTGTAGCCTTATTTTCAGAAGTTTATGAAATTTGATGAATTTATTCATTGTGAATTGAGTTTATCTCCTCTTTGTTCTTAATTGAACTTTTAAACTTATCAAAGGTAAATCACAACTTTTGTGACGTTCCTCCTTTGTAATCTGGGTTCTTGAGACGGGTTTTTCAACGGGTCTAGATTTTAATATAATCTAGATTCTTGAAACGGGTTCTCATCGGGTCTAGGTTCTTCATCCATTGCCTTGATTTTGGCTTTCTTGGGGAGTTTTCAAATTGATTGTGGGTTTAAGGGAATCCATTCCCGCGGGTTCATATAATTTGGTATTCAAAGCAAGATTTCCAATCAGGTATGATTCTATTGTATCTTTAATTTTAATTCTAGGGATTCATTGTTCTAGGGTTCCATAAAAAAAAAATAGAGGCAAAAAGTAAGTTGCTGAAATTCTGAGAGTTTTGGGTTTAGCTGAAATTTGCATCACCTAGGATTTCAAAATTCTAGGGTTTCTTGCATCTCTAAGTTTGTCAATTGGTTGGTGTGTCGTTCCATTGATTCTTTTCAAGTCATTATCAATTGTGTGCTTGAATTCAATTGCTTGATTTTCACAATTGAGTATTGCTGTTTGTGATTGAATTAGAGAAGAGAAAAAGAAAAGAAAAGAAAGGAAATGAAAAGAAAATAAAAGAAAATAAAATAAAAGAAAGGAAAATAAAAGAAAGGAAAAAAAAATTCGAAAAAAAGAAGAAGAAGAAGAAGATGAAGAAAAAGATAAGAAAATGTAGCATATTCAAAGGTTGCTACATACTTACAACAAAGAGAAGGAAAATATTTGTTGATTGAACTTTTATCATCATATGAGCTAAATATATCTTTCTAGTTGGTATATTGTTTTATAATACTCTTTCGCTCGTATAAATTCCTTGAGTCTCATGTCATTTTATTCCTTCATTGTTTCTTGGATCTATATTACTGGTTGGAATAATACAAGGTTGTATTGTCTTGATTTAGTTTAACTAGTTCTTAAAGAACTTAAGCAAGAAAACTATTGAGGTAAAAGGCAAGAGAGTGTGAGACTATTATCGGGAAAAAGCCAATTAAGAGTGAAACACGAGTGGAGTGCCATTATTCGAGTGTAAACACGTAAGGTAATGTGTGAGATTTTTCACTAACATTCTTTTTGTGCAGCACATTATGATGTCTCATAGGAGTAACTCATCACCAAAGGGGATGGTAGATAACTCATTCTTTCTGTTGCAAGCTATGCAACAACAGTTTGAGAAGTTGAACTTGGTGTTGGGTGAAGTGAGGGATAGGATGGATCATCAAGATGCAGTAATTAGAAATCTTCATGGCAGGAGAGATAGGAGGCATCCTGAGTTTAGTGTTGAAAATGGGTATGAGAATGAAGAGTATGGTGATTCTCTTGTTACCAGGCATGCACTCAATACAAAAATTAAGATGGATGATATAAAGCAGCAGAGTGAGAACATTTTTCATACTAGATGCTACATCAACAACAAGGCATGTAGTATGATCATTGATTTGAGGAGTTGTATTAATTTGGCTAGCACTACTTTAGTTGAGAAATTGAATTTACGTACCTTGAAACACCCTAGACCATATATATTGTAGTGGTTGAGTGATTGTGGGGAGGTTAGGGTAAATAAGCAAGTGCTAGTTTCTTTTTCAATTGGAAAAACCAGGATATGGTCATTTGTGATGTAGTGCCTATGCATGCTGATCATATTTTGTTGGGGAAGCCATGACAGTATGATAGGAAGGTGATCCATGATGGGTTAAGGAACATGTACAGTTTTGAAAAGGATGGAAAAACAATCAAACTTGCTCCTTTAACTCCAACACATGTCCATGGGGATCAATTGAAATTGAAAAGTGAGGTTGCTCATAAAAGAAAGAGTGAAAATGAGAGTGATCAAAAAAGAAAATGTGAAAAGGATATTGAGTAAACAAGCAAGAGTGAAAGTGAGAATGTGCTGAAAAGCAAGAGTGAAGATGAGATTTAGAAGAAAAGAAATAGTGAAACCGAAATGGAGAAAGAGAGAAAAATGAGAGAGAAAAAAGAAGAGGGCGAGAATAAGACCTCAAGCACTAGAGAGAATGAGTTGAAAAATAATTGTGAGGTTGAGAGTACAAAAAAAGATGAAGAAAAAGAGTGTAACAGAAAAAAAGAGAGTGAAAAGAAAAAGAGAGTGGAAAGAAAAGAGAGTGTGAAGAAAGTGAGAGAAAAACAGAGAGAAAAGTGTGTTTTTATGCTGAGGTAAGTCTTAATCCTAACGAACTTGACGTATGTTTGCCTAGTATTGTTGTCTCTTTGTTGCAGGGATATGAGGTCGTGTTTCCAAGTGGTGTATTTAGTGGATTGCCATCTATTAGGGAGATAGGGCACTACATTGATTTTGTGCCAGATGTGACAATTCCTAACCGACCTTTCTTGGAAAAACATGAGTCATTGACACACTTAAAGGGACAAGGTAAGTTGTTGACTAGAATGCTTGCTAAGCGGGAGGATTGTATTGAGACTTTTCCTCATGTATTCAAATACACACAAGGTATGAAAAATTTTGTGGTTGATGCTTTAGCAAGAAGGTATGTCTTTGTCTTCATTTTAGATGCAAAATTGTTGAGACTTGAATATGATAAGGAATTGCATGCTAATGATGATGACTTTGCTAGTGTGTATGGAACATGTGAGAAAGCATCTTTTGGTAAGTTCTATAAACTAGATTGGTACTTGTTTAGAAAGAATAGATTTTGTGTGCCTACTAGTTTTATGCGTAAGTTGCTTGTGTGTGATGGACATGCTGGTTTGTTGGGTAACCTTGGTGTAAGGAAAACTTTTGTTGTGTTGCATGAACGTTTTTGGGAATATCATTTGCCATTCAATGACGTGTTGCATGGACGTTGGTGGAAGTATCATTTTTCATTCATTGATGTGGTGCATGAACGTTTGTGGGAGTATCATTTGCCTTTCATTGAAGTGTTATATAAACGTTTGTGAAAGTATCATTTGCCATTCATTAACATGTTGCATGAACGTTTGTGGGAGTATTGCATGCCATTCATTGAGTTTTCATATAATTGGAGTAGTCATGTTGGTGTCAAGAAAACTTTGGACACTTTACATGAATATTTATGTTGGTCTAAGATGAAGAAATATGTCAATCGCATTTGTGGCAGGTGGATTACATGCAAAAAGGCCAAATTTAAGCTTTTGCCACATGGGTTGTATACACCCTTACCTGTTCCAAGTGAGTTATGGGTAGACATATCTATGGACTTTGTTTTGGGGCTGCCTAGGAAAGAAAGGAGTAGAGATTCTATTTTTGTGGTTATGGATGGATTTATAGAGTTTGCATATAATAGGACCATGCATACTACCACTTTATATTCTTCTTTTGAAATTGTTTATAGACTTAATCCATTTACTCCTTTAGATTTAATGCCTTTATCTGTTGACAAGAGGAGTAGCTTCGATGGATTTTTTCAAAATTTTGAACAAATTAAATGATAATGTTACTAACATTTTTCCCTTTGATCCAGGTGGAGATTCGAGGTCGAATCCTTTTGAGGAGAGGGGGAATGATGGAAACCAAGGTGGACCTAGTTTTAAAGATATGTTGCAAGTTCCAGATGAGTCAATTACAAGTTCAAGGGCTTAAAGGATGGAGATTCAGTTTTGATTCATTTGATAAGTAATGGAAATGGCAACAACATGACTTAAAGGCTTTGGGCACTTGAAGGTTTTCAATTGATTTAATTCATTTAAATGGCTTATTTATTAGTTTAGAATAATTGAGATTATTACGGGAAGAACGTAAGGGGGCCTATGCAAGGGCATGTTGGGAAAGTTATTATTTTATTGAACTAGGGTTTCAAGAGGTTACTGTAGCATTACTGTAGCCGCGACACTGTTCATCCAGGGGTGTTTTGGGTAAAAAGGACTTTATTTTAGCTAGGGTTTATGAAATTTGATGAATTTATTCATTGAGTTGAGTTTATCTCCTCTTTGTTCTTAATTGAACTTTTGAACTTACCAAAGGTAAATCACAACCTTTGTGGCGTTCTTCCTTTGTAATCTGGGTTCTTGAGATGGGTTCTTCAACTGGTCTAGATTTTAATATAATCTAGGTTCTTAAAACGGGTTCTCATCGGGTCTAGGTTCTCCATCCATTGACTTGATTTTGGCTTTCTTGGAGAGTTTTCAAATTGATTGTGGGTTCAAGGCATTCCGTTCCCACGGGTTCATATCAGCGTGGTATTCAAATTCCGTACTGGTTCATCTCGAAGTTATAACATGATTCCTAACTACAGTTGTTATTGTCTTACCTGTTAGATTTGAGAGATGCATATGATGAATTCATCCAGTGTTGCCGATGATATATATGCACTCGCGGTCAGTCCTGACAAGTGGGTTGCATTGTAAGCTGGGTGTATAATGAATGGAATCTGGTTTCATCGCGTGGATCGTTAACGTAATTGTCGAACACAAAACAATGGAGTGGTTGTCCATGGAGAGCATCAATCAAAGCCCGTTGATTTCTATGGAGAGTTGAATGATATTTTAGAATTATGCTATATGGGATGGCATAAGGTGTATTTGTTTTAATGTGATTGATGAGATGTTGGTGATAGGAGAAGAGAGATACATGTTGGAGACCATCTAACGAGTGTGAATACCGCGAGAACATGGTACAACGACGAGCCCTTTGCACTTGCATGCCAAGCTCAGTAGGTGTTTTACTTAAAGGACATTAGTGTGGCGGGTAGTTGGTATGTGGTTCATAAGATAACTAATACAACATTCCTCTAGTTTAGTCGGTTGAGTGTGAGGATGATGATGTGGATTCTGCTGAGGGTGATGCTTACCAGGCAGATGAAACTATTGATAGAAACATGTCGTCTACCCAATGCTGTGTGACCCAAACTTGATGAATCCATTGAATATGGTAGATGAAGAACCTTTGCTGGTTAACCATTCGACCATGTCAGATCATCAAACATCTGAACTACTTGACCATGAGGCCTTACTTGAGGATGATGGTTGTGATGATGAGCTGGGAGTTGACAATGCAGATGTCAACAGTGACGGCAATAACTCAGACCATGTTGATCTTGACGATGATGCTACCTCAGAGTCAAGTGATAGTATGGGCTAGCGTAATCAATTTGTTTTGGCTATGTTCCAGTTCATAGGGTTGTTGACATGTTTTATTAATGTCACAAATAGACACCTCCCATTTGATATAACAATGGTAAGGTCCTTTTTTTTTAGACTCAAATACTTGACAAGCACATCTATTGCAGTACTCTCCATTTGATGACATGCAATCCAGGTAATATTGTTGGTCAGGCATAAACATATACATGGCATATGTCTGTTACTACATGTAATATATTTAGCCATCACAATAGATGCATGAAATAATGTTTTGACCTTTGTTTTCATGGCGTATATGCAGATGATCGCGGTTGTGCTGGTTGAGAGCACTTCTCATTATTTCCGCTGGAGTTGCATTCTAGGCTTAATTTGTAGGGTGTGAATGCCAACAACCATATAATATCTTACACCTTTAACCCTAGATCTTGTTAAGTAATCGTAGACTTTATGTGGTGGTATGCGTGGTAATGTATGATGTCCTATTTCTATTGACTGATATAATTCACTTTATTTCCATTAATTTGATTTGATTCTCATATAATTAAGATTGAACGGACTTTAAATAATCCTAAAATCCTTATACCACATTTGGTTACTACCTCTCCCTCTACATGCATATGTCCTATGAAAACTAATACTTAAAGGGGTATAAGTGAAGTCTATTGAACATCCACATCAATATTAAAAAGCACGGACCCAACGTTGGGGCAATATGTATTTATTATCAGCAAATAAATTCAATCCAAGTAAATGGGTAATAGGAATTGTGGACTAATTATATTATGCTTACTTGATAGGGTTACGTCTATTTAAAAGTTTAATTAATACATCTTTAATTGAAATTAAAGGCCCCACTGATTGCATATAAGATTTGTAGCAAAGGTGTTGAGTTTGAACTTGTCCTCTTCAATATAAAACCAATATGGAGTGAATGTCTTTTTTTTTACACAATTTGACAGCAAGTGCTTGCGGAATATGACGTATCCACTAGACAAATATTGTAAAAAATGTCTATGACATCTTGCATGATGATTTTGATGTTCCTAGCTCTCGCAAGGGGGGTTTAGATGGATAAATCAATTGCTAAATTTGTTTCATGAAGCATAATGATGAGAAGGTCTTCACATGAACGTGCAAATTAATACATGCATTATGTATTGATTCATCTGTCAAAATTGCTTCTTAACTTATATAGTCTATTTGCTTATCATATCCACCTATTTCTAATAATAATTTGCAAATCATATATACTCTTCACATGATGGTAGCTTTGGCTCTATATGGTCGGGGACATTCTACTTTATTCTCCCATTAAAAAAATTTTGAGCCTTTACTAATATGTTGTATGATAATTCAATAACATGGCAAAATTATGGTACACATATATGTAAATATTGACACGTGTTAATATTTGTTAATGATATATACCAAATGTGGGGAAAAAACAAAATAGGATATGTGGATGTTTATAAGTGTTAAGACAGTGTCCAGGAGATGAAATAAAATCATCTGGATAATTCCACAGGTGGGAAGACACCTAAAATAGGTTGGATGCAGTAAAATGGTATGAGAGTATTGTTTGCAATTCTATATATCAGAGATAAAAAAATCTGTTCTTTGACTGCAAACACCTAAGTACTAATATCCCATCTACTTCTGAAAAATAAAGAAAGCCAGTGCAAAATAGCCACTTTGCTCAATCCACAGGTAGATGGGAGACAAGGTGAGTCTCTGGGAATGAGAATCAGAGATGAAACTCCAGCAAGCTGCTTTCCAGATCAGTGGGTGCAAGCAAGGATATTTGCGCATCACCTTCGACCGTACACCCCATGAAGACTAGTGTGGTTTGATATTCAACTATTTGCTCTCACTCTCTCTCTCTCTCATATGTGATACTATTATGCTCTCACTCTATTTTCTTTGTCTGATTTTTTTTCCTAACATAGATGGTCATGCATATTACTGCATCTCTCTGTATTGGCTGCACTCTTGTGCTTTTTTTTTTCCTCTACTTGACTTGGTTGATTATTCATTGAGCTAGGCTAACAGGTTGGTTTTGTTGGGTTAATGAATTCTTTTTAATTAATTTTTTTTGTTCTACATACTCACACATGCATGCAGGGTTTAACATGGCCTGGACTTGTGTTTGAGCATTTACTGAACTTATTTGAATTTATAAATATGGATTATGAAGTAAGCAACTTCTAGTTTGAAATTTATAAGTGGAAGTACATTGTGTAGTGAATGGTTGAACATAGGGTTGTATGTTCATGTTGATAGATGAACTACAATAGTCTTTCGAATGAACTACAGTGCTGGAAATAAGTCTAATGTACTTGTAGTAGGTAAGCAACACAGTTTCAGTCAATTTTTTCTTAACCCATCTAAAGTCTGGTTACCTACATGTATCTTGCATGCAAGTAATGCATGTTACTTAATGAATCATATTGCTTGGTTGCTCTCTTGTGTTTTTTTTTCCCTCTACCTAACTTGGATGATTATTCATTGGGCTCGGCTAACAGGCTGGTGTAGTTGGGTTCATGAATTCTTTTTAATTAAACCTTTTTATTTTGTTCTATGTACTTATGCATGCATGCAGGGTTTAACATGGCCTGGACTTGTGTTTGAGCATTTACTGAACTTATTTGAATTTGCAAATATGGGTTATGAAGTAAGCAACTTCTAGTCTGAAATTTATAAGTGGAAGTACATTTTGTTGTGAATGGTTGAACATAGGGTTGTATGTGCATGTTGATTGTTGAACTACAATAGCCTTTTGAATGAATTCTAGAGCTGGAAATTAGTATAATGTCCATGTAGTAGGTAAGCAACACAGATTCAGCCAATC
The DNA here is from genome assembly GCF_001411555.2 of Juglans regia. Classification (NCBI taxonomy): domain Eukaryota; kingdom Viridiplantae; phylum Streptophyta; class Magnoliopsida; order Fagales; family Juglandaceae; genus Juglans; species Juglans regia. The sequence continues at coordinate 27,658,845 of NC_049903.1, forward strand.
TTTTCTCAACCTATCTAAAGTCTGGTTGCCTACATGTATGTTGCATGCGAGTAATGCATGTTACTTGATGAATCATATTGCCTGGTTGTTTGATTGTGATTTTTTCCTCTACCTGACCTGGTTGATTATTTATTGGATTCGGCTAACAGGTTGGTGTAGTTGTGTTAATAAATTTTTTTGTTCTATCTACTCACACATGAATCGGGGTTTAACATGTAGTGGGAACTTGTGTTTGAGCATTGACTGAACTTATTTGAATTTGCAAATATGGTTTATGAAGTGAGCAACTTCTAGTCTAAAATTTAAAAGTGGAAGTACATTGTGTTGTGAATGTTTGAACTGAGGGCCATATGTGCATGTTGATAGCTGAACTACAATAGCCTTTTGAATGAACTCTAGAGCAAGAAATAAGTCTAATATATATCCATGTAATAGGTAAGCATCACATATACTGTATTTTTTGCTTTATATAAAATTCTCAAAGTACATCATCCATGAATGCACATGTTGAGTCTCTTAGAGGTTTAAGTTGTCTGAACTGCTTGCAATATAAATTAGAAGTATGCAGTGAGTAACTTTTACTGAGGGTGACTTTAAACAACTAGGTGCCATGTTTGTTATGGCAGTTTGTAGTTAGTTGAAATTCAGCATGTTGATAGACAAGCATAGGCATTCATAGGGGCAACATATTCATGAATCACAAATATGTTAACATAGGTGTGGGGGATGCACTGCATTTGGACATGAAAATGGATGATTAAAGTATTAACTTGTTTAGTAGGACAATTCCATCTTGTATTGACAATGGTGAGGTAGGTTAGAGGAAGACTCAATGGAAGAGGTGGACGCGGTGGCCATGCTTCATCATTTAGGTGGGCCTCAAGGATTTGTCATGGGCTTCCACTGCTGTGTGATGTAGGAGTTACAGAATAAAGTGAATCATCAGATGGTTCAACTCAACCACCAAATGTGGGTGTGGAGGAGGCCAAGGGAGAAGCTAATGAGCCTCTAAGGACTTTAATTGATGAACGTAAGCTGATTCTTGACCCTTTTGCCCCTTCGTAGTTTTTGCTCAACTTATATTAGAGGACGATAAATGTCTAATTGATCTAATGGTATTGGGGGCTCAGAAGATATAGATCAACCCCCTCAGAAACGTGGCTGGGGATCAGCGAAAGACATGCTATTTGAACACGTTTGTAAATTTGGCAAGATACCTTTGACTATCAAGGATGGACAAAGAGATCCATCGTGCCAGAATTACAACATATTTTCTGGACGAGTGACCACAACAGTGAGACTTCGTGCAAACATGCAACTTGCAAGCTGGAAAACAGTACCAAAAGAGGAGAAAGAAGAGCTGATTGACTATGTAAGCGTAAGACATTTGATAGCTTGGTTTTTTCTCAACCTATTTATTAATGTCACTATTTAATGCATTAAGAAACATACAATTTATAAAATTGTTTTGTCATAGGCTAACTTTATATTGGATTAGACACAAAGTTCTCATTGTGAGTGAATGACAAACGCACTTGCTCAGAAATACAATGCATTCTACTATTTCTTACGGAAGCAATACCTAGGGTATGAGACGCATTAAGCGGCAATTTTTGGTGGGACAACCTGGGTGGAAAAGGCCGTATGGGAGTACTTATGTGCAATGTGGTCTAGTGAAGGCTTCAAGGTATATGTTAGTGTGTCTAAGTTATACACAGTTTGATGATACATATCAACAAGCCCACTGGTATCCATGCTAGTGAATGTTGTGCCCAACATAAGTTTTTGCTATTTGTTTAATGTTTGCATTCATTAAACCACAGAGAATGTCAAAGAAATAGAAAAAATATGAAGAAACAACAGGTCAACGGCCGAAAGCCTTTCGTTAGGATTATGGAGGAAATTGTAAGATGTAGAATTCTTCCATTCATTTATTCAACTAACTGTAAACTATGACTTATGAATGTGATTGGAGTAACTAACAACACTATTCCTTGATGGTAAAGAATGAAGAAGGCTAGAAGTTGATAGCTTTTTATAAAGAGGTGCATTGGTCAAGAAAGAAATCATTGGCATGACAGAACACAACTACGTAAGTCATTCATCCCATATCAGTTGATGTAGCCCATTTACAGAACCGTAACAATTTTTTTTTTACTGGTTTGATACATATATTTTAACCGGCCTTATGCATTGTGAATAAATGGTTATGCTTGAGTGATTGGAGGAGACTGAGGTGGATACAAGGAACATTGATGAAGCTAGTAATGTAGTGTTCAAGGAGGTCTTAAGACATCAATCAGGATATGCAACAGGGTTAGGGCACTCTATTATTCCTGAACGATCTATTGCAATAAGGAACAATAGAGATTATATTATTCCTGAACGATCTATTGCAATAAGGAACAATAGGGATTATCAACGCATTGTTAAAGAGAACGAGAAAAATAAAAAGGAGGCAAATTTGTACAAGAGCCAGTTAGAGGCACTGAGAGTTGATCTACTAAAGACTATGAGAAGTCAATGAACACTTACATGGCTGATTTGGAGTGTCAAAGGGAGTCTCATAAGGAGAATCACTTTGATGCCTAGGCATCTTGACACTACATGCTAGTCATCCCTGCTTTTGATTTTTTGAATAGGTTTTTAAATATACATGCAGTCAAGTTGATGGGGAAGAATATCATTTTGAACACTTTTGGTGAGCAACTTAGGATGTGGCTTGGTTAGAACCAATAATGAAGCATAAAGCACATGCACAGTTTTGGACAGGAGCACATGGGACATTTGTTGCAGACTTCTTCAATGGTATGCAATTCTATTTCCTGTTGCTATTCTGTATTTGTGGAGTGATTGCATATTTTTTTCACTAGAGAATGCGAGTGTTGTGATAGGTTAAAAATGACTGGTTGTTGGATATAGTATGGACTGAAATTGTCTCTGGTTTCTTATATGATTATCTGCATTGGATACATACCGAAGATAATTGGTGTAAATAAGTCTAGGGACCATGCATGAAGGCTGAAAGTTGTTTGTTAGTGATTATTAGATAGCATATATGCTGGTATAAGGACCTGTCTTGTATTTTGTATCCACTTTCCAAACATGAGGGTTGTGGTTAATATTTCCTACACTATATATATGATGCATGTTTCTATAACTAACAACAAGTGAGACTTTTGAGGGGAAATTTGGTGCTAAAGCCACAATGAGCCCAGCTGAGAGGTCAAAGTGCATTGGAGGAAGTGTGTTTTTGAGCAAAGATCACATAGGTGTATTAGCAGGGAAGCAGACTATTCCCCGTGCTGTAGTATTGACAGCAGATACTTGAACATTGTCTCTAGAAGTTGCCACATCCCCAAGCAAATTTATGTATTGTTATGTTGTTTATGTTGGATGCACCTAGATGTATTGGGTATATGTGGACCATGTTTGTTGAAAACAGAACACATATATAAAATATATGTGTACATATGCTAGTGATGTGTCTTGTATTGGACTTGTTGTAGAGCTTATCTCCATTGCAATCATAGCCTGATGCAGGTGATGCAGTAGCAACTTGCATGAAAATTCTTTTACTATATGGTGTTTACTTCTCATAATGTAAGTGACATTTAGATCATCAGGACCAATGGATCAATTAGGTCTATATTTTACACTACAAAATGATGGCCTCATATCAAAATAGATAGCAAATAAGTCATCAAAGATGACTAGTATATATATATATATATATATATATATATATATATATGTAAGTGGAACGAAAACAGGGTTGATCAGGACAATGCAACCCAACAAACATGTAAATGAATTGTGGTATTGCTATTTTAACCGCAATGTATCATTATAGGAAAATAACTTGTAGTGGCGGCCTAGTAGGCTAGCCAATAGTAACAAATTCTCTTTATCTACGCCAACTAATTGTGGAAAATAAATAGAAATTCACTACACATTTTAGTTAAATTGATGAAGATGAACTGCGGAAATAGAAGCTGAGCAGCAAAAAAAGCTCATCAATTTTGGATATTTTCTATGAAAAATGTAGTCGATCAATAGCCAAAAGGCAGAAATTGCACTTTAGCAGCAAATGATAATCATCAACACAACTGATTTTCTGATGAACATCTTCATCAATACATCACAAAACTGGGAAATTATAGTAGCCGCAAAAGCTGGTATAGGAGAATATGCAGTTGCCAATAAAAGTATTTGCAAGGAACCGTTTTGCCAGAATAGATATTTTCTATAGATGTGTACTTGCAACTAAAGTGTTTTGTCGGTGGTAGTGACTTGTAACAATTATACATTTTCCACAACAAAAATCAGTGGTAGCTACTAGTTATGAGGATGTGGAGTTGCAGCAAATTATGAAGTGTGGCGGCATTTGTTGCCAATATATTCCATTTGTTGCAATGTATACTGGTTGTAAGTAGGAAATAACGAGAGAGCAAATTGAGGATTAACTTCATTTGTGGCAATGTTATGATGCAAGAATTTAGTATATTGTTCGTTGTTAAATTTGCAGGCAGGTGTATTTCTGACAAAAAATTTTAGAATTAGTAAAGAAACATTTTACCGTAATAAGCTACCATTTTCCACTATCTGGTGGTTTGCCGAAAGATGTCGCATAATTGGCATTTTTTTTATTTGCAAACATGCGGCAATTATTTTTTGCCAGTATTGATCAAATGTCGCGGTATTTCCAACCTATTGAAGCAAAATCCCTTGCAGCTATAAGTCATATATGTTGTAGTGCCCGGTCCATCCTCCTATCATTTGGTACCCCCTCACACATTTGAGCCTTGATTCCCGTCCCCAGAGAAGGGAAGGAGGTGATCATCATGATATATATATCCTCCTCCCTCATCGATGCTTCATATATGTCCTCCATTTCTAGATGACTAATTATAAAGACAACAAAACATACTTAGATACTCTATTAAAATGGTCTCGGCTTTCCTCTAAAACTTGCCTCAAATTTACATTAATTTCGAGAATCTCTTACTTCAAGCCTTTGTTGCTGTAGATTAATTAATAATAATAATAATAATAATATTTATGGGAAATCTTAATGATCAGATTTACTGGAGTCTATTAACTTGTTCTATGTCAAATCGGTACAAGTGAAACAAGATTGTGAAGCAAATGTAAGGAAAAGAAACCGTGAAGCCATGAAAGTTTGAGATTGATGATTTTATTAATTACCATATGGTCAGCTTCAGGCTGTACGCGGTATGTTTAATGGAAATGCAGTGTGTTTAATACCATGCGTGTGTCCCACGTTATATAAAGATAAAGATGAATAAGAAATATATACGATGGATCTTTTTAATAATTTTGTCCATTTATAATTGAGTGGTGCTACTTCTATAGAGAATTCTCACAGAAATAAACATACACTATGATGTAATGATATGATATGAATTTGTAAATTTTCTTTTGTAAGATATCTGTATATACCAATTATTATTTTTTATATAAATACTACTGTAACTTACGCATGAGAAATTTAAGCAACATATATAATAACAAAGGAGAAAAATGTTTGGTTCACTGGAAAATTTTACAAAAATAAAGTTTAACAATCTGATGTGATTTATTGTAATACATTTGTGAGATTTGAGAAGAAAACCTGTGGCACCTCGTCTCTCATGAAAGACTAGGTGAGGTACCATGGTGCTAAGGATATTGACCAATTGGTCAACATCTAGAAGAATGATTAGGCATATAGTAATCCAGAGAAAAGTACACGTGTATCGAATTCAATTTAAGACAACACAGTGGAAATATAAATAAAACATGTTGTAATAACAACATAAGTATGCATGTACTAGAAATTAAACTTCATGCAAAAGGGGTGTCTCGCCCTTCATAACCTCAAAGCGTTACATCGTTCAGGATACATAGGGTTAGTTGCCATAAGCGGCCGACTAAGTTACGAATGAGCAATCAGCTCAGTTATGATCATCCTATAAAAAGGCACTGAGTAGCTAAAGCAAACGTTGGTGCTAAATGGGGTCCTAGTCTCCTTAGTCAAGACTCGAGTTGGATTGACTCTTCTTCTTTAGGCGTGCTAATGGGGCCTGAATCTGCATCAAAGTCTATGATCTTGAGAATAAAACCATAGGTAGGTTTGGAAGGTTTGACAAGACCGTTAATAAAAGATAATACTATCAAAGATGCTATGAAAATATTTCATGTAAATATTGGAGAAACACATATGTGCATGTGGAGGTATCACCCTTTCTCTTGTAAATTCCTACATCCTCAAAACCTGGCGATGAATCACCATCTCGGTGAAAACATATATATACATAGGCATGACAATGAATCAACCTCTTGGGATGTAGCCCTCTCTTTATGCAAAATAGATAAAAGCTCAATAGTACTATTATGGCGAGGAGTTACCCATCACCATATAATAGAAACCTGTAAAGACCAGTATTGGGTCAAGTATCGTTCTTTGCTCATAGGCATCCATTCCCAACATTGCTCATAGACTCTTGCTCATAAGCACATACATACTTATAGGCACACACCGAAACTTGTTACCTTGGAGGTGCTACTGTACCCAGGCGCAATCGACTCCAAGACACCAACACGTTATATGTCGGGAGATTCCATATCCCGACTATAAGGTGAGGCCAAGTATCACATCATTCCAAGCAGTCGCATTCTCAAGCTCTTTAGTGAATAAGGTCTCAAAAGTGATATCTTGTCCCACGTCTAGGTCCTTTAGAGGACTAGGGCATGGTCCCTACACCCTATGGTCTGCCAACTCCTCAGTTTTCCTTTGAACAAGGGTTTTCCACGTGGCGTCAGACCATACTTCTGGGTCCTAACGACAGGACTTGTCGAACCTTCACTTTTAATTGCAGAGCACTTCGGATGTGACCTTTCAGATGGAGTGTTATCCCGAGAAGTTTCCATGACTGGTCGTGTCAATAGTTGTCTGTAGTTCCTCTTTGGCGAGTAATTATTTCTTTCCTGGGGTGGTAAGTGCATAACTTGCCCGAGCTCATCCGTCCCACCAGCTTCTTATTCTCGTCCTCAGGGGAGATGACTTATCTCGCTCATCTGCCATGGCTAAGTTCCTCATCTCTACCTCGTTCTAGGATACTCTCACAGATGTTGGAGTAGCTGCACTCGGTGTCTCCTGTTGCTAGTTCCTAAGACCATTGGAGTGCTTCTCATCCTTGCCTTTCCTTCTAGTCCACGAATGGTCTGTCCCCTTTCACATTAGGGGAACCCTCACATCCTCCCCTCCTTATAAAGAATCTTGTCCTCGAGATTAAGTGAGGATCCTCCCTTGCTTGGTTCTCTTAAGGGAGGTGAGTTCTGATGGGTAATCTGTCAATGACTCTAGTAGCTTTTGATCGTAGATGAGACTTTCCCTCAATTGTGTCAGCAGTTTGACCTTCATCATTTGAGGTCGAGACATGAGATGACTCCTCATGTCTCCTCTGTCTTTTTCCTGGCACATGAGACACTTTCTGGCGAACTTGTTAGTATGCTAGCATCTCGTCTATGGAACTCAAGCCATGATACCAGCTGAAGTGGGGCGCCCACATATCGTGTACAACATTTCGATCCATATCGCAATGACGAGAGATTGAGAGAAAACTTGGACTTCTTGGAAGAAAGGCGGGAGGAAGCAGTAAGCCAAGCAGCAGCTAACAAATGAAGAGTTGAACAATATTTTAACAAATGGGTCCGGCCTCACAACTTTAAAGTGGGAGACATGGTTTTGAAACAAGCGGGAGTTATTACTCAGGATGAAGGCAAACTAGGTCCCAAATGGGAAGGGCCGTATTTGGTAACAACGACTTGAAGATCTGGTTCTTATCCACTTAAGAACCATGAAGGACACGAGTTGCCACACCCATGGAATGCCAAGCACCTAAAGAAGTACTTTGTATGAAAAATCCGAGCTAGGCTCAAACAATGTAAGGTTGTAATTAGTTAAATTTTATGGACTAATTTCAAATGTTGAATTATTGTGTCTCGTACAAATAGCTTAAATCAAACAAGTTCGGTATCTAGATTGGCCACGAAGTATAAAGCACAGGAACCGAGCCATGAGCTCTGACCTACTAACAGCTATTCTCAACGTGGTCTCACTGACTTGCAGAGCTTTGTGCAAGGATGCGAAACAATGCATTGGTGAGGGAGTAGGGCCATCGAGCTTTGCCAACCTATAAGTGACAATCCATGAACTATAAAAGCACAGGAACCGAGCCATGAGCTCTGACCTGCTAACAGCTATTCTCAACGCAAGTCTCAATGACTTGCCGAGTTTTGTGCAAGGATGCTGCAAACGATGAGTTGATGAGGGAGCAGGGCCCTCGGGCTTTGCCAACCTATAAGTACCAATCCACGAAGTATATAGCACAGGAACCGAGCCATGAGCTTTGACCTGCTAACATCTATTCTCAACTCAAGTCTCAATGACTTGCTGCGCTTCGTGCAAGCATGCTGCAAACTTTGCGTTGGTGAGGGAGTAAGGTCCTCGGGCTTTGCCAACCTATAAGTATCAATCCACGAAGAATAAAGCACAGGAATCGAGCCATGAGCCTGATCTGCTAAGAGCTATTCTCAACGCGGTCTCAATGACTCGCCAAGTTTCATGCAAGGATGCGAAACGATGCGTTGGTGAGGGAGCAGGGCCCTTAAGCTCTGCCAACCTATAAGTACCAATCCACGAAGTATAAAGCACAGAAACTGAGCTATGTGCTTTGACATGCTAACATCTCTTCTCAACGCGGTCTCAATGACTTGCCGAGTTTTGTGCAAGGATGCGAAACGATGCGTTGGTGAGGGAGCAAGGCCTTCAAGCTCTGCCAACCTAGAAGTGCAAATCCATGAAGTATAAAAAACAGGAATCGAGCCATGAGCTCTGATCTGCTAACAGCTATTCTCAACGCAAGTCTCAATGACTTGTCGAGCTTCGTGCAAGGATGTTGAAAACGATGCAAGCCTAGTCTCTAGATTGACCCCGAAGGAAGCAAAAGAGGAAACCAAACAGCCAAGTACACAAAATTATTTTATTAATTGTACAATCCGGCCTTCGCAGAATACAAGCCCAGTTGCTTGACTAAATGAAGCAAAAGTTAAAGGAAAATGACAGCTTCATAAAACTCCACATTAGTGGACTTTTCACAGCTCGGATTCAAAAGCCAATATACGAGAACAGAACGAAAGCAGGGAATGGTGGAAACCGGTTTACAAAGCATCGTAAAGTCATTTTATTTCCCGAACAGGGTTGCAAACAGGGTTACAAGAAGAATATTACATCGTCAAGAGCTACAAAAATAGAAAGAAAAGTCTCGTCCAGATAAAAGCAAAATGATCAGTAGTGTAATATCTCCATCAGGGAGGAAGGCGTTCAGTGGAATCCCTGTTTTGGCCAGACAGAACAGGGGGATCAGCAGAGTGATTTCACCAGTAGGGAAGATGGACGCACAGTAGATGCAAGTTCGTCTGAGCAGAACTAAGATGGTCAGCAGTGCAGAACCATCCCTATGCAACACTGAACAGGACGATCAGCACTGCTGTATCTTCCTTCTCAGGAAAAGGGAAGTCTAGTGGCAACCCCACCCAGAATATCAGGAGAGCGAACTGGCCTCAGGGTTGAGCGGGGAGGATGTCCTGGAGAACAGACGGTAGAGAGACAAAAGGAATCAACTCAAAAGATTTGATTGCCACCTTGAATCGTATGTTCCTGTCCTCCACAGCCACCACCGTCGTGCCATTGTCCTGTTCGTGCTCCATACATGACTCGTAGGCAGTGAGTTCCTGTACAACACTTACGAGAGTTGGCCTTCGTAAGTAAGGGGGCAAGAACAAGCGAGGCACCATAAGCAAAAGGGCAAGGACAAGATGTATGGGTAGCTTGTTTCTTCTTTAATATTCAAACTGCCATAACCAGCCGTCCACGTGTCTCCCACAAGAGATCGCCCCCCTTAAAACATGCAAGAGAAGGAGAATGCCATGGGAGGTCGCCAAATTTGGGAAAATAGAGGGAGAAACGGAATCAGATGAATCCCCTAGAAAAGGTAAAAGCTCATTTTTATAGATAAGAATGGCGTTTGGCATCCCAGGGCACCATAACTCCTGAGATGTTCCCAATCGTCCATGTTACTCCAAGATCTCCCCAACCGTCCACATGTCTCCCACAAGAGATCGCTGTCCCTTGGGACTCGAAAACACAGAAATGGTAACCGACACGTCGCACGGGGCTCATAAAAGATTAATGGCAGAGTTAAATGCGGAGTTAAATGGGGAACAAAGTTAAATGCGGAGTTAATGGGGAGTTAATAACATATTCAACTCCCTAGGCAAATTAAGTGGCATTCAAAGCAGACTGGACCTGAGAGGACGTCAATAAAGTGATCTTGGGACCAACATAAAATTAGCAGAAAATCGAAGAGTTCATGTGCGAAAAGGTACTAAGCGAACCGACACATGTCCGGACAAACATGAAGAATTAACAAGAGTTTAGATCGGTGCAATGAAATGCCACTCGGAAATCACCTATACAAAGGTGATTGCTTGGTACCCATTCATATAAAAGAGAAGTCTTGGTTGATACGAAGAGTTGCCACTCGACAATCACCCATACAAGAGTACCTGCTCGATACCCATCTATGCGGAAGAGTCTCAGTCGTAACGATGCAATAACCCCAACGAGAAGAAGATGCCGCTTGGTAAACATCAAGCAAAGGAACCCGACCTCGGTCCCACTCAAACAAAAAAGAAACCAACTCGACCTTCATCAATCGAAGGATAATATGTTACAATCTCTATCAACAATGGATCAGGATGTATAGTTCAATGAAGGAAAACCAACAAATACAGCAGACGGTAAAAGAAGATAAAATAGAAGATATGTATAGAGCCAAAGGTACATTCATTTGTATTGTCAAAATTACATTGAAAATTCGTGCGGGTCTAGTAACACGAACGACAGAACGGAAGCTGAAATCTAAGAAGGAGCATTGCGGAAGGCTAAAGGCATGTCCTTTACACCCCACGTCAACATTTCCTCATAAGCAAATGTATTTGGGGGGAGCTCTCGAAGATTTAGAGTACGAAGATCGATCTCGGGATTTTCAAGAAGCACCTCCCGAAGACACTTGAGACCTTCCTTATACCCATTAATCCAGGCTTTATCTTGTAGGGTGGGAGCCTTTTTGAGCTGAGATTCAATATGGTCGGCGTGAAGCCGAGTCACCTTTACAGAAGAATCCATACGAGCAACTGCAGCTCGAGCAGAAGCCCTTATCTTATCTCCTTGTTTGGTGATCCCCAAATATTTGTGGAACATGCGGCATCGAACCTCGATGGCACGTTTCGTTTCCTTTGCCAACATTTCAACAGCTTCTTCGCTTTGCCTCAGCTCTTCCTGGGCGGACTCCAGCTCGCACTCCAGCCTCTGGACCTCGGCTTGGGCATCTCCCCTCTCAGTAAAAAGGAGATCAGGTTGGACTCGAAGATTCTCAATTTTTTTCTTTGCAGATTCTAAATCTTCAACCGTTGAGGATATCTTCATACGGATTATATCGATCTCCATGTCTTTCAGCTGAATCTTCTTGTCTTTAAGCTCGAGCTCCATGGCCATTACCTTCATCCTACGCTTCATCTTCTCAGCCTCCTTCCGTTGAGCATGGATCTTCTGAAGGCAGAGCGCGTTGTCCCTTCTCAGGGATATATTCTCCACCTCTAGAGCACAGAGGTCACCCAAAAGTCTCTCTCTTCGCAAGTTCATTAGCTTGTTAACGCCCTCTGAGTTCTTAAATCTTCTTCAAAAGCCTCCTACTCTTGACAAACCATCTCAGCTAGTTGATCGGCTGCCTGAAAAGCTAGCAAGGAACAAAATTTATTAGCAAAATATGAAAGATTGAAACGACAATAGAGGAGAAGTGCTTACATTGGCCAAAAAGGGGCCTGAACTTCAGAGCTTGTGCTTTAAAAGATTCTGCCTTTTTATAACCTGGCCCAGGCTCCTACGAATTTCCTTGCCTCGAAGAGGAAGAATGTTCTACTCATACTAACGGCAGCACAACTTCAGTAGGAATGTAAGGCAAGTCAGACTCCACCTCGCGTTGATAAGGAACTGAGAAATTGGTTGTTCCTCAGCTTGGGCCAAACTTTCACCCTGGGTAACCCCTAACCAAGGGGTGCTGCTCGCAGATGAAGAATTGTCCTCCACCTCCACTATGACTGCGTCTTCCTGGAACAAATGAGAACACTCGGCTTGAGAAGTGGTATTTCCCTGAGACGAATAAGTAGATCGGCATAAGACACAATAACAAGGAGAAAAGAAAGAAAAACAGTTCAAACGAAAATAAAAGAAGCGAATACTTGAAAGGTTGGAGGAGGAGGGAAAACTTTTGGGATCGCTGAGGGAACTGGCTCGACAATCTGTTCCAACACTGATGAGGAGATTGGAACTTCAGGAGGAATTGGTTCCATAGCCTCAGGCAGTTCAGCAGCTCCACAGAGCACAACTCCATGGCCTCAGGAGGAGTTAGCCCCTTGTCTTCGATAGGAGTAATCTCCGTGTCCAAAGGCAGAGCCGGAGTTGAGGCAGAGACTGTTGGAATGGGAATCGAAGGGCCGCTGAGGGAAGCTAGACCTGGGAGCTCCGAGGGCAAAATGGGGGAGTGAGTTAAATAGTTCCCGAAGGATGCCTCAACCTTGGCAAGCCTTTCCTCAAAGGGAGTTGGTGACTCACGCATGGGAACCACCTCCTGACCAAGAGATTCCTCGAAAGAGGGGAAAGTTCCCATCGCTGAACTAGGACCCTGAGGCACCGGGTGGTCAAAAGCTGAAGCAAAAAGAAAAGCAATGGCAACATCTTCCTCATCTCCCCTAGCGGGACTTGGAGAAAAAGGTGAAACACTATGATCTTCTACTTAAACGAACGTAACAAAAAGAAGGGATTTAGAAATCTCAAAAAATTACCCCTAGGAGGGTTGTTTTCTGAAGCAGTTCGGTGGGAGCTGCGGTCAGGATCAGCTCAGTCAGAACTATGGTCAGGAGCAGTTCGGTGAGAACTACCCTCCAAGGCAGCTTGGTGAGAATTGCTCTTAGGAGCAGCTCGGTGAGAACTGCCTTCTGGGGCAACTTGTTGAGAACCACCGAGCTGCTCTCTGGAGTGGCTCGGTGAGAACTGCCCTTTCGGGCAACTTGTTGGGAACCCCTATTCTCTTTAGGAGGAACACTTGGCTTAGTGGGACACGAGGGAGTGGCAGGGATCTCCTTAGCAGGCACTGACTGAGTAGGAACGGAAACACCTTCCTCCATTCGGGACCCCTTTGGGCGATTGCCTTTGGGTGGAGAAGTTGTGCGGCGCTTCTCTCTAGGAGGAAAGGGTGGAACCGATAAGAAGTCCCGACCTAACATGTGTGCACGGTGTGAGAGAACAATATAGCGACGAATGTTCTCATCGCTTAGTAACGAGTCAGTCTCGGCTAGGGTTGGATGAGCCGCCACCCAGGACATTACAAAAGCAATCATGAATTCCTCTCTCTTCGATAACTTAATAGAGAGAGATTTGTTAGTCGGAACCTTACCCCAAATGGATTGAACAGGGAACTGGTTGTATTCTCGCTCTCCTTCCGGGCATTCCCATTCTGAGCCCCTAAGAAAGAAGAATCGTCGGTGCAAATCTTTTATTGAATAATAACGTCTCTCTAGAATAGTGAAACATTTCTCGGTGGAGTAGGATTGGAAACTACAGATGTTTCCTGTAAGCCGATTCATTCAGTACACAGATAGAAACTCCCGAGCAGTTAGATCGGGATAATCTTCTGAGCCACTCAGAACGATTCGAAAGGCCACACAATTGTCCATGATTAAACGCCAAGCATTAGGATTGAGTTGTGCTGGAGCAAGTTGCAGAAAATCCAGAATGTCACGCACCGGACGGCAAAATGGCAGACGCAGTCCAATGGAAAACATGTGAGGATAAAGAGCCACCTTTGTCGACAGACCATCCTCAAAAACAATTCCAGAACAATTCCAGCAGGAACATGAAACTCTCTGCAGAACGTACGAAGTTCGTTATTAGTCATGGCTAGCATCCACCGTTTCCAATGAAATAACTGAATCGGGGATCGTTCGCACCTCGTTTAGTCATAGTAAAAGTAGACAGAAGGCTTAGAGTGTCTTTTAGAGCTTCAGAGAAACGAAAGAGGAAGGAGGAGGACGAGACGAAGAAGAAAGGGAGGAAAGAGAGGAAAGCATAAGGAAGAAGAAATAAATAGGAACAACATGATGGAATGGTTATATATCTGAAACGGCAGCACAAAATTCAAAGGGACGCCTCGGCTATAGGAATACAGAATGACATTTACTTGCTGCACGTGAATGTGGAATGAACCAATCTCGGGCAACGTTGGCACGCCAGAAAGCAGCTTTAATTAATGAGGACGGCGTTAATGATTATTCAAGCTTGATAAACGCCAGATATCGGTTCACATCCCAGTAAATATGGAGATTGGTTCGCATCAACAGTGAACAAGCAAGTACCCGTTCACCTTCTATATTTCTAGGTCAGAGATCTTCATAAAAAAATAATAAAAAAAGAGAGAATTCTTACAATTTCCAGTCCACGAGTGTGCTAAAAATTAGCAGGGTACTGTAAAGGGAGAAAATCTCTTATATTGGGCTAAAGGCAAGACCCAGGTTATAACCCAGATATTAGGTTTGGGTTGGATCGAGCCGGAGATAAGGCCCAACCACATAACATGGACTGGGTCAAACAATAACATCTGGATCAGGGCTCGGGCAGGAGACCCGGGTCGGATCGTGCTAACAGGACAAGAAACGCAGGCAAGGCTTGAAAGGGAAGGAACGTAGCACTCGTTACCAAAGGAGAGGATTTACGGCGGATCACACCTAACATTATTGAGATGGAAGGAACCCGGGACAGAAGGCATGCCGCATTCAATGCGGCCCAAAGCAGAAGGCATGTCATATTCAATGTGGCCCAAGGCCCGAGCAATGCACAACAACCCTGAGCACTTCATAGCTCTATGAGGTAACGACACAGGAGTAGCTCGGCGAATCGACATCACAAGCATATTATCTCCTGCTATGCAACACCCTACTATCGTGGAGACCTAGTCGTAACTATAAATAAGACACTACCAGCAGCAAACAAGGTAATCAAACACAATCATCTTACACTCTAGTTTTCACTATTTTTTATCATCTCCTCCATCATCGCTGACTTAAGCATCGGAGGATTAACGGATCCCGATGTCCCTCCTTAGTTATTGTGCAGGTGATCGCTCGAGCACTGTCTACGTGAAGTTGTCCAAGCCTGCGAAACACGACATCAACAGCTGCTAGTACATCTTTTGTTGATTCTTGTAGCTCCAAAGTATGTTTCATAGTTTGCCTTTTTGTTTTTCCTTTTAAATTCATAATCTTCTCGACCAATATTATATATTAGTACTGAAGGACGTGCGTGAATCTAAAGGACGCGGCAATGTTTCGTCGTTGCTAAGAATTAGGAAGGATTTTGTAGGGAAAGGTTGCCTTGGTGACACAAGATGGCCTCCATCAGCTTCACATATTCATTTTCGTGCTGGCTGTTAAGCAGATTGTGTATTGTTCTCACTATGGCTTTGGGTAGGGCCAAGGTACGTACGTAAAACTAGGTTTACGCTTTAGATCATTCCCTAGCTACAGGCCAGCCACCTAATAATTGACATTATAATGCAAAATTTTTGGTTAGTTCTTGATCGAGTCAAATTATGGTAATTAATATATCTATCAACTTCTCCTATTCAGGACAATGCTTTAGTAACAACACGTTAATATATATATATATATATATATATATATATATATATATTTACAATTTTACTTACACTTTTAGTATTTATAAGACTCATTATTGTGTTAGTTTTATTTTGAATTTCAAATTTTATGATTTTTAACATATTAATAAATGACATGTAGAGGTATCTAAACCTCCCGACGACGCCAGCTTTCGTCTCTAAACCTCCCGCAACTTTCTGACCGGCTAGAGGGGGTGGGAGCTTCGGCTCCTTCCCCCCTCACTCATTCCCTCCCCCTTTCTGGTTTCCTTTTGTGTATTTGCTTTTGTTTTTTTATTTTTTCAGGCCAAATAAAGGGAGAATTGCCATTCGTGATCTTTCGGGTCCCTATAGTCAACACGCGCCCCACCAGGAGGTTGCCCAGCCGCCGATCTACACATCCACCGAACATGGCCCCAACCGGAGTGGAGCGTAGCATGCACGCGCGAGACGAAAATTCCGGAGCTCGTCGGCGCGTGTCCCTCACGCGCCACCAAGGAGCTCTTCGCTGTTGCAACGTGCGGCTGCTCCCGAACCGGCGACTCTGGATCTTCCAAGACCGACCGTCAGTTTTTCCTTCTGAGGCATTTTTGTGCACTGTTTTTTCCTTTTTATAGTGTTTTCTTAATGTAATTTATTTATGCCTTGTCTTTATTTTCAAGAAAAAAAAAAACCCAAAAATGTTTGTCCCTTCGGACTTAGGTCCAAATGGTGTTGTCCCCCCTCCGCTTAGTCGGTGATGTTGGGGTTTGGTTTCTCCATAATCCGTCCAGTTGGGTATGAAGTTTTGTGTTTGGTTACTGTAAACTCTGTCAGGTACAGAGTTGTGCTATCTCTTAGATTTCGGTCTTTAGAGATAAGCCGTCTGGACTAGACCATGTCAGTCACAATAGTATACTGGGATTCTACTAATGTTTGTAATTGTCTTGTTGTTTGAAGTCAAATTTGTATGTCATCTTTCAATGAATGGAATGAATCTGTTGTTATAAAAAAAAAAAATAACTGACATATAGGGAAATAAATTTTTTGTAAATTTTTTTTAAGTATATTTAATATTTTTCTATATATATATATATATATATATTATATATACACGCCACCTACCGATAGAAAAAGTAAGCAATTAAATTGATGATTGCGCGCACTTCATGTACGTATGTGTATTAATTCCTTAATTATTCTCTGATATATAATAGATGAGAAGTTGGGAAGCTTGGGAGAAAGAAACTCAAACAACCGAGTAGCAAGTTGCCAATGGTATGTGTTTAATTTGATCATACGCACGTTGTATGCATGATTCAGTATTAATTCAGTATGCTAGCTAGCTAGCATCTCATATGACTGCTAATTCCAATTTATAAGCAATATATATAAATTAAAGCAATCGGTCTTTGCAATATATATAAAGAAAGACTCTAGAGAATCAAAGTCTTTAAGCTGTATTTTCATATGACGTCGAAAGTTCTTAAGCTCTAAGCTACACGTTTTTATCAAAGTACAAAATTACATGCATCATCGGCCGGCCGGTCACATTAACGGAATACAAGGTCACCAAAAAAATCTCTAAGCACTGCTTAATTAATTTGCAAGTTTTGACATTAATTAGAACGTACGTACGGGACCACATGCATATATATAATCATGTATATCGGCCGGTCACATCACGGGAATACAATCTTCATGATGATCACCGCTAATTAATTTTCTTCTGCTTGTACCATTCATTTATATAATATACGTGTCATACAGATAATTAATCTTTGACTGAGACCGATTCAATTTAAGTACTATATTAAGAAGGCGTTTGTATTTACAATTTATCTTAATTTATTTTATTATTATTTATTATTATTAAGTAATTTTAATTTATAAATTTTATTATTATTTACAATTCATCTTATTATTATTTATAATTTATCTCAATTTATTTTAAGTCATCTTTAAATCTAAACGTTTCCTAAATTTTAACGTGTTTATTAGGACGTTGAAGAAAATTCAGCAATTAATTATTACGTGATATATACGTTCTAGCTAGCTAGTCATCATGTAGATAGTAGTACATAAATATCATGAAAGTTCGGCTACTTAATGTTAACTTGACTTTTTTTTTAAACTTATGATATTAACGTCTGTATGAGCTAGCTAGCTAGCTACGGATCATCAGATCAAGTAATTAATAAGATTAAACTAAAAAAGTCAATTCCTATAAAGAAAAATAGTAGTTAAACTTATCAAATGCATATATATAGTTTTAATTAATTACATTAATTTATATATATTACAATAATATATATTAATATGAAAGATAGTGATTTCATCAATTTTTTAATTGGTCAATAAATCATGTGACAATTTGGGGTGAACAAAAAGGCTGAATACCCTACCCGACCCGACCCGACCAGTGTATTTTAAAACGGAAACGGAATATCCGTTACCCAATTCTTTTTTAAACAAGTAATATCCGTTTATCCGATTTAATCTAAAACACAGTGTTTTTTCTTCTTCACCGAAAGACTCTCAGCCCTCCTCTCCTTTCTCCCGCTCGACATTCTCTCCCTTGCAGGCACTCTCCTCCTCGCAACCTCACTCTCTCCCTTGCAGTTCACTCTCTCCATCGCAACTGACGTTCGCAATTCTCATTCTCTCCATCGCAACTCAGAATCAAGGTTAGTGGGTTTGTCGTTTGGTTTATGGGTGTTTGGATGGTTGGAAAACAGAATCTTGCTCCCTTGCATGAGATTAGTTTGTGAGTTTGTTATTCGTGGATTTATGGGTGTTTTGAGTATTTTCTGATGAAGGAATTGACTATACTGAATATTTTGGGTTTATGAGTGTTTTTTTTCACCATCCCGGTCTCAAGAAACTTGAATGTGGGTGATGGGCTACCTTGAGATAAAACCTAGAAACATGCCTTTAGTGTGGGTGTTTTTTCTTTCTTTTCTTGAATATAGATTGTAGTGGTGGAGAAAGAGATTTGAGAATGTGATACATTCATCCTGAGATTGGGATTGATGGATGTACCAATGTGGTGGATAGTAGTTGGATCTTTTCTACAAGATCACATTTAGATTTTTATCTAAAGGTTTTAATTGACCAGTAAATCTTGTGACAATAATATGTGCTACTTGGTGATCAATTTTTCTATTACTTTTATAGACATTAGTAACCATAATCATTTCTTAGAAATGATTTAATATTTCATATTCAGATAATTCATCTATATTTCATTCATATAATACATCTGGTACGAAAGCAGATCTTACTATATGTTCTCTCTCTTCATATTCCATAACTGGTGGAGCAGGTCTCGGATATCAATTACGAGTAATAGAAACATGATATTTAGAATCTCTAGCTGAAAAACTATTAACATGATCTCCTCTAATCTTATTTATTTGTAAATCTAGATTTTTAAATTGGTTTTCAATATTACTAATTCAGAGTCAGATAATACAGGTGAGTCTGTCTTGCTTAATACAATAATATTGAGTTATTTTGAGGTAGATACAGTATTACTACTAGTTAATTTTTCTAATTTATTAGAGATTTGTTCCAATAAATCATTTTTGTTTTTGAAAAAAATATTTTTTAAATGAGATGGAATTTCATGGGGAACAAATAAAGGGGTTTCTTTTACTTCTTTAATAGTGGGTTTTATAGGAGATATTTGGGTTTCAATTTTTTCTAATTGTTTACCCATGATTTTTAGATATAAATTTGTATAATTGTTTTGTTGGATTATATTATCAATATTTTTATCAATGTTTGCATTATTATGTTTTTTTATTGGTAAAGTCAAAATTTGAGTATTTCTCTTATTGAACTTGATGACTTCAAAATGGGATATTCTTTATAAACAATTTGATTATTCTCTCATTTAATCCATTGGTTAGTAGTCTTGTTTATGGTAGACAATTGATTTGATTTATATATCTCAAACCAAGTAAAGAAAGGTATATTAATCTGTATTTTCTCTAAATGCTCGTAATATTTTTCTTGAATATAATCTATTTCTATTTTTGTAAAAGTTGAGAAAAATACTAACATTTTGTGACTATTTTTTTCTTTCATATTTATAACTAGAAGGTGTTGAAGAAGAATAATGTGAAAAAGATCTTCTAAAAGGTTAAAAAACTATTTGGACTGTTTCGTCTATTTTTTTTTATCTATATATTCAAGATCATATTTAAAATTATTTTATATCTTAAGTAATAGAGTAATATTCTCTAATTGTCATTCATTAGAAAGAGTAATTTGATTCCAATTGATTTGTTTAGGAATTTGTACACTAGAGTTTTGTATACTAAATTGTAATAATAATGTATATCCTTTTGGATTAGTAATAAGAGCTTGTGGTTCTAATGTTGTTTTCGTTAATTTATAATTGATCCTATAAACTACTGTTAAAGGATGTGATCCTTTCATCATCTGATAATCGTTTGTTTTAATATTTAATGTTAAAACATGTAAAATAATTGGGATAACAATTAAAATAAACTAGTCCTTCGAGCAGGCTTAATTCTTCTGTTCCAAATAATTAATCATGAAAATTATAGTATCTTCCGTCTCTTAAATAGAGTAATACTGAGGTGTTTAATCCACTTCTAGTGAGTGACTTTATAGATTCTTGTACTAGTCCAATATGTATGAAAGAATATTTATGTTCTTTGTGATATTTAATTGCTTCTTTTGTTAATAGTTGTAACGATTTATAATCATTATTTAAACTAATGGTTTTTTCTACTGTTTTAATTGTATAATTTGTAAGAAATGATAATTTAGAAGAAAAAGTAGAATGTTTGTATATTTGATTTTTTGGAACATTATGAATTGTCCAGTCTTGTAGATTTCTTTCTATATCTATTATACTGTAATCTTCTTGATTGATCTTATCAGGTTTTATGGGAATACTTGTAGTGGATTCATTAGGATTGAATAATGAATTCATTGAGAAATGTCTTTAAACAAAGATTTTCTATATCCTAAGAGATATAAGTAAATTAAGAACTTGAGAAAACACCATCGAGAGCACCCTTAAGGCCTTCTAGCACGAATTGGTTGACTAATGGTTTTTCATGGCTTACCAACACAAGCTTCCCAATATACTTCATTCTCTTTTGTTATGGGTTATCTTTGTAAAAAATCTATATACAATTTAAATATGCTCTTGTATCTAATAAGGCAATTATAGTTAAAGAAAATTTTTGATTAATTGAAACTGTTACTTCAGCATTTCATTTTTTAAAATTTATTTTATCAAAGATATTAATGAAATTATCTGTTTTATCTTTTATAACTAATGTTGAACATTCTCATTGTTCTTTATTATGTTCGTCTTCAAATTTTTACTTCACAAAATGATAGTCCACCAGCATTAAATCATTGTTCACTACTCATTCTTTTCTTCCTCAAAACAAAGTTAAATTGGATTATGAAATGAGAATATGTCCTCATTTCTCTCTCAAAACTATTATGTTTCTAGCTCGCCAAGTTTCTATCAAATGGTGGAAGAAATACAATTATGACATAAAAATGTTTTCAAATATTTCCAAGACACCAGAGGTTCTAGTCCAGTGGAGCAGATTTCAAGCGCAATTAACATCTATTACCAACAAGAAGGATTTGAAAAAATTAGCCGAAGCAATGTCATAAGTTTCAGATATTGACGATGAAGAAGAAGCACGTCATCTCGCCAGATTATCTCTATTACAGCAACTCGCATTATCACCAGTCCATCAGGCATCTCCTTCTCAACAAGCCTCTCATTCTCAGGATAACTCAGTCGCCTCTCATTCTCAAGATTACTCATCCTACATATATTCTCAAGATCCGTTTGACCTGAAATTAGCAAGTTATGATCCTCAGAGTATGTGATTCTAGAAGATTATTATTCATGTCAGATTATTGTTCAGAAAAACAACAAATGACTTTGTACATACTAGTTCACGTGTCCTGTATTGTGTTAATTTGCTTTTAGTGTTGGCTGATATTGTTCTTGTTTTTAGTGTCGGCTGAAACTGTTTATGTATAATTAGGATTACCGTGTTGTACTGTTCTAGTATCCATATAAAGGGGTTCGCGAAGGGTATTCAGAATTTTCCATCTGAAGCTTCTTCCTCTCTCGCCCAAACCACTCCACTTCAGTCCTGCTCACTTTGTAAATTTTCATTTCTTCATGTCTTCTGCTTCCAACTCCTTTGAGAATTAGTCTCCTTGTAAGTATTATGTTTTTAATAAAAAAGTTTATTTTGAATATATTTTCTATATTATTTATTTTCTCATGCATATGGTCGGTTATACCGCCTGCTCTTTCTGCTATCATGCATATGGGTGGTTATACCGCCTATTATTCTTATTAATATTATACTATTATTACTATCTATTAATATTACTTGGGATTTACGCATTTGGTATCAGAGTCAGTGGTGATTATATTGTAATATTTTATTATTTTACCTTTTATATTGCTATTTTTTCGTGTTGTTTAACTTTGAATTACATATTTTATTATGGATAATTATTATGCTCATAGTACTAGTTTTCGTTATTTATATGAGTTAAAATGTTTAGATTATTATTTAAGACATGAATTAGAGCATAATATTAATTTATATATATTACAATAATATATATTAAGAAGTAGTACTACTACTCGATGGTACGTGCATGCATGACTAATATGATCAATATTAATATTAATTTACAAGGCAAACCACATTTGGAAGGTGGCACATGAGTTCTTGTACGGAAACATCGTTTCAGCTTTGGATTGTGTGTTGTTAGCCCACCTACCCATAAGCTGCTTTTATATAATCTGTGTCTAAGTGCGTGCTGGCTAGCTTGACGAGAAAAACATGATCGTCTGATAATTAATGTCTAACGTATAATAATACACTAGTTTGGATATTGATTCATGTGGTCCATGCATTCATGCATGCAGAAATGTTTCTCCAAGCAATTCTTCCATTCCGTAGGAAAAGTTGATTATCTCACTTTGAGACATGGTTTCATCTCGGTAAGTACGTAATTATATATATATATATATATTTATTTATATGTATATACATATATAGCTTTCTTTGTCGCCATATCTTTAAGACAAACACTACTCCTCCTAATTCCATGTTATGGGTGGAGTAATTCCTTTCATGATCCTTCAATTGTCCAGATGCATAATCAATCACCTTACCCTCCTACATCAGAATGCATCCTAAATTATACTTCAACGCATAATGAACACTATGAATGGTTTATTTGGTTCTGACAGTGCTAAAATCGAGGATGTGGTTAATCGCCTCTTCAGTTCCTTGAAGGTTTGCTCACACCGCTTAGTCCAGATGAACTTAACATCCTTCCTGATCAACACCATGAGAAAGGTTGATAACTTAGAAAACCCATCCACAAATCTACGATAATAACCGGCTAACCCCAAGAAACTTCTAATCTCCTGTATGGTGGTAGGTCGTTTCTAGTTGTTCACTGCCTTCACCTTTCTAGGGTGTACCATGAATTCCTTCACTTGTTACCATGTGACCTTAAAATCTTACTTCTTCTATCCAAAACTTACACATACTAAGCTTGGCGTACAACTGATGATCCTGAAGGGTCCTCAACACTATTATCAAGTGATCTTCATGCTCCTCAGCATTTCAGGAATATATCAGGATGTCAACTATAAATACTACCACAAATAAATCTAAGAATGGTTGGAACACCCTATTCATAATGTCCATGAAAGTTGTTGGGACGTTTGCCAACACAAAAGGCATTTTAGTGAACTTATAATAACCGCTCCTAGTTAAAAAATTCGTTTTAGACACATCGCTTTCCTTAATCTTAAGTTGATCTTGGAAAAGACTGCAGCTCCTTCCATTTGGTCTAATAGGTCATTTATTCTGGGTAGTGGATAACTATTCTTAATAGTCATCTTATTCAAATCCCGATAATCGATACAAATGATCCTAAATGTTCAATCATTCTTCTTTACAAACAATATCGGTGCTCCCCAAGGTGAGGTACTAGGTCTAATGAATCCCTTTACTAATAATTTCTGTAGTTGACTCTTTAGTTCATTCAACTCTGTTAGGATGATCTTATAGGGTGTCCTATGAACTGGAACAACCTCCAGTTCTAAGTTAATGGCAAACCTTATTTCCATGGCAAGGGCCATCCCTAACAATTCCTCAAAGACTAGTAAGTTCTTACTACTGGTATGTCCTCCACTTCTTTATGTACTCATTTTCTCAAGGTCAGGTGCACTAGATAAGCCTCAATCACTTTTACCAACTCCTTCTTAGCTTGCATTGAGGTGATAACTTCAGGTAGGTCACATAGTTTACTTCCCTTAAAGACCATAGCTTCCATTCTCGACACTTAAAAAGTTACAGTCCTCGAAAGACAGTCTATAGAATATTGTCTCCTCATTTGGCAAGGCCTCCATGATCCCTTGGCTCATTGGCTGCTTCCGAAGGTTAGCCAGTTTGACTAATGTCGATGATACAAATGACTGAAAAACTCTAGAGTCAAATAAAGTGCTGGCATAGACATGTGACACCCTAACCCTTCCTATGATAATGGCCACTACTTAATATACACAAGGAATTCCCACAAAGGAAGTTAACTATGACGAGTAATAATCTCATACCTGTGAAGACACTAGCTTCTTGTGCTTCCACGGCCTCCTTGTCAACTTCTCCCGGGGGTAAGTGCTTACATTCTGGCTTGCACATGCTTCTTTAGACCTCCATTACCTCCTCTTGGCATCATTCATTGCATTAGGGTTGCTCGGTGACAATCTCAGCGAAATGTCCCATTTGATCACATCTATAACATACGTTTTGGGCTTGATAGAAATTTCCTTCGTGAGCTCTATGACAAACATTGCATACTGGCATCCTTCCACCCATTCATGACCTGGAATGACTGGTGGTTGCCCATTGGCTCTAGATACGAACTTCTGCAGGGCTCCTGAACTAATTCCTTCGTCTACACTCGTTCACATCTTTATAGTTGAGGATACAACCAACGAATTTTGATGCTCCCGTTCAGCTATGGACACCTTATGAACAAGTTTATGGAAATCTATAATTTATGGTGTTAGAGCTCCAACGCAAATCGATAATTAAATATATTTTAATTTTTAAGGAGAAATTATATATGTTCTTCCATGGTGTGCAAGCATCGAGCACTACCATTGGAAAAAAGTAAGGGTGTAACCTGTCCGGTTCGGTCCGATTTTGGACAAATTTTAGAATCAAACCAGTATTACATCAGTTTTGAAAAATTACGAACTGGTACTGAACTAATTCATCACTAAAATCGGAACTTTTGGTTTTCTGGTTTCGGTCCTATCTGGTTTTTTGGATTTTCAAATTAATAACTTAATATTAAAGTTCATCTTTAAAATTAAAATTTTATGCTATATTAATTCTATGTTATAAAATTAAAATTTATATGTTATATCAAAATTCAAATGTTATATTAAAAATTATAAGATTAATTTATGTTATATCATAACCAAATGTTATATTAAAATTTATAAAATTAATTTTATATTAATTTTACATTATAAGATTAATAAACATGAGTAATAAGATTAAAATTTCATATTATATTATTTCACAATTTAGCATATAATATATATATATCATTATATATAATATAATATAAAAAATTATATATACTATAAAAAGTCATATAAAAAATATTTTTTATATGACATAAAAAATTAAAATATATATCTACCAGTCAGGTTCAGTTCAAACCAGTTTTGTAAATATCAAAATTGAAATCGGATCGATTTCTATATATCTAGTTTTGATTGTTACGGAACTGGACCAGACCGATTACGAACTAGACCGAACACACCGGCTCGGCCAATTTTACTGGTTCACTAGTTTTTTACACCTTTGGAAAAAAATGGGTCTTTACTTATTTTAACTGATTTTTTCTTATGAGTTCTATATCTATAAGCTTTTATATTGAAGAGTGTGAGGGCATGCACACCCTATACTAGTGCGCGTGTGTATATATATATATATATATATATATATATATTTATATGACACTATAGCATATTATCACTAATATACTAATATATATATATATAGAATCATATAACATATACTATAGTATTACTATATGGTACTATATACTAGTGATCTATAGTTATTTACTTATAGTGATTTATATAGTGACTTATACATAGTGATTTAAAGCATATATCATATAGTACATATATAACATATATTATAGTGTCTTTTAATAATGTAAATCCCAATAAAACAAAATTACTAACTTATGAGTAATAATATGTTCTAACGGTTTTACTATACGTTAGAACAATTAGGTCATTGTTTGAACGTCCCCGAAAGAGGAAACTACACATTTGAACGTCGATTTTGGTGTTGGCGCCTTCTGACCTAGTGGCAGTAGTGTTTCACTCCAATGACTCAATATACGTGTCTTCGTTCGAGCGGTAGCTATGTCAATTCAAACGTACTAATTCTAAAGTTTTTTGTTTGAACATACATGCGCACAATGGGAAATTCATACTTCACATGTTGGAACTTTACGACGCAATAAATACATAATTTGAACGTCTCAAACTCATTTTCAAAAAAAATCCAACTGTCACGACTCCGCCATCCAACACCTCCATCCAACGTTACCAAAGCCTCACGACAAGGTTAGTGCTCCTCTTCTTAGCTTTTTATAGTATTTTGCATTTAATTTA
Organism: Juglans regia; assembly: GCF_001411555.2. Lineage (NCBI taxonomy): Eukaryota > Viridiplantae > Streptophyta > Magnoliopsida > Fagales > Juglandaceae > Juglans > Juglans regia. Next base: position 27,685,416 of record NC_049903.1, read on the forward strand.
AGTGGATTTGGGTGTGATTGGCCAATGTCCAAATAGCCATTGTAAGAAGGCTACTATAAGTGTATCCTTTATTTTTACAATGACCATTTCTCCAATAGTGGTATGCTTAGGGAAAATGAAAATGGCTGGGTCGACTCAACCATTTTTGAAATCTCCAAAACTTTTTACTTTTGAATGTAAAAACTTACATTTGAACGTGAGTTCGACTTGAATAAACATTTGAATGTAGATATATACGTTCGAACGTAGTGTATACATGTGAACTTTATACTCGCACATTTGAATATAGTTCAAACGTTATATTCGACTGTTCTAACATAACTCTTATGTGCGAACATAATTTACTTTAGGAATTATTGTTTGAACTGTAGACACTATTAAAGTTTGAACCGTGACATAATTACGTTCAAATGTTACCTGTTACATGCGCACCTGATTTTTCATGTTCACATATAGCTTTGTACTTTGAACGTAAATCACTCATGTTCGAACATATATGTTTACGTTTGAACGTTAGAAAATAGTTTGAACGTTATCCGACATAGTTTGAACATACATTTGAACGTTTTTATAATTTATCCAATTAGGTTATTAATTAGTACAACACATCTATATAATGAAATGTGTAATGAATTTCTTTATCTCTTTTGTAGGATATATCTCATAATAGGAAAACGGGGTAGGGATGGAATCCTGGACATGTTAAGGGTCAATATTTGAACAATTATGGTTGAACGTGAGATCAAGGTCTCGATCTCGAAGGGGAGGAGTTTGAGGTCCCTCTTCATTGCTAGAAAGTGGACTAGCATATGCGTACTAATGAGGAAGATATACCTATCCATTCCACATGCAAATGTATGACATGCTACAGTCCATAAATAGTCGCAATATATCTGTAGGGGTATTGAGTTTAAGGTATTGGCAGACGTCTTCACCGATCTACTAAGGGAGGCCCGATGAGCAAAGATGTAGACCCTTCAGATGATGATGGGACTCGACCTTAGGATAATGACAAATGATGACTTTTCTTTTGTCTCATAGGGAGATACCATACCTCGTTCGAAACAGAAAACTCATTCCCATCATAACATCCTATTACTATTTTTCTAGATGTTGCAACTCATAGTTGCAACAAACATGTAGATCTGATGGCACGTAGAGATCCTATTGACTTGCCATTGCAGATATTTGTAAAGATCCACTACAAGGCCAGCATCACCTCCATTGACATGATCCTTAAATATGGGATGATCATTACTCGATTATTATTACAGCGAGGAGTGGCACCCTGAGCTGAAGAGTGGTTGGCTGAACATATGAGAATGTTCAAGGTGCAGCCTTGGATAGGCAAAAGTCCATGCTCGGCATGAGGTTGGGCCTCTAGTAGATCTTGTGCCATTGGCTGAGGCTGGTGTTGTTCCCCATAATGAGAGTACTAGTGGGGAGCTGATGGGTGGAGCTACAGGGGATGCACGTCTTGCTTGGGTCAATGAGATTGTGTCCAATATTATTGCAAATGTTGACAAATAGATATATGTCCTCAATTGTCTCTTCGGGCATCGGTATATCGAGGACAATATGTCCTCGATTGGCTATCGTTAAGATATCTTAAATGAAAATGTCAACACATTGTCAAATGGATTTCATACTTATTTAAACACTGAGTACTAAGCTATGTTGATCCAGTTTTTACTTTTGTATTTATCATTTCATGTCATTTTTTGTTCTCTCTGTGTAATGAACAATATTAATTAATATATTTCATGTTTATGTATTTCAATTCTAAAAATCTTTTAATTATCAATTTTCTGTTTGCTATTATATTCCTTCTTTTGGTCTGGATATTTAAGTTTACAAATTTAAAGTCCAATATATATAGTTCGCACATTAGTGCATATCATGTGCACTAGAAGACGTTATGTTCGAACTATGAATTAGTAATGTTTGCATGTTGTTAATAACAATCGAATGTAACTTAGCCAAACAATATAAGTATAATTTAAAAAATGTACGTTCACATGTAAATCTAGTAATGTTTGAATAAACTACAACACTATTCGTACATATAAATATATGTTCGAATGTACTATCTACGTTCACATGTTTAATGATATATGTTCAAACGTACTAAACTAAGAAACAACAACATATTGTTACTGTTTGAACATATATCTTTTAAAGTCCAAACATTCGGTATCTTCCAACTTTAGTGACGGTCATCAAGGGTTATCTATGGTGACGGTTCATTGTTACAAATTCTAAACCGACACAAAAAAATAAAATCTATAATAGTGGGATAGTCTTACATATTACATGTAATCATGCGGACATGTAATTTAAAGTACTGTGGGTTGACGAGTAGCTGATATATAGTTGGCATGTCCATATTTCTTTGTAGTAAGGGGAGGGTTAACTTATGATTTAAGGCCTCATTTGGTTATACAAATTAGATAAAAGTTGAAAATTGAATAAAATATTTTTATAATATAATTTATAATATTATTTTTATTTAGAAATTTGAAAAAATTTAATTGTTTATTATATTTTATGTAGAAATTTTTAAAAAATTATAATAATTATATAATCAGATGAGATAAGATGAATTCAACATGCCTAAATCTCTACATGCGCATTCTAAGCACCTCGAGGCGAGAGAAATCTTTGGATCTAATCATCCTCAATACAGACGGATCAATATATAAACGTAATTGCTATAGAAGGAAACAATACATTAGATAAGTGAAAGTACATATATACTCGAAAAAAGAACTCAAAAGAATCGGAACTCATTGCAATAAGCTATTAAAATACGATATCAAATATTAAAAAGTGAGTAATTTAATACTTCTATTAATTTGAATCCTTAAACTTCTAGTAATTCATCTTACAATTAGGGGTTTCAAAGAATATTTGTTTCCGACACTTTCTAGAAACTTATTTTATATATAGGATTTAATTTATATTTGGGGTTTAACACACACTCCCATTAAAAAAACATAATTTAACTCGGTGGACTTGGAAGATAACTAAAAAAAAAAAAAAAATCAATTTGATGTTGTGTGATCATAGACTCCAATATTTTTAGCAAAATTATGTACTTTTCCTTCATGACGAAATAAAAATGCATAGTCATACGGTATATAAAAGAAAAAATTTATTTAGGAAGATTTTTAGAATATATGTGTATGTGTGTGTTGTATTTACAAAATACATCTTAATAGGAAAATTGTGTAGAATATAGAATTCAAGTAAGGGTGTAATCGGTCTAGTTCATTCCGATTTTGGATATATTTTAGAACCGAATCGGTATACTCCAGTTTTGAGAATTGAAAAACTGATGCTGGATCGATTCATCATCAAAATCGGAACTTCCAGTTTTACTATTTCGATCCAGTCTGTTTTGGTTTTTCTGAATTTTTTCGGTGTAATTAGGATTGCCAATAGGGTATCTCAATTACTTGAAAGAAACTTTTGCAACTCCTTTTTTTGTTTATGCATTTTCGGTGTAATTAACACTACCAGTAGTGAATACAGCAGTAATACTTTTTTCTTTTTTCTTTTTCACTTTAGGCTTTTGGGAATCACAAAATTATTTTGCTGAAAGTAGTGGGCATCACCAAATTTTGCTGAGCACTCACTACAAGAAAAATGATCTTTTTCAGCGCTCAAAATCGTCACAAATACCTTTCAGAATCGCTACATTTGATCATTTGCGGCGATTTATAAATCGCTGCACGTTCGCCACAATCCTAAAGCCATTTTTGATCAATTGCGGCGATTGGGAAAAATCGTTAGAAAATCTACTATTTCCGGCGATTTTAGTCTGTCGGAAATGTTCAAAAAATTCGACAGAAATGACCTTCCGATTTACCTTTAAAATCGCTGCAAACAACTATTTCCGGCGATATGTATCGCCACAAAACTTAATAAATCGCTGCAAATAACTTATTATTTTTCTCAACGGTTTAAAATTATCGCCTTTAGGAAGTATTTCCAGCGGGCATGTTTCGCCGCAACAAAGTTATTGTGGCGATTTAATGTCGCCGCAAATAAGTTTCTGCTATGAAAAAATATTTCCGGCGATCAAAACTCGCCGGAAAAGATGTTTCACAAAATTAAAAAAAAAAATGCACAAAACAGTATAGTTAGTGGCCAGCTCCAACTCTTTCAAATTAAACAATTTAATATTTTGAACATGTGCTTCCCATGTAGATAATTGTTGTTGTAACAATAGTCCACCATTTCGTTGGAAGAACTTCTTCTTTTGTTTCAACCTCCTTCTTTTCTGGACCACTTTGTATGACCACCATCCACCAATAACCCGAAATAATGCTCCAAGGATTGCTCAATAGAATAGGAAAAGATTACTCCTTGGAATAGTGAAGATATAATGGTAGTTTTGAATGAAGATGTTGACTTAAATTAGAAAGACATCTTCTCAAATATTAGAAAGCTTGACAAACTATCATATGCGAAAGACAATATCAAGTTAATAGAAATATAGGAATTGACAAGCATCACTGCAAAAGAGAGGAATTCTAACAAAGCACTATTTATAATTGAGGAAAAACTTAAAACAAAAAGAAAACGTACGTATTATGCTTGTAATTAGTTGAAGCATCTCTTTATAAGATGGCCAGTAGTGTGTATATAGTTTCCTTTAGAATTAAAGCCAGTCTCTTTTTAATTTCAACAGCTATAAATGATGTGGAGCCTTTTTTTTATGTCTATCGATCTCCCCAATTCGAATAGCTAGATAGAGTTCAAATACTAAGATCATGGATTGTTTGTCTCAATCCCTAAAAATGTGTATTTTCTCTTATAGAAATTAATCACAAGTCAAGATAATAAAAGTAAATCCTCATTGACCTTTACGTATTATATAAAACTAAAATCAGACCACCTCAATTTTCCCTATGATCATTTCTTATTTCTTATTTTCCCTCTTGATCAATATAATTTCATTTTGTATTGTTTTATTATTTAAGAACGTACTGTCAACGATTGATCAGGAAGATCATTAACGAAAATGAGCTAAAATAATATAACTAATTATAATTTGGAGCATTATTAATATATAAGTTCCATTGCCAAGAATATTGACTGTAGCTAGCTAGATTGATTGAAAAAGAAGCCATACCTATAATTATCAACATCCTGGTGTCCGTACAATGGTGACCCCCATCAGTATTTACACAGCATGAGTTCAAACACTGATTGAGCTCCGGATGTGCACAACTAGTCAATATCTGACATTACAAAGACAAACAGATGCAGTGGGAATGTTGGAATATAGTGTGTATATATATGATTAGGAAAACTCGGAGACATTATGGAAACGTAATGTTACTGGCCTGCCCGTGTTCACAATAATTAATGTTTTGCACGTTTCTATCGCTTGATGATACATCAGATGTTGCATCTATTAATGGAAGGATACCATGCAGTACTATATATTATAAATAGAGATAGAATGGTCTCTAGCTTAACATGATTTTAGTCTGTGTAGTACTTCATCTATGTGGGCTTATAGATCAGATCATGGATAGACTAAAAGATTTCTTCAAAATCAGGGTGAGTTTCTCTACTCATGAATGACTCGCAGTACTTATATATATAACGTCTTAAGACAAAATCGTTGAAGGTGCTCTTGTTTGTCACTTTTTTACAAAAGGTTTGTATGCGGTTTGTCTATTTGAGATTTATATGGGAATCTCCATGACTAAAGTTTACTGAAATAGAGAATAATAGTCATATGAATCTATGGGACTCCTTAATTCATATAATGATTATTTCTTTCTAGTTGGATCTAGCTAGAATTAATATATATAGTCGTACCAAACAAAGTTTAGCATAACAATGTTCATCATGTTTGTTAGGGAAAAATATATTTATTTTTCTGATGATAATTAACTCTTCTGATGAAACAGAGTTTTGGGCACGCAAAAAAAAAATGCACCACTATATAATACACTTGCAAAAGTTAGATAATAAAACTTAGCAAAAGTTAGATAATAAAACTTAGCAAAAGTCACCTATTATTAATTTCAAACGATCATTATCAAAGTAGATTACATTCTCCTGATCAAAATGAACATCGATTACATTCTGTTAGACAAAAAAGTCAAATGAGAGTTAACTTATAAAAAAGTCAAATGGGAGTTTTTTTCCAGCTTTGACCAGCGTGTCTTTATATTCAGTTGCACTTTTTGACAATTATATGGGATCCTCATGCTATTATCTATCATGCTGGTAAGAAACTGCAGTGACTGAGGCACAAAATGACCAAAAATCAATGTGAAAGCTCCTGATAACGTTTTTCCGAATATCTAGCAAAAATAATCAGTATGATATAAAACTCATTACAGCATTCTTCATGTTACTAAGTTTAAGCAATAAAAAGGATTTATTGGATAATTGAAGTGTTTGTTCTTACATAAACAAATGAAATGGAGGTTTGGCAAACTAATAAGATGAGACATTAATGTCAAAATAATAGAAGATCTTGTAGTGACATACCCATTTCGGAACAAATTGTAATAAACGCCAAAACTCTGGAACTATCCTTCTGGAGCAGCGGTCATTCACAGCATATCTCATCATCTTAATCACACTAAAGATCCAGTTTGTTCCTTTCTTGTCGATGACAGGTAAAAGTCTTCGCACTTAAAGACAAAAAAAAAAAAAAAAAGAAATTTACAATTGTTTGTTAACGTACCTTGATTATATTCTCAGTTTGTCTCCTTCTTCATCTTCTTCACTTTTCAGAAGCTGAAAGGCCTCATGCTTATGAAGTTTCATCTGCTCTTCTTCTCTTCATGTGCCAAAATTATGGCACACTCGAGCAGTCTTTGCGGAAATGATAATGTTCCTGGCAGATGAATCATTAAATCCTTCTTCCACCCCTTTGTCAAACAATCCAAACAATCATAATAGCCATCTATATTCAAGAGACCCACTTGTGTTTGCAGCCAAATTATGCTTGAGTGTGATGACAGCCTTAATGGTACAACTTTTGAGCTTTGTTTTTTAAAAACTAATAAGGATATATATATATATATATATATATATATATATATATATATATATATATATGGAGTAACACACATGAAAATTCTGAGCTTAGTACGTGACAACTAGCTGAAATGCATTAAAGTCAAGGCTTTTGGGTTAAGCATTTGCTAAAATTTCTAAAGCTAACCATGCTTTGTTCCAGATTTGTGCAATGGAATATTCACCAAGGTGTGACGCCCAAAACACACGTGTTTGATGCTTAAGAAAACCAGATGTATTGCCTACATCTATCAACTTCTTGCGTCTCTAATTTCCACTGTAATCCAACCATTATTCACACTCTTAAAACCTCAAAATCACTAATATGAAGATAAATAAATAAATTATAACAAAGTCAAACTACTATAAATCTAGGAACCAAAATAATTAAAAAGCAGCCTGCTTAAGTGATCTGGAACTGGTCATGGTGCCCTAAAAATATTATTCTGCTACTGCACCAAGTCGATTTGGTGTCAGAGCCCTTTGCCCTATGTTATTATTCACTTTATTTATGGCAGATAATAAGTCCTCAGTTTCGAAGAAGCCATTACAAGAAGAAAACAATAGGTACTTCTTCATTAAAAAGTAAAACTCATAATCAGAGACTAAAACCAAAAACCTTATATATGAATCAGAGTGGCGCATAATGGGAGTAGCAGATAATAAAGAAAACCTTTTTTTTTTTTTTCCTCTTTTGTAACATGCAGTATTCATGATCCAGAATGATCTTCCAAATCTTAAATTGAGGTCCCAAGAGATCAACATGCAGTATTCATGACTGGGTTTCGCAAACTGACCCGCCATTCTCCCAACCTAAAACAGATCAACCCACCCCGATTCTCAATCATAATTCAAAAATCCAAATATTGAAATCATCAAATCTAAATATGTTCATGTGGTTAGCACCGAGAGAAAAAACAAATATAGATCATTTCAACATCTATTACACAAACAACCCAAGAGAAGCAATACAGACCCTAATGATAGGCATTTGACCACCAAGAGAAAGGCATTGCCCAAGGCCGCCTCGGCCAGCTTCTCCTCCAGGTGCCTGGCCTCTCCAGCGAAAACGATGGGAGGGAAGGCCTCGATGGTCTAGAGCACCGAGTCTAGCTCCTTCTGGTCCGGGTACTCCGGGAGCTGCAGCGCAGTCTTGGACTTCCAAGTCTCCACCGTCCATTTCAAATTCGATGCCGCGACGGGCAGCGTAGACTGCTTGGTCGAGGGCTCTGCAGCATGGACAGCCGAGATGCGAGTGATCAGGGGCTTGGCGTCGTACGCTTTGGCGGAAGTGGGAACCAGAGAGTAAGTGGGTTGGTGATGGGGGTGAGAAGGAGGGGGTGGCCGTTGAGGTGAGGTCGCGGCGGCCTGCTGGGGCCGTTGGCGACGGGCTGTGCGCGGCGGGGGGTTGAGGGAGAAGAGGGACTGCGGAGAGAAAGGGGGAAGGGGGAGAGATGGCTGGAGGGAACGAAATGAGAAAACCTAACGCGGGGGATTTAATTTTATGAGCTTTTCCGGCGATTTTGACGCGCCGCTAATAAGTTCAAATGCGAGCATGTGTTTTTACAGCGACAATTTTCGCCGCAACTAGTAAATACTGTGGCGATTTTCTTTAATCGACGGAAAATTAATGCCGCTACAATTAATAATTTTATTGCGGCGATAAAAATCGCCGCAAAAAGTATAAATGTCGCCACAAAAAGAAATTATACATTTTTCCTCAGTGATTTCTCAACTTCGCAACGAAAATTAAGCGGCGACTTGAAAATCGCCGGAAATAACCTCTATTTGCAGCGAATTTTTTTGTGACGATTTTAAAATCGCTGGAAAAGGCCTGATTTCTTGTAGTGACTTGAACCAACAATACCACCAAACGAATCCAAACGTAGATTTTAACAAAACCTAAGAACCAAGAGTTTGGCATATAAAAAGTCGATCGAAAATCTGGCACATCAAAAATCCCTATTAAGCAAATCAAGAGTCTTAATTTATATTTCCATCCATCCCTATTAAGCAAACCATGCAAGAGTCCTAATCTATACTTGATTATGTATATATGTTAGTAATAATACGATGGTTACAAACTTACATATACTAAAATTATTAGTCTATTTATATTATAGTATATGTACATGATTATTTTATAATAATTAATATATATATACTAGTATAGTATTGAATTTAACTATATTCTATATAAGTTAGACTATAAACCTTTTATATGAATATATATTATCAAATGTGTACAAATGTATTATAAAAAAGAATATATATTATAATGTATTATGCAAAAAATGTATTTATCTTTGATATATATATATATATATCAAAAGTAGGTTTATATTAATAACTTAATATTAATGTTCATGTTTAAGATTAAAATTTTATGTTATAGAATTAAGGTTTATATGTTGCATCAAATTTTATACTAAGATTTATAAGATTAATTTTATGTTGTATTAAATGTTATATTCATAGACATGAGGAATAAGATTTTAAAATTTTATGTTATATTAATTAGTAATTTAGTATATAATATATATAATATAACATAAATAAATCATATAAAAAATATTTTATATATAAAAAAAAAATTATAAAAATAATATATATATATATATTTATATAAGTATTGGTCCAGTTCAGTTCAAACCGATGTTCTAAAATTTAAAACTGAAACTAAATCGGGTTTTAATCGAATTTGCTAAATAAAAACCGAGACATGACCCGTTTGAAACCGAACCGAACATCGATATGATTGAGGCCTGATTTGGATAGAGAAATTATCTCAACTTAATTCATCTCATTTCATTTCATCTCAACTAATCATTATAATTTTTTTAATTTTTAAAATAAAATATAATAAACAATTCAACATTTTTAAATTTTAAAATAAAAGAAAAAAAATTAAAAATATTTTATTCAATTTAATTTTCATATTAGCTAATTTTATCTCTAGTACTCGTTAGCCTAGTTAACGATATCTTTTTCATCCCTAAATCCAAGATTTTGATCAAACAAATGGGCAGAAGCTTTGAATATTGGAAAATGGGCATAGAATTTGAAGTTCGAGAATAAGGAATGACGTCATATCCCACAGCTACATGGCCACGTCAAAATATGAGCCGATGGAAATCATGAGACGCAATTATAATCGCAACATTTTAAAAAGACCAATGCTAAGCATAGTTTTTATTTTGAGATTGTATGTATAAGTCAAATTAATTTTATTTTTAAAATTTTTTAAAATTATAATACCTTTTCAAAATGATATTTTTTTCTATTTAATGAACAGTTTATACTTGTAATTTTTAAATAGGGACTAGAAATAATTTTTTTATTTTTTAAAATGATATTAATTACACGATCCTTATGACTAAATTTATGTATATCATGTGCAAAAATTAATTTTTAATAAATATTTACTTTTTTGTTAAAAGGAGTTCACATAACTGCAAACTCTACTACTAGATTATAATTATTACTAAATTTTAAAAAAAGGAAAATATTAAATATATTTAAAAAAATTATAAAATATATATTTTTTTACGTGTTAATTATTGATACGTTGAAAATTATAAAATTTAAAATTTAAAAAGATAATAAAATAAGTCTTAGTATAACAGCACTATTCTTTTTTTAAAAAAAATGAGCCTCCAGTTCCGACGTTTGACCGACCTTTTGATAATATTTTTGTGACTAAAATTGATTTCCGTGTCATGTAATGAAGGAGACGACTCAGACGAGTGTGAATATAAGAATAAAAGAGGAAGAAAGAAAAAATGATAAGAACAACGTTTCCTATCCGTTGTTTCTGGGATCTTTGTTCCTATAGCGTGAAGAAGAAGTGGTTTGTACGTAATATTTCCGGACCACTTGTGCTTTGAATTTATAGTACTGTTTGACGTGTTTGGACATGTATGTATATTTGACTCTGTACTCAGAGAGAGAAAAATAGAGCATTTATATATGACGTCGTATATGCCTATAAAAAGTCTCGGCTCCTCTAGAATCTGGTCACCATTTCAACCATATTGATGGCATATTCAACTGAGAATAAATAATAATCCCAATAATCAGAAAATCATAGGGAGAGAAGCAAGCGATCGAGGGTCATGGCGGGCGGAGACTCGTCCGATCGCTCTCTCGAATACACTCCGACATGGGCTCTTGCCGCAGTTTGTTTCTTCTTCATCTCCATCTCCATTATCCTCGAACAATCCATTCATCTTCTTACCAAAGTATGTATATATGTATATATATTTATTCTTTTGGGGTTTCTTTTGCTATTTATATTGTGTACTGATTTATAAACGTGGAGACGTTATATAACGTGAAAAAAATGGTACTGTAGTGGCTGAAGAGACATCGGAAAAATGCGTTGTTCGATGCAGTGGAGAAACTTAAATCAGGTGCATGCAACAAATATATATTAATCATGTCGCGAGCAGAACTTCGTCATGCATGCATGCAGTGTGTTATTAATCATGTTCTGATTGATCTTTTATGTGGGAATTTTAAAATTTGTACAGAGTTGATGCTTCTGGGGTTTCTGTCCCTCTTATTGGCAGTAACTCAGGATCGTATCTCCAAAATATGCATACCTGTCGATGCTGCGAACGTCATGCTTCCATGCCGCAAAAGCACTAATAATCATGGTGCAGCGCCTTCTGTTGATTCTTGTAGCTCCGAAGTATGTTTCATAGTTTGCCTTTTTGTTTTTAGTTTTTCCTTTTAAATTCATCATCATCTTCTCGACCAATATTTATTATATATATAGTAGTACTGAAGGACGTGCATGAATCAAAAGGACGCGGCAATGTTTCGTTGCTAAGAATTAGGAAGGATTTTGCAGGGAAAGGTTGCCTTGGTGACACAAGATGGCCTCCATCAGCTTCACATATTCATTTTCGCGCTGGCTGTTATGCAGATTGTGTATTGTGTTCTCACTCTGGCTTTGGGTAGGGCCAAGGTACGTACCTAATTTAAATTGGGTTTGCGCTTCGGATCATTGAGCCCTAGCTACAGGCCACCTAATAATTGACATTATAATGCAAAATTTTTGGGTTATTAATTTCTTGATCGAGTCAAATTTGTGGTAATTCATATATCTATCAACTTCTCTTATTCATGACAATGCTTTAGTAACAACACGTTGATATGTACATGTAATTATAATTTTATTTATATTTTTATTTACAAGACTCGTCATTTTATTAGTTTTATTTTAAATTTTATAATTTTTGACGTATTAATAACTGATATGTAAAGAAGTAAATTTTTTATAAATACATTTAATATTTTTCTATATATATATATATATATATATTATATACACGCCACCTACCGATAGGAAAAGTAAGCAATTAAATTGATGATTGCGCGCACTTCATGTACGTACCGCGTGTCTTAACTCCTTAATTGTTCTCTGATATATAATAGATGAGTCGTTGGGAAGCTTGGGAGAAAGAAACTCAAACAACCGAGTACCAAGTTGCCAATGGTATGTGTTTAATTTGATCATACGCACGTTGTATATATGCATGATTCAGTATTAATTGATCATGAGTATGCTAATTCCAATTAAGCAATATATATATATATATAATAATTAAAGCAATCGGCCTTAATTTGCAGCTTATATTAATTAATTAGGCATTATTAATTCCTCAGAAATGCTAAACAGATATAATATTGCTGGGAAGCCAGAAATCATTATAATTTCGATCCATCTCTCAAAGGGGAATTAAAATTTATATTGCTATTTGTAATATATATATTTATATATATAATATTTGATCTGTCGTGCCGGTGGGTTTTGACATTATATATATATATATATATATATATAATATAATATTTGATATATATAAACATGTATATATATATATATACACACAAGCTTCATCCGGCCGGTCACATTAACGTACGGCGGAATACAAGGTCACCATAAAAATCTCAAAGTGGTTAATTAATTTGCAAGTTTTGACATTAATTAGAACGTACGTACGGGACAACATGCATATATATAATAATGTATATCGTCTCTAGCTTCATGATGATCACCATTAATTAATTTTCGTCTCAATTTTGATCTTCTGCTTGTACCATTCATTTATATAATATACGTGTCTTACAGATAATTAATCTTTGACTGCGACCGATTCAATTTAAGTACACTAAACCTTAACGTGTTTATTAGGACGTTGAAGAAAATTCAGCAATTAATTATTACGTGATATATACGTTCTAGCTAGTCATCTTGTACTTAGTAGTATATAAATATCATGAAAGTTCAGCTACTTAATGCTAGCTTGATTTATTTTTTTTAACTTCTGATATTAACGTCTGTATGAGCTAGCTAGCTAGCTACGGATCATCAGATCAAGTAATTAATAAGATTAAATTAAAAAAGCAAATTCCTATATAAAAAAAAAAATAGTAGTAAAAGTTATCAAATGCATATATATAGTTTAAATTAATTACATTAATATATATATATATATATATATATATATTAATAAGTAGTAGTACTACTCGATGGTACGTGCATGCAATTGCATGACTAATATGATTAATATTATAAATCAGATCCCAATCGATTCAGATTTACAAGGCAAACCACATTTGGAAGGCGGCACATGAGTTCTTGTACGGGAACACCGTTTCAGCTCTGGATTGTGAGTTGTTGCCTACCCAGCTATTATAAGCTAGCTAGCTGCTTTTATATAGTCTGTGTCTGAGTGCCTGCTAGCTAGTTTGGATATAATTGATTCATGTGGTCCATGCATGCAGAAATGTTTCTTCAGACAATTCTTCCATTCCGTAGCAAAAGTTGATTATCTCACTTTGAGACATGGTTTCATCTCGGTAAGTACCTAATTATATATATATATATATATATGTATATAAATATATAGCTTTCAGCTTTGTGTTCCTGATTTTATAAACTACTGCTATATATATATATATGTAAACGTACAGTTTTGGACCATAATTAATATACTGATCATGTACTCAGGCTCACCTGTCGGCCAGTAACAACTTCGATTTCCGAAAATATATACAGCGAACCTTGGAAGAAGATTTCAAGCAGGTGGTCGGCATAAGGTTTTTTACTCTCTCTCTCTCTCTCCCTAAATATATATATATATATATATATATATATTCTGGAGCTTTCAATTTCATGCTTATATTAAAGGAGAATTACACCTTTGATATGCAGCTTTGAATTATGATCTAATTATTAGTACCCCAACTTCTTCTACTGATTAGATTTCAATAAAAAAAAAAAACTTCTCCTACTGATCATAATATTCATCATGATCATGTGTTCTTTCTGTCTCGACAGCCCTCTAATGTGGTTTCTAGTTGTTATCCTCATGCTCGTGGATGTGTACGGTAAGTATATATATATAGATATTTATATGCTTCCCCTTAATGTGTTAACTTAATTTAGTTTTTTCTTTTTTTATTTCCCAGAGAAAATTTGAAGCCAATTTCAATATTCTAGTTACCAAAAACAGTCATTTTCTGATTGAGATTTTTTTTGTATGTGATAAATTAAAACAGGTTGGCATGTATTTCTATGGGTATCCTGCATTCCTCTCTTGGTAAGCATATAATTATAGGAATTTACTATGCATCAGTCATTATTCACTCTCACACTCCATACCTATGTTAAGATCGATATAAAATAAATAATAAAATCTACCTCTTCCCAATAGCTTAACTTTTTGGGATAAGTGGTGATTTCATAACCTATAGCTTTTCATAAGGTGTGATGATTTTTTCATAGGGTATGTGAGTATTTTTCATAAGGTATAAAGTGTGAGATAGTGAATAGTGACTGATAAAAATAATTTTTCATAATTATATACCCACGTTAAAGTTCAATACCGATTGCTTTGTGCATGCTTTATTTTAAGAAAAATTCTATTTATTTGCATCGATTTTATCAGTATCCTCTCAACATCTCGATCATGGTATGGCATCAAATGAATGACTCGCTGCAAGTTGGACATAATAAATAGTCTCTAATATTCATTTAATATCACATAATAGAATGATGAAAGAATGATAATAAAATGATGGTAGGTATCAATTTATATTAATTTTCGACATTTCTAACTCATCTACATATATTGCTTTACTAGGTAGTTCTAGTTCTAGGAGCCAAACTCGAAGTCATTGTTGCGAGAATGGCTCTTCAAATCAAAGATCAGAATAGTGTGATTAAAGGAACACCTCTTGTTAGACCCAACGATAGTCTCTTCTGGTTCGGGCACCCAGGATTCGTCTTAACTCTTATTCATTATACTCTATTTGTGGTACGTAATTCCCTTGATATATAATAGAAATACAAGAAAAACATTTGCTGCGACATTGAACTATTACTGACTAATTTTTGTGGACATTTTAAATTAGAATGCATTCGAGCTGGCCTTCTTCATTTGGGTTACAGTAAGTTTCCATATATAGCTAGACTGCTCGATCTGATCTTTTCTATGTCCCTTGTTATTAATTGAAAACTTCGTAGGCCGTGGAGTTTATTTTACGAGTAATATTAAGTGTAAGTAAGTCTCGCGCAGACTTTTATAAAAAACAATATTGGCAGTATCCATTGTTTTACAAATCATGTGCTGCGTGGGACTTAGATACTTGAGATTGTAGAAAGCATTACTTTTATCTTATACTTATTGTGGTTTCAATCTCTCTTCCTGCTCTCTGATCAGATACAGTTTGGTTTCAATTCTTGCTACCACGAGCATACTGCAATCATTGTAATCAGAATTGTACTAGCGTAAGAGCTGCGTTTAGCAATCCATCTTCCATA
Source organism: Juglans regia (assembly GCF_001411555.2). Taxonomy (NCBI): domain Eukaryota; kingdom Viridiplantae; phylum Streptophyta; class Magnoliopsida; order Fagales; family Juglandaceae; genus Juglans; species Juglans regia. The sequence continues at coordinate 27,701,305 of NC_049903.1, forward strand.
TATATATATTTTGTTCACTACTTTCTAATAATTATAGGATTCCAGAGAACAGGCTGTTCATCTTCTACAGATATTTCATCTAACTTAATGATTCTAATTCGTTGGATTTCCTCAGGGTGACCGTTCAAGTACTTTGCAGCTATATTACCCTCCCTCTCTATGCACTTGTTACGCAGGTGAAGATATTGAAGATTGTCATGTTGTTACTTTGCTGATATATATATATTGACAGATTTCAAAATGCATGCAATTAGCATCAATTAATGTTTGTATTGTTGTTGGTTCGGACGTCACAGATGGGGTCAAATTTCAGGAGCAAGGTACTAGAAGAGCAGATTGCTAATATCATAAGGCAATGGCACGCTGAAGTTAGGGAGAGAAGGAAGAAGCAAGAACTATTCATACCGTCTCCAGCTCGCAAGTCTTTGTCCACGGAATGGAGCCCCAGAAGGAGTAGTACTAGTGCGCATGGAGTTTCTTCATTCCAAAGACCCAGATATATGAGAAGCGACAGCATTAACAAAGGGAAAATAGTGGAACTAGGAGAAAGATCAGATCAAATAGTAGTACTGAAAGAAGAGGCAGCTGCTGGATCATCTAGACGTCCATCTCGGGCTGTCGTACTAGAACTTCCGACAGCGAGAAGACAGTAGAAGATTATATTGACGAGTAGTGCAAGGAAAGTACTTCAGTTTCTGAGAGAGAGAGCGAAGCGTTTCCAAATTGAAAACAGCTATCCTAATGTTAGAATTTTAAAAGAATTTTGTATAGCAAATTAATTGAGTACCGCAATGAGGTCTCAATCTGATGAAATATATTTTCCTGAAGAACTCGAGCTCTCCATGGATGAAAATGGAAAATGCTTTTGTTCATGTATCTACTTTTGGATGTGGAGTCTGTCCTAGGCTTAAAAATCCAGACTTGAAGTTGGGGTTTTATCTGTTTGATACTAGAAATCATCAAAATTTAGAATAAAACTCTGTTTGTGTTCATGTCATGTTTTCTTAATTGATGCTAGAAATAAAGCCATAGACATGAAATTTGGTCGGAGATTTGGGTGCTTGTGTAAACCCTAACTGAACCTGTAAAAATAGAAATATGGAGTTGAGATTAATTAGAACCATGAAATCTCTCTAACTCTTTGTTGAAGCAATCTTAAAGTATGAATGCTATATTGGATCTTTGATTGGCCCCAGTTGAGCGAGCAGCTGGATCTGATATTCACAAGATGTTTGATAAAACTACTTCCCCTCATACAAGCATAGCAATTAAGTATTCATCATAATAGAGCTTCTTTCCAAAATTTCTCTCTTACCCAAATTATTTGAATGGTGTAATAATATCTTATCTGTGTGTGATGGAACTTAGGAAGTGAGAGTTGTGAGAATTTATCAGTTGTTTTGAGTATTCTAATGTCCTCCTTATCGGAAAGCATTCTTGCCAAAGTGGTTGGTGTTACCACGTCTCGAGAGGTGTGGTCTGCACTAGAAAAAATGTATTCCTCTCATTCTCGAGCTCGTCTCTCAACAACTCGACGACAACTCTCCACTGTCACGAAGGGGGGCTTGTCCATCTCAGATTATTTTCAGAGTGTAAAGTCACTAGCTGACACTCTTGCAGCCATTGGACATCCACTTCCAGACACTGAAATTATCTCATATTTGCTTGGCGGCCTCCACTCTTCTTACGATCCTATTGTTACGTCCATTCAAACACGGGATACTCCCATGGAGCTTGAAGATGTCTTTGGTCATCTCCTCAACTTTGAGTTACGCTTGCAGCAATATCATCAAGTTGTTGAAGCTACAATTGGTTCTGCCAATGTCGCCACTCGCGCTAACCAATCCCGTGGCCCTTCTGGTAAGCCACACTACCCGAATCGTGCCCCATCGTACTCAGGTTCGCGTGGTCATCATAGGGGCCGAGGTGGTCATCATGGGTCCTCTGGTGGTAATCGACCAATGTGCCAAATTTGTGGCAAAGCTGGACATCTCGCCATCAAGTGTTTTCATCGTTTTGATCAAGCTTATCAAAACATGCCGAATAACATGTCTGCATTTTATACAGCGCCACAAGCCTCAGCTGATACACAGTGGTATCCCGACACCGGCTCCACCAATCATCTGACTAATGATATTCAAAACTTGAATCTCCATGCTGAAACTTATAATGGTGTGGATCAAATTCAAGTAGGAGACGGGGCAGGTTTGGATATTGCTCACATAGGTTCTTCTGAAATTAAATCCTCACAATCTGGTTTTACCCTTCACAATATTTTACATGTTCCACAAATTAAAAAGAACCTTATCTCTGTGAGCCAATTTACCAAAGACAATAATGTATTTATTGAATTTCACTCATCTTATTTTCTTGTGAAGGATGAGGTCACGAAGAAGGTTCTTCTGCAAGGCACGCCTAAAGATAGACTTTATCCTTTCCCCGCATCCATCTCGACCTCTTCGTCGTCTCAATCCTTTCTATGTCAACGTGTTTCCTTGGAGGTATGGCACCGTCGTTTGGGACATCCCACCTACCAAACTGTCAAGCATCTTGTGTCTAAATTCTCTCTTCCAGTTTCTTCCAATAAAATACCAGGTGTTTGTTCAGCATGCCAACAAGGGAAGAGCCATCGTCTTCCCTTCCCAGTCTCTCAGTCTATTTCAGCTCATCCTCTAGATTTAATTTTTTCTGATGTATGGGGTCCATCTCCTATTTTATCAACAAAAGGCAATAAATATTATGTTTCATTCGTTGATCATTTTAGCAAATTTGTTTGGCTCTATCCTCTTGCAAATAAATCTGACGTCTTCACCATTTTTACTCAATTTCAAAAAATGGTTGAACGTCAATTTAATCATCAAATAAAATGTGTCCAAACAGATTGGGGTGGTGAATTTCAAACTCTTAATCGATATTTTCAACAAGTGGGAATTCAACATCGTATTTCTTGCCCTTACACCTCGCAACAAAATGGCTTTGTTGAGAGGAAACATCGACATGTTGTTGAAATGGGTTTATCCCTATTATCTCAAAGTTCTACTCCTCATTGTTTTTGGGATGATGCTTTTCTAATGGCCACCTATCTCATCAATCGTCTTCCAACTGCTCCTCTCAGCATATCTCCTTTTGAAAAATTATTTCATCATCCACCTGATTTTTCTACCATTAAGATTTTTGGTTGTGCGTGCTATCCCTATCTCCGACCCTTTAACAAACATAAGTTGGATTTTAGGTCCAAAAAATGTGTCTTCATTGGCATTAGTAACCTCCACAAAGGTTACAAATGCTTTGATCCTGACTCTGGTAAAGTCTTTGTCTCTTGGCATGTAATTTTTGATGAGTCTTTATTTCCATTCACAACACTTACACTGCCTTCAGTTTCTACCAAATTTCCTCCTGCAGCATCGTCCACTATGTTACCTGTTCTAGTATCCTCAAACGACCAATCGGACCCTGCCGTTTATAATCCTCCATCATCCCCTATTACGACGTCGCATACGGATCCCCCCGAAACGTCAGCGTCCCACTTATCTGCTTCCCCAGCTGCGACGACTAAGTCTTCTCCTCTGTTTTCTATTCCTTCTGAGTCTTCTCCTCTATTTTCAGTTCCTTCATCATCCACGCCGCCTTTGGATCCTGCTCCATCTGCTGCTGCCTTGCCGACTGAATCGCTTCCGACTCGTTCTCACTCGATGACCACCCGCTCACAGAACAATATTGTGAAGCCCAAACAGTTTTTCGACGGCACTACCAGGTATCCTCTGCCCACTGCTCTCCTCACCGTTTCCACCATTCCTACTGATCCCACATGTTACTCTGAAGCTCACAAATTCTCGGACTGGCGTGAGGCCATGGATGCAGAATTCTCTGCTCTTATGAAGCAAGGTACGTGGTCTCTAGTCCCTTATAAAGCCGGCATGAACTTGGTTGGCAACAAATGGGTTTACAAAACAAAAACGCATTCTGATGGCACTCCTGAACAACGGAAAGCCCGTCTAGTTGCAAAGGGCTATCACCAACAGCAAGGATTAGACTATGATGATACCTTCAGTCCTGTCATCAAGCCTACAACTATTCGGCTTGTTCTTAGTCACGCCGTATCTCACAACTGGCCTGTACACCAGATCGACATCAGCAATGCATTTCTCCATGGCTTTCTCTCTGAAGTTGTATACATGCAACAGCCAGTGGGTTATGTCCATCCTCAGTTCCCTACGCACGTCTGTAAGTTGAACAAGGCATTATACGGATTAAAACAAGCCCCGCGGGCTTGGTTCTCACGACTCAGTGATAAATTGATGGATCTTGGTTTTATTAATTCCCAGTCCGACAACTCTCTATTTGTTTATGTCTCGGATTCTCTTACAATGTATGTCTTGGTATATGTCGATGACATTTTAATCACAGGATCAAAGTCTGATGCCATCACTTATCTTCTTGCCCAACTCAACTGTGACTTTGCTGTCAAAGACTTGGGGCCCTTAAATTATTTTCTCGGCGTGGAGGTCATTTCAGCTTCAGGGAGTCTTTTTCTTTCTCAGAGACAGTATATTCTTAAACTATTGAAACGCACAAACATGTTAGAGGCTAAGCCAGTCTCCTCTCCCATGTCCTCCTCCCAACAGTTATCACTTTTTGATGGCAACCCGTGCCCAGATGAGAATTTATTTCGCAGCGTGGTAGGAGCTCTTCAGTACCTATCACTCACTCGCCCAGATATTTCCTTTGCTGTGAACAAAATGTGCCAATTCATGCATAAGCCAACCGACATCCATTGGACTGCTGTTAAAAGGATACTAAGGTACCTTAAATTTTCTATTAATTTCGGCCTACTCATCAAGTCTAGTCCTTCAACACAGCTCTCCGTTTATTCCGATGCGGACTGGGCTGGCTCACCTGATGACCGTAAATCCACTTCTGGATACTGCATTTACTATGGTCACAATCTTATTTCATGGAGCTCCAAAAAGCAGCCAACCGTGGCTAGATCAAGCACCGAGGCCGAATATCGTGCTGTTGCTCACGCTACTGCTGAGACCTTATGGCTATTATCATTGATTCGTGAACTTCAGATATTTATCCCTTCACGTCCGATCCTATGGTGTGATAACATAGGAGCAACTTATTTGGCGGCTAACCCAGTGTTTCATGCTCGTACAAAACATGTGGAAATTGATTATCATTTTGTCCGTGAAAAAGTTCATAATAAATCATTGGATGTTCGGTTTCTATCTAGTAAGGGTCAAATTGCCGATGTGCTCACTAAACCACTGGTTTCTGTTCGTTTCTCCCATCTGCGCGACAAGCTCAACGTGAGGTCTTCCCCGTTGAACTTGCAGGGGCGTGATAAGGATAAGACTAAACAGATTCAAACACCAAGTCCAACTCCAGGATAAGAGGATAAGTTCAATGCAGATTCAAAAGAAATTCACTTCAAGTCCAATACCATTCCAGAGCATTCGGATGCTACCGTTTCCAGCCCACGTTTATAGGAGATCATGTATATCATAGTTTGAATTTCAAACCTTGTAACTGACTCTCTCTCTCTTGTAATCAGTTTATTCTATATATACACACGCTCATCAGCCATTAAAGGCAGAGAGCATAACACAGCAAATATCATTTTGTTTTAGTGAGAGTTGTGAGAATTTATCAGTTGTTTCTTCTGATAAAATATGATAAATCACCAAAAATCTTAGAAGTTTGTACGTGAGGGTTGTGAGAGCCAAGAATATATCAGATGCACTCAATCATAGAAAGAACAGAGAACAAGAGTTTGAGGCTTAAACTATGAAGACATATATAAGTGGCTGCAGTCCAATGATATCGAGAACTGAAAAGAAAGCCTTGAGTCTCTTGTGCAAATTTTGAATACACTTGCTGGAAAACAGATCAGAGGGATGGATACAGTTCTAGTGCATGTGTTGATCAGTTTCTTTTGCAAATTATGTTGATGTTTGCTACATACGATAGTATATAGCCTTTTGGATGGAGAGGAAAGAAAGACTTTCAATTAAAAGAGCCAGCCAAGAAACCTAGATCCTCTTGCTAGAGATCATGGGTTATATTTGTGAGATCCAAAATAAACTTGTTTGGATTCATAAAGCGTCTCAATTCATCTAATTATTATAAATTTTCTAAATTTCTAAATTTCTAAACAAAATACAATAAACAATTCAATCTTTTTGAATCTCAAAACAAAAATAATATTCTAACAATATTTTATTCACCTTTCATCACATCTCAATAATACTTCCATCGGAAATAATAGTGATTCAACAAAGGAGATTAATAAATAATAGACATGTGGAAACAATAGTGGAACGAAAAAAACAGAAAGAGTCCAATTAGAAAGCAATTAAAGATTTTAGAAGAATAAAATTAAAGAAATAAAAAAGACAATGGAAAGATTTATCAACACATTTGTTCATTACAAAATCAGAAATGGTTTTTACAAACGTTTCCCATTGAAAACAAATGCCATCAACGAGCTAATAACTTACTATATAGTTCTTACCATTTATTATGTAGTTGACAGTTGGAGAAAGTTCTTGAACTAGGTCAGAAAATATAAATAATCATTTTAGCACATTATATCAACCAAGATAATTCCAAAAAAACGTGTTAAATCCACAAATTGTATGAAGTCAATACTTATAAAATAATTGTTGGTTCATGGATAGGACCAAGAAATTAGACAATCTTTCATTTCTAGTGCATGTAATCAATACTCCCAAATATACCTGGAAATCCACGCTTTTCACCAACCATGAGCAATCTAACAATGTTATCATTATTGGGTTTCTTTAAGTACTAATATTCATAAAAGGTTGAAATCATTTTTTTAACAAATAATGTTAGACTTTTTAATGTAGTGGCTTCTCCGATCTTCAAGTATTCATCTATATAATAAGTTGTAACACTATATGCAAGTATCTTAAGAGCATCAATAATCTTTTGATTAGAGGGAAAATCAAGTTTTGTAGAACCATCTTTTATTTGAACAAAATATGGCTCGTGAGCTTCTATCGCATACTAGATATCGGGAGGTAGGGGGAGGGGGAGAAGAGAACGACCCATCCAGAACCTTCTTCAAAAATATTTGTGAGGATATAATGGTGAATCACAAAATAGTCGTGAAAAAATATTTTGATTAGCTTCTAGCTAATAATGCCTAATGAATGTGCGTGATTTTAGAAGGATCATCATGTGATGTCGATCCTCCTTCCATAACAAATTGTCTCACTATCTCTAACTTTTCCTTAGATACAGAATCAGAAAGTGTCATTTGGTGAAAACGAGAATGATCCATGAAGAGAACATTAAATTTGATTTGAAAAATATGAGACATGCATTAAAGTGAGTAAAATCGTTAAAAAACTTGTTTGGTTTTATAGTTAAAATGTGTCTTTTGGAAGAATATGAACATTGAAAGAATAATGTTCATTGGACAAATGTCTTTTGAAGAATAGGACAGTTAGAAGTATATGATCGTTGGAAGTATATTATGACCGTTGAACAAAAGCAATAATACACATACAGTTCAATTGTCAAAAGGGCTGTATGTATATCATTTTCCATTGAACAAATATTTCCGTTAGAAGAATATCATCATTGGAATTAGAACATGGGCATTGGTTAAAACATACTTGTTTGAATCTTTCATATTTTTATGTATTTTTTAATATCTTAAGAATAAACCTTTCAACTACTCTGAGAATTAAAAATATAAGAAAAATAAAATAAATATTTAAGTACAATATCAAAATCCTCTGCATATGGATATAATTTCCTCGACTAGTATCTTTCTCAATCCAATTGGCTGTCTAAACTTGTCTTTCGTGTGTATTCCAAACCTCATACCCTACTTACGTAGGATGTATTGGCGAGGCGGTGCCGATCCCTATTCTTCTTCATGGAATCAATAATCTCTAAATCATTATCATAATCATTAAGACGTATACTATGAAGAAAAAAAATAACCTTTAGAAAAATATGAGCTATATATAAAAGTATAAAGTGATGTAGAGGAGAGAGAAAAAGCCTAAGACAGTACGGAGAGAGAAAAGGCACCCAAACCCCGTTGTCATCCTCCACCCAAGCCCTAAGGCACCCCGCCATCGCCACAGACAAGACCGACGAGCTCTGGCGACTACGCTGGGGCAATCCGGCTTCGGTCCTTCCTCCGGCAACCTGGAGTGTCTCAGGGTTCTATCTTTGTCTTTCTCTGGGGCTAAATTGATGAGACTCTAGGTGACGTTAAGGAGATCTCTCGAAGGCGACATCGACCGTCAACCTGTGCCTTCGCCACTGCCACCACCACAGACAAGACCGATGGGCTCCGACAACTCCTTTGAGGGCACTCCGCCATCGGTTCTCCCTCCGGAGACCTGGATTTTGCACTCCTGTGGTTCGTCGGCGCAGATTTGGTTTAGTTCCATAACATCTTTTCTCGTATAACATCTCAAATATGTATTTTATTCCCGTATAACATCTTTTCTCCTTGATATGACGAAGCAAGATCTTGGGAGATGATCCCGTGACTTGGGATTAGAGCATGACAACTCGTGGCAAGAATTCATCTCAGATGGATGGTGAGAGATGGTTAAAGGTGGAATAAAAAACTTCTAATTTTAAGAAAGAGGGAGGAAATAGTTTTCTCATCTCTAAACGTAGTAAAATGATGGCTAAGTTCATGTGTTTATGTGGGACGACAGCTTCATGGGTGGCTAAGAACTCAAATGTCATGAGGGATTCTTCAGTGAGCCAAGGATGGGTAATAAAGTTCTTATCGTTCAACATCATATTAATCCAAGGGGTAGGTTTCTGCAACTCTGAGAGTTTCAGAATGGAAGGAGGAAAGGTTTGTTGGTGATCCCGGAAAGCACAAATGGCATCAGATGGAAAGGTTTTCTGCTTTCTATTCGAAGCGTCACTGGGTCCAAAACCATTGTTTTGAAGAATGCAAATAGAGGGGAGTTTGTTGATGAAAAGACAGTGGGAAGACCTTCCTCGGTCAAAGGTGCCTTGTACGTTTCAGTGTTGAGGTTATTGTTGGGTAGTCAAGCAGAGAATAGCTCCGCGGTAGAAGGAAAGGGTAAGGCACTTGTAGGAGACAAATGTTGTTAGGTGATGTTGGGAGAAGTGAAAGGTAAGCATCATGTGTTGTAGGGTGAAATGGCTACCTTTGTTAGGTGTTTGAGGGTGGGAAAAGTGGAGGGGGTCTTGTGGTTTGTCAGAGCTCGATTGACTGGAGTTATGGAGTATGTAAGAGATCTTATGATTAAAGTGGATAAGGAGTTGTACCTGGTCATGAGTTTGGGTGGTGGGTCGAGAACGAACGAGGGGGGTGCCTATGGGTTTGAAGGCCTCAAGCGTGCAGACAAAGGGAATTTCAATGCCGTCATAGATAGGGTTGTCTAACGACGGCATCGTTGTTCACGCCGGTATCACTTAAGACATTGGTAGCTTGCCGTCTGGCTACCCTCAGTCACCTGTTGAAGCTGGGGGTTCTTCTAGAATTTTAAGTACTTTGGAAGAAGTAGACGAGCCTCTTTCAGAAGATGAAAATGGGTTAACATAATGTAGTGTTTTCCCTACCTGTTCTATGCCTCCTGAGAAAATAGTAGGGTTTGACAAAGTGGCACAAAACAAATTGACAAGGGGTGGAGCACCTATAAGCAATGTCATCGTCGACGGAATGACAACACTTACGCCGAAGGTGAATGAACCTTTAATGGTGACATCAACAATGAACAACAACAATATAAGTGTTGAGAAGGTTCAAGATTTGAATGTAGGATATGGTGGGGAGGAAATTATGGATTTTTCATTGTTGTCTTGTGAGGAGGAATGTCTAGGGTCGAGAGTGCAGTTGGGGATTATGTCTGGGGATAATGTTGTTCTCTTGGTTTCTCTTCTTCCGATAAATAATATAGTGGGTTCACCACCAGATTAGGTTCCGCATAAGGTTAACGAGATTCAACATATTTTGGGGCTTTTATATGGAGGATGTGAGGACCAATTTAAAGCACTACTCATTGCGATTGAGGTGGGCCACTCGCTTGAAACCAAAACAAGTTTTAAGAAAAGCTGAGAGTTAAAGCGACTTTCTTGGACAATCAACTACGATGCTAAGGAAGGTAGTTGAAGTCGAGGGAAGACTAAATGGAGGGTATTATGGAGACGTCCTTGTAGAGAGAGTTTCGAGTGGAGTATTAGTCTTACGAGAAACAAGGGGCTGGGGTTGGAGAGGTGTGTTCTATTCAAATTCGGATTTTGTGTATTTTGGATAGATATCTAATTTTTACGGGTTTTTTTGGGTCATTAGGAGCTCTCTAGTATGGGTTAGGTGTTTTTTTGTATACATCCAGTGTATTTAGTTACTCCAATTGATATTTATAATATTTTTACTTATAAAAAAAATAAAAGTATAAATTAAGATTCAATAGAAAATGAACTTAGGATGAAATGAATGAAAGTAGGAGAAAATACAGGCACATTGAAAGAAAAATTCTGATTTCTGGAAAGAGATTTTTTTTTATTATTATTATGAAAATATGACGGCTATAAAAGGACAAATTTTAAAAAATAGGATGGTTAGAAAAAGTTTACAATTTTGAAAAGATGATAATTGGAGAAGACAAATTGTTAAAAACATTACCGCAAATATGATTGGTTAAAAAAAAATAATTCTTCTACATGCAAGCAAAACTGCGTACCAACTGCGTACCGATTGCATACCCAAAGATGACATGACAGGCAATAGGGGTATTTAGGTAATTATGAGAACTAAAGAAACAAAAGCAATTAAATAAAAAAAAAACAAAACTATTCCTCATCTTCCTCCTAAATCAAAGCCTTTGTCTTCCTCCAAAATCAAAGCCCAGTTCCCTCCATCTCCCCAAATCTCTTCCTCAATAAAGCCAACTCTCCCAAATCCCTTCTTCTGCGCACGACGGCGAGATGTGAAGTAAGCCTTCTCTTCTATTAAAAAAATTCAATGAGTGGAGGTATTAAAGCACAATCGAAAAATCATTGAGATGTAGACGATCTCCTTTGAAGAATCAACCAACCGAAAAGTTATGCACATGGTCAAGTAATATGGTTTGGTTGTGCATTGAGCTACAAGAACACCTTTATTTATTTATTCTGTTTTTGCAACTAAAACCTTTAAGAGTGAAAAAGGTGAACCATCTGAATGTAAAAAAAAAAAAACATTCTTTAGTGTTAAAACTCCAGTGTTAAAGCTCCCGTAAGAAGGGGTTAAATATCAACTATGAGGAGTGAAAAGGGGAGAAGCTTTTGCTCTAAAAGAGTCACCCACTTTCTAGGATTAATTAGGATTTAGGCTTTTTTTTTCTTTTTATGATGAATGCACTACTTTACTCTATGTTCTTGCTTTTGAGGGATTATTAGACTCCATGCTATTCAAATCTAATTAAAGTAATTAGTGTTTCCTGATAGGGATATTGAACAAATAATCACAAAAATCTTTCACATTAACAAACTTAAGTAAAAAAATAAAAATAAAAAAGATTTGCGCCACGCACCTAGGAATGTATATAGTTGGAGGTGATTTATCGTTGGTTGCTTTGCCCCTCTTTCAAATCTCTCTCTTCTTTTCCCATTGGAGTGAGAGCAAAATAAGTCGTGAGTGCTGCGTGTAAAACTTCAAATAATTGGAGTGAGCAAAACTATGGCTTGGTGGCTTTGGACCCACTTTGGTCTTACAAAGAGGGAAGATCTACAAGAAAAGAAAGAAGCGGGCTCCAACCAGAGGAGAGAAGCATCGCTGGGGCAAAACCTGAGAAGAAAAGTTAAAGGGTTTCTCGATTGTTTAAAACTGTGCGTTTTGCCAATTGTTTTGAATCCCGCCCAACCAAATGAAGTCAGTCGTATGACTCCCAAACGGTTCGTTTCATTAAAACTATTTCATGTCAACACTTTGGTGCATATAAGCGCTTGCCTTTAGACTTTTCCAAAAACAAAACTTGGAAAAGAAGATATTTAGAAAAATTTAGCCCTGGTTTGGATTGAAAACTCACATCAACTCATCTCATCTTATCATTATAATTTTTTCAAATTCGCACACAAAATATAATAAAGAATTCAATTTTTTTAAATCTCAAAATAATAATAATATTAAAAAAATAATATTTTAACAATATTTTATTCAACTTTTCTAAAATCTTTTTAAATCATCTCTGAATTCAAAGATGCTATCAATGCTATTGAATTAAGCTAAATTTTAGCTAAAATTCGATTAGCCGCCTATGAATGCTCTTGATGGATTTAAATGTATTTTTTCATCGTTATCTAGTAATAGTAATTTGAGTTAGTATATTACTTGTTAAAACAACAGTGGGAGTGGTTGAGAACGGTAATGATAGAAACTACTACGCCGTCCCTCTATTATCACACTTAACTAAACGTATAATGGCTATTGAATAACTCTTAAATAAATACTTTTTAAATATAAAAATAAAAACTTATCACACGCTACCATGCATGTCACTATCCCACTATGATTATGCTATATATAGGCTGTAAGTACAAAGAACTAATAACTCTATTTTAAGACTTTTACATCACACACCATCTATATAATATAATTTGATTTGAAAAATAAATCTTAAAAGAGAAATAACATTTATAGTCATGGAGTGTTGCGCAAACACCGCGCATTTCTTTTGAATAAAACGAGTAAATATGAAATATACATGAAAAAAATAATTTTTTAATAGGATTTCGCTTTTTTTCCAAATGAGTGTGCGGCACTTGTACAACTTATGGTTGTATGTAGCATTACTGATTTTAAAATTTAAATTTTATAAATTAAATTATGTATGTGGATTGTGTGTGGTGTAGAAGTCTTAGAATAACATTTCTCTTGTAGTACTTGCTTGCAGGGAAATTAAATGAATGGATGAGGTGAAGATGTAGATGAGATCATGGCTTTGTACATGATAATGGAGGAGTACCAATAAAAGAAAATAATATTGAGTTTATCTGTGGAATGTTGAGAGCAATGAGATTGAGAAATTTGATTCGGGAACCCTAACTTTTTGGTGGTGATCAAGGGAATGGACTAAAGGCATCTAGAAGAAGAAATGAGTGGTGATGGGCTTTCCCTAGTGGCCTGTGTTTTGGCGTGAATGGTGGGTTTGTTTTTGGGGTTAGTGTGGTTTGTGGCAGTCAACATTAATTAGTACTTTAGATTTTGTGGTATATGGATTCTTAACTATGGGTTATATCTTATTTTTCTAAGCTAATCATTGCTTTTTTAAACCGTGATGATTTAAATTGTGACTATGTTCATTCTTGGTCCCTAGCTTGATGTTACGATTTTTATTTATTTTCCCTTCCACTTTCGGCTTTTGGGTTAGGCTATTGTTGAAAAGTAGCTCATTATATACAGAGTCATTCTATTCACAAGCTAGTGCGAAGAACATATTATAAATAATTAAATGTTTAGATATAAGCAAGTTTCATGAATAGTGTAAAATCTTTTTAAGATGATGGTTTTACATAGTTTTAAAAAAGTAACGAGATCTATTAAGAATATGACTGATTCTAGGGGTACTACTCACACCCCGAGATTGGGGGTGCCCTTTTCCAACACCCCGTGGGCAGCACCGTTGTCCGGGTGCCAAGGGGCAGATTAGACCCCTAGTTCGTCAAAACTGGCTCATGGCCCACTCGGTCTAGAACTTGTTATTGGGCCTAAAAATTGTCCAAAACATGTTTCTGAACTATTTTGAACCCATATGCAATTCGAAATTGCCTAAATTAAAATTTGAAAATTTGAAAAACAATATGATACATATTACAAAAAATGAAACAAAACTTGTTAAAGCATAAAACATAAAATTCAAAGTTCTAAATAGTAAGTTAGTATCTATTAAAAAAATTACAAATTTTCTAGTAATTTAAATGAATAACCTTTCAAAAAAATAACAAATTGTAATAAGATGAGATCATTTGACATTGATTTTGAGTTTGAGATTGAAATTGAAATTGAAATTGAAATTGAAATTCGGGGGTAGTGGGCAAGTGATACTGTGAGATTATAAAATCTGGAAAAAAAAAATAGGAAAACAAATTAGAATTACAAAAAATATGTACATACGTAAAAAATTTAAAAACTTAAAACTACAAGTGCAAGGCAAGATGAGATCATCAGCTTCTGGTCGTAGGCTTTTCTATCATGATTAGATCACTGGAACTTTGGGATTAGGGTTGGGCAAGTGAGACTATAAAACATGAAAAAAATCACAAATACGAATATTATATAGATATGTAAAAAAGTTAAAAGTGGTATGTGTTTGATTGTTGAAATCAACTCAACTCATCTTAAACCAATTGTTGATGAGACCCAATACTTTTTCAAATTTTCATAAAAAAAAAGTTAAATCGATTATCTCAACCTACTTCATATATTTAAACATATATCTCAACCTATATATATTCAAATACATCTCAATGGGGCTTACACAATATTACTATTTACATATCAATTCAGATTATCTGAGATCACCTCAAAATCCAAATGCAGTTTTAAGTACAAACTAAGATGAGATTGAGATTAAGATGAGATTATTTAGATTAGGACTGGGCATGTGATAGTGAGACTATAAAACCTGAAAAAAAAAATAGAATTACAAATATTATATACATATGTAAAAAACTACAAATAAATAAGAGACAAATTATACAAACAAATGACAATAGTGGATCAAAGTTATATTGCGACTGATGTAGACGTAGCCTCATTTCTCAAACTTGTTCCTACAACAATTGAATTTCAAATTAACTGCGGTCAAATAAATAAAATTTATAACACAATATATTATAAGCAAAAGGAAATCAATGAATTAAGATCGATTATAAGAGTCAGGCTGATCACCACCTTCCTCCTCATCGACCTCCTCAAAGTCTACTATAGAATATGAATTGACTTCTTTTTTATCTAATTATGAGTGCAAATTAATTACTCTAATGTAGTATAAGAGAATGAACTTTGGAATGGATCCAATATGTGCCCTTAATGCTAAAAAGGTCGACTCTAAAGCTACATTTGTAATAGGGATTACCATAATATTGCATGCTATGTCTCCAAAGATATGATACTTGAAGACATTGACCTTTCACCAAAATAAGATATCAAGCTGGTGTGTAAATGGGTGCATCTCCCTTGCCAAGTATCTATCCAACTCCGATTGACCACCTACGCCTTTTGAAACCCCCAACTTTGGGAGGAGGCGATGCAGTACGTGTAAAAGCCAGAATATTACCACTCTTGAGTGCAACAAACTCATCAAACAATCTATAGAGGGTTTCCATAACCCTTGCTGCAATATGGTTCGCCCATACCTTTTGGTTGACCATTTTCAATCCATACACCATGCCATCAATTTTGTACTAGAGGTCAAGAACAATAGCCACATATTAGAAAAATGTTTATACTTTATCCTACTCAAATCTCTCAAATACTTGTTATACTTAGTCCACATGCTAATTGCCATATCTTGTAGCCTACTTTGGTCACTCTCGCATATTTCATCTAATCGTTCTTTCACCTGACATATTTGCTAACAATATTCATTGAATGTAACGTACAAAGACCTAGAAATAATGTTTGTGACCTCGTAGAGAAGCCTAAAAAACTTTACAAAAATTCTCACTACTGCCCAATCATCATCCCTAGGCCATCCCAATGGCTCATCATCATCGAAGTGTTTGATATATTGTATGAGTTCATCACCCAATAAGTCAAATGTAATGATAGGGATAGGGGTAGGGGTAGGGGTAGTAGATCTAGTACCAACGGTAGGGGTTGGACTTGACTTACTATCCATTCTCATTGACTTACAAATACATAACATGATGCAAAAACTACACAACAATCAAATCCTATAATCGTGAACATTACATGTGTTTTGGGTCTCAGTTTTGAAATCCCAACCCCAAAACAGAATGTGGTTTCAAAATTGAAACCCCAAATCATATCAGAAACCCTAACATAATTTATGGTTTCAGATTGAAACCTTAAATTAACATACACAAAATATAATCACAATCTATTGTCCAATACATACAAATCACAATCCAATCTCCACAGCACACAAAACACAATCACATTCTATAAATCTATTGATCAATCTCATCCTCCATGAATTCATTGATAGACTAAAAACATTTCTAGAGGGGTTTTTGATTTCGAGATGCTTACAGAGGCTGAGAACTTGAGAGAATAGCTCAAAGACTGCATAAGCTGCAGACTTGACAATGACGATGAAGGGGGACGGCGTGAGGGTGAGGGTGAGAGAGAGAGAGAGAGAGAGAGAGAGAGAAGGGTTGAGAGATTAGAAAAGAGAGTGAGAGAGGGTAGAGTCAGAGCGGGGGCGGATGGGGGAAAAGACGGATAGGTCTTAGCCCAGCCCACACCCACCCCTTGCTACAAAGATGCAGGCAAATACCATGTTACTAGCATCTGACAGACAGGACCCCCACCCCCGGGGGCGCGTTGCCCACCCTCCACTGATTCAATAAATTATAACATTGAGATATTACTTATACGATTCTTCATATTTTATATGAGAAATGTTAGATACAGTTTGAGAATGTGTAAGTTCTATGCATTCCTTTTAATAAAAGTAGACAAATTTGAGATCCACATGAAAAAATTATTTTTATAATGATAGGCTCTATATTTTTCAAAAAAATGTGTATGAAGCTTATACATCCTAAGAATTTATCTAACATTTATCATTTTATATACGATATGAGAATATTAAAATAAAATATTAATGGCCAAAACTTAAGAGTGAGGAAAGCTTCGAATTCAATAATATATAATAATAATAATAATAATATGAAATAAATTTACATCTAAAATTGGATGATATTCTGTCATGAACAATCTATCAACGGTACTAGTTTGACTTTGCTTTTGTTTTTAAGTTTTTTGCCAAAATTAAAATGGAGAACAAATCGCCTCTGAAATTAAAGTTGACCAACCAAAACACAAGCTAGAACATGCTGAATACTTAGACGCATTTGTTAAATTAATATTGACACTCTGTAAGTATATTAATCTATAGTTTGTACCTGTACGGCTCCACTGATCTGATCCAAACAATAATAGAGAAAATGGCCAAAATAACTTGTGGCTGAAGAAGCGGCCATCACATGATCATTTTGGATTGACTTGAAATTTATTAATTTATTTTTATTGGAAAAAATATAAATAATATTCCATTCCATTCCATCTTAATTAGACCCACTACCAACCATGACTTCATGTGTATGTTAGATTATTATTATTATAAATATATTGGATTACCCACTGATTTTTTACCAAAGTGCTTCCTATCTGATCTCAGCTTGGAAATGGCACTTTTGTGGTTTGTGTATAATAACTCCACTAGGGTTTGTATTATATATTGGGAATGGCATTAATTGCACTCCAACTACTTTAAAAAGGTTAATTAATATTTTCATTCCACCAAGTTCTTATAAAAACTTTATATCCTATAGATCCAATGAGAAATTCATAATTTTAATGAGGAATGGTACCTTTCATTTAAAATTTCATTATCTTTAATCGTACTTGCTGCTGATCATGTGGTATGTTTTTAAGTAATTTTATATATCGACTGCTTAAATAAATTCTCACTTTAAATCACGGAGAATAATATCTCGATTTTGTCAAGATCCTTTAGATCAATTGGCAACACCTAATTGATTTATTACTAAAAGAACTAAGGATCGAATCCTCCCTTCTCATGTATCAAAAAAATAAAATAAAAAATAATATCTCGATTTTCAATGGCTTAATAGTAAGGAATGATAAATAATTATTTTTGTTTTTTAATATTTCTAATGTTTGTTTATAAGTTTGCAATAATAAAAATTACCGGTATTCTAACTGTAATATCACAGGTTTCCATTTATTTAAGTAAGTCATGGGGCGGCTGGCCAGTCTGCTTAGTCACATGCATTATCTTAATTTTGGACCTAAGCCATGTTATAATGATCATTTCTAAAGGAATTAGAAGAATTATAATTTTCAGTCAACAACAGCTATCGTCTTGAACGAGTTTTCCGCCGTAAAAATTCAATTATTCAAACATTCTGACCCACAAAGCTTAAATATTCATGCATGCAATAATTTATACGTACAATCCGATTCTTCTTAAATATTCTCTCTTTATAATCTAATGAAGTGTGGTAATTTAACAGTTCATTGAAGCACTAAAATATTCTTGAATAAACATTTTAGACGTTTATAAACCCATGCATTAGGCCACTTTTTTTTTTTTTTTAAATCACGAAATAATATATATATATATATATATATTGAAATAATAGTACTTGAAAATGGATAAAATACAAATTAACAAGAGGCCCATAATACTACGGATAAGATAATTTATAAATAATAATAAGATTATTAATTAAAATTAGATGAGATGAGATAATTTCATCTCACATTTGTATCCAAACGAGACCGTACTACTTCTTTATAATCCAATTTAATAACAAGTACTTAATGCTTGTCGGTGAAGTTTTCTATATATATGCAAAAAATAATCTGTAAGAATTCAATGAAAATCCCAACCCACCAAGATCGATCTAATAATATAGTGTGAAGGTAAGGTAATGGCACGTTATTGGTCTATACTATTTATAAAAATATATAAATATATAAATAAATGTTTAATTCATGATCTCCTATTAAAATAGAGAAAATATACTTACAACCGTGAATTGCGTAACCGCCGCGTAATCGTTTTGAAAAAAATGAATAAAACATGGGACCCACGTGAAAAAAATTAATTTTTTAATAGTGGACTCCACTCTTTTTCAAAGCGATTACGCGGCGATTACGCACTTCACGGTTGTATGTAGAATTACTCATTAAAATAATAAAAAGTACTTCGTCATGGTATTAATGGAGGCTTCCAGTGGGGCCACGCGTGTGTGGCCCAAAGGTCAAACAAAGAGGCGTAGTGGGGAGGCGCTCATAGAAGCACTTCGCCGCCGCATCCCTCTATAAAGGCTTCCGATAATTGCTCCAGAGAGATATAACTCAGCCAAGAAATAAGTCGATCCAAGAGCTCAGATGGCCACAGCCAAGCATCATTCTTCTCCCTGCTTCTTATTTCTGTTCTCACTGATACTCTTCCAGTTTCATTTGGGTAACCTTCTCCCACATTTTTACTTTTTTGGTTATTTAAAGAGAAATATTTTAGTCACAAAAGAATTATATAAAAGTAAATCTACAAACTGACGTAACTTAATGCAGGACGTCAGATTTTAAAATTATTTTTAATGTAAAATAGGTTTAACTCATCATGTGATCGAATCTAGTCATTTTGTAAGTTTATTTTTATCTAATCTTTTTATGTCTGTAGTAATTCTCTTATTTAAAATATGATGGAGCTGAATCGTGATCTATACAAAGATCACAAA
Organism: Juglans regia; assembly: GCF_001411555.2. Taxonomy (NCBI): domain Eukaryota; kingdom Viridiplantae; phylum Streptophyta; class Magnoliopsida; order Fagales; family Juglandaceae; genus Juglans; species Juglans regia. The sequence goes on from NC_049903.1 coordinate 27,720,784, forward strand.
CCGATACGTTAAATATATACACTTTAAATATATACACTTTATTATAAGTCAGTTTATTTTAAATTTTTGTACTTATTTTGTGGTTTCAAGTATTTTCCTATATAATAATAACCAATAGTGTGTTAGAATTTCTTTCTTGTAGTACAACATGTGGATCTCTTCCTTTGTTTTCTTTCTAATTTCTTTATGCTTTGGGATATTGTAACATTTGCCAAACAAACTAAAGGAATTTATGACTTAAATTTACCCCAAGTTGTCTCCTTAATTTGTTTTTGACACAGGCAAATGTGATCTTCAACCGAACTATTACTCTCAAAGTTGCCCACAAGCAGAAGCGATCATCAAACGAGAGGTCACCAATCTGTACCATAAACATGGAAATACAGCTGTTTCATGGGTTAGGAATCTCTTCCATGATTGTATGGTTAAGGTATGCATATATATATTGTCATTTCAAAGTAGTACGTACGTACATATGTATGAGATCGACGACAAAACCATATATGTAAGCCGTTAACAAAAATCTTGCTGCATGTTATCATGTATAGTCATGCGATGCATCTCTCTTGTTGGAGACTGTGAATGGTATTACATCGGAGAAAACATCTGGAAGAAGCTTTGGGATGAGAAATTTCAAGTACGTCCAAACGATCAAGGCTGCACTTGAGCTCGAATGTCCCCTGCAAGTTTCTTGTGCTGATGTCGTTGCTCTTTCTGCAAGAGATGGTATAGTCATGGTATGTTCATGCTCAAACTAATCTCTCTCTCTCTCTCTCATTTGCTTTATGGCCATATATATTATATAATAATATATGTAACAGTTGGGAGGACCACACATTGAAATGAAAACTGGGAGGAGGGACAGCAGGGAAAGCCATACAACAGTGGTTGAAGACTCCATCCCTAATCACAATGATAGCATTTCTCTTGTGCTCTCTCGCTTTCAATCCATTGGACTCGATGTTGAGGGTGTGGTTGCTCTTTTAGGTACGGCTTGCATGTTCTCTTTCTTGGCTATATTTTTGTCTAGTGACTTTGGAGGCCGGCCTACACCACCTAATAACCTACCCATTTCGGCTTTGGGTTTAAAGGGTCTCTAATATTTTGGTCCCAAAAGCCCAAAGCTCGACTCTACTCATAATTAAACTGATGGTCCACTGTCGGGTTGGGAAAATTATTAAGTATATATATAATATTCTGGAAGTATGGATGATGAGTGCTATTTGAATTTCTTACATAAGTACTACTTTTTAATGGCATGTTATCTTATGATAGATTGGAATTACGATGCATGCATGCAGGTGCTCACTCAGTAGGTCGAGTTCATTGCGTCAATCTTGTACACAGACTCTACCCCACGGTCGACCCAACTTTGGACCCAAACTATGCAGAATACCTAAAAGGACGATGCCCAACGCCAACTCCTGAACCAAACGCAGTGCTTTATGCAAGAAACGACAGAGAAACCCCAATGATATTGGATAACATGTACTACAAAAACCTTTTAGGCCAAAAGGGCCTCCTCATTGTGGATGCGCAGCTTGTTTCTGACCCCACAACAGCTCCTTTCGTACAGAAGTTTGCTGATGATAATGACTACTTCTTCGAACAGTTCGCTAAGGCTGTGCTCTTGTTATCAGAGAACAACCCACTTACCGGAGACCAAGGAGAAATAAGAAAGGATTGCCGATATGTGAATAGCATTTAAGAATTAATGCTATGTGAAATGAGAAGAACAAACTTGTACCTAAAGTGTTGTGAAATATCCAGGAGTGATCCACTTAATAAAGGGATGAATCCTAATTTATTGTTCCTTTATGCAAATATCCTAATTTATGAATCCTAAAAATAAGGTTTGAGGGTCACAAAAATGATCTCTAAACCAAGTTTTAAGAAAGAGTAATGATACATGCAGTCGTGAAGTGCACAAACGCTGTGCAGTAGTTTTAAAAAAAGTTGAGTCTACTATTAAAAAAATATTACTTTTTCAACTATCATTTCCCTTTAAGAAAATTATAAACTAACTGCGCCTGTTCAAGTATTCAAACTAAGACAAAAAAAAAAAAACAAAGTTTTTCTATACAACATAGAATTGAAACAAATCTAAAAAAATAAATTACCTAAATTCAAAAGACGGTAAACCAAATTTATGAAGCAAGAAATTACCATAGATTTGTTTTGGAAGTTGTAGAGCTGAAGAAAAAGATGCATTAAATCTAGCAGCCCGGCCCTACATCCATCCACTAGACCATTGTCCTCTCTAAAAACGTGACATATCTCAAAGGATATATTACAATTCTATTGAAAAATATTTTAGCTGCAAAATAATTATATAAAATAAATTTATAAAGTGAGATTTTACGGATATCATGAGAGTACGTTAGTTTGTAGATTTATTTTATGTAATTTATTTGTATCTATAGCAATTCTCTCATTCTATTTCATACGTAAGATGCATTATTAATATCCTCGCAAATATTATTATATGAAAAAATTTGATGTTAAGATCACTATCCATGAGGAAGATCATGGCTCTCGAGTTTTGCTTCCAAAGCAATTCTTCATATCATAAATCCCTTTTGGGGAGAAGACACGAACGTTCCAATTGGTGGTTGCATTTGTATATGAGATAGGCATATATTGAGTAAACTTCCTGATTATTAGGGATGTGACCAAAGACATCAACATTCTACCTTCTCAAAGCCTTTGTGTTTTTTACCCTTTTTTTTTTTTTTTTACATTTCTATTTTTATAGAAAATAAAGCTAACATTAAAGATATGAAAAGCCCAATATAAATTAGACTATTTTGGTACACTTAATTAGGAAGTTTCTACCTTCTATTCATCTCATTGACATGAACTAATTAATTACATGAAACTTTTGATGTATTGGAATTTGGATGAGCTCAGCTCATAATATTTTCAATTAGTTGATAAAATATCTTATACATCACGAGGAAAACATGAATTAGTTTTTTTTCTTTTAAATTATAATTTTTGTTATATAATTTCTCTTGCTGAGCAAAGTACTGAAATACATCAAAACTTGAGGGTTAAATTAAAGAGAAATGTTAATTATATTTAAAAAAAAATGTCCAAAATTTAATTTTTTACGTTTCAATTATAAATATGTTAAAAATTATGAAATTTAATTTTAAATTTTTAAAAAAATTGATGAAATAAGTCTCTTATGTAAAATTGTAAGCACATATATATAACATTCTGGTAGTTCTACGCGCGCATATGTACTTAGAATTTTATGCACAATATTATACATATTGAGTAAAAGATTCATTTTATTAATTTTTTTTTTATAGTTTTAAAAATTTTATAATTTTTATTCACGTAATAATACGGGTTAACGTATTAGATATTGATATGAAAAAAATTATTATAAAATTTGAAATTTAAAATTTAAAAAAAAAAAAACTTATAAAATAAGCATAGTTACTTAAAAAAGTTTAATTAAATGTAATAATATTTTAAAATATTTTGTTATCGTTGCAGTGTCATATAAACGAAGGGAATTAGTACGCCGGAGTGCGATATAAAATTATAAATCACAGGACCAATCAATACCTGTTCAGACTGGGTCTATTTTCCAATTTTCATTCCTCTCTCTCTCTCTCTCTGTTTTCTCCAAGCTTCTTCGTTCCAATTCGTACGGTTAGCTCTCCCAGGAACTCCTCTACGAGCGACTGAGTCGATCTATTTGGGTCTGAGTCGCAGCCATGGACGAAGAGTTCGATTTCACTGACAAGGTCCCTCCCTCCTTCGATCGCATGGTACGCTTTGACACGGAACCCGTAATTTTGGATAAGTTTTGCGAGATCTGTATTAATGCGATTAAGTTTTAAGTTTCTGATTGAAAGATCTACAGGATTATATTTGTGGTAAATTCTATTTGTGGTAAATTCTTATTGATTATCGAGTCCTTGTGCTTATTTGCGCATAGAATATTTCCGGGAACATTCTGGGAAAACGTTATCTTTTATGGTGGTGGTTCCATTTGTCACGATTGTTATTTTACCCTGAAGCTTGAGGAAATTTATGATACATGTTCAACATGGTTTAGAAAATTGTAAAGGCGGATGCTTGTTTCCTTTCCCTGGAAATCCTTTCATTTAAGTCATTGATTCATCTTGGTTTTATTATTTGTTGGAGTTTAATGAAAATTTTTCCAAAATTTCTAGTTAAATTGCTTCTATTCCGCATGATATGGTTGTCCAAGTTAGTATTCAATTTAAGCAAGTGAGTTGCATGTTGCTTATTCAGCAAAAAATAAATAAATAATTGCATGCTGCTTACTATGGATGTCAAGAGATTAATTGTCATGGGCACATATCCTTGTCAGGATGACCATATTTCAGGCCCGGCAAAATGTTGTTCTCCTTCACTTTACTAGTAGTCTTTGGTGGTGGGTTTTTTTTATGATTCATATGTTGCTTATTATGTTTCTTTCACATTTTAGAAAAAAATATAAAAATTTATTTATCCCAGTGTGACATTAATACAATTAATAGGGAGAAGATTTTCTGATACAATGACCCGAATCTATTTAATATCATTCCATGATACCCCCAAAATTGCCAAATTCATTGAGAATTATCTGACTATTTACATATAAATATCCAAACAAGCTAATCCTCCACAAACTATGGAAAACAACCTAAAGTCTCAATCAAAATCCAAATCATTTCATGCAGTGAAAATTCCAATCCACTCACAAACTTCAAACTACAAACTACAAACTCTGTCAATCTGAAGTACAGAAATTCATTAACTCTGCATACCCACAGCACGCACCCAATTGAGGAACTAATCAATGAGAACATTGCTCTCAGCTCAAAACGATAATCAATGAATTTGTTGGATGGCTAATTAGTTTTTGTGACAGTAATCACAGATTTCTGTTTTGAATTACCAAGCTGCTATCTTGAGCTCTCAATCTTCTTGATAAGAGAGTAAGAAATGCACCTTTCCATTTGAAGAATAATCTTGAGTCTCTGGCTTCATCTTCACCACACTGTGTTTTGTCTCTGTAGGCATTGATTTATGTTATTTCTTATCCCCATATTTTGTTCACTCAAGATTTGCTGCAGTCCAAAGCCCTTTTTCTTTCTGGATAAGTAAGCCAAACAAGCAATTACCTATTTGATTTGAACGTTAAAAAAATTAAATAGTACTTATGTTTACCTTTCTCTGTATTTTTTGCCTTCTACCATCAATCTTCCATGATTTCTCGGTTGGGAAATTCTGATGTGCATGAAGATGCTCACCTTGCGATTAAGGATGGTGAATTCTCAGATGTATATTAAACCTGTTTGCTTACCATTAATGTCTGTCTACTGTTTGAAGCTTTTGCAAGTTTGAATAGACCTATTGTTCTTATTCTCAATCATAAAAAATTGTAGAAAATCTTACATAGAGATCATTTGGATAAATAGCATTCTTATTATCAATTATGCAGAATTTTTTGAGAGTGGTTCTATTTGATTGAAGTTCATCATCATCGGAAATTAGTTATTTCTTATATAGAAGCAGTGAGCCTGCAGGAAAATCAGAACCAAATTCCAATTTTAAAAAGTTTATTTATTTCCCTAAAACAAACACGGAGTTGATTCAGGTGCTCGTATAAAAATTTTAAGATTTATCAGTTGCGTATGACTGATGCCAAGGATAATGCTATGTGGATCTTTTGGATATCTGTCATTGCTTCATATAGCCCCAAACCCACTCCAGAGGTAGTTTCTGCCCTAGAATTGCTTATTAAAAGTAGCAATAGAGGTTTTCTTATACTGGAACCAATCTCAAGTCTGGCCATTTGTTAATGCATTACAATTGTTTAAATTAATGAAATATTTGAACATTATTTCAAAGCAGAATAAGGTGGAAATGTTAATGTTTTTGGCCCTAACCTGGATTGCTTGCATAAATGTTGTGTTGTGGGCTATTTCAGTTTTTTATTTGTCTTTTTCTGTGTGATGTGTCCTCACAAGAATATGATCTGCTGTTGCAATGTCTAGGGAAATGTGATCAAGGATGCCGAAGCCAAAGGGTTCAACCCAGGACTGATAGTGCTACTGGTTGTTGTTGGGCTGTTGTTGATATTCCTTGTTGGAAACTATGTACTTTACATCTATGCACAAAAAACCCTTCCTCCAAGGAAAAAGAAGCCGATCTCCAAGAAGAAGATGAGGAAGGAGAGACTGAAGCAAGGTGTTTCTGCACCTGGAGAGTAGAATTTCAAGATGTTCTTTCTCTTTTTCATCTCAATGTTGAACAATTGTGGTCGGAAATTGTCCTTCCTCTGTTTTTTAGAGAGTGTGCTAGATACTTTCCTTCATCTCCCTGGTACTGATTGGAGATTCAACTTGATTATTAGAAGTAGTTAACTTTATGTTCGGGTAGGCCAAGAAGTAAGAATGCTTGTTTTCCAGACAGGGTGTGCATAATTGTTCATATGCCTATTCTTTAGCTGTCTTTTTAGTATAACTAGTCCTCGATCTATAGAATAATTAAGAGGTGAGAAAGCCAAATGGATAAATAATATAAATTGATGCAAGAGTTGAGCGTAGGAACCTTAAAGAAATAAGAGAGAGGAAATTTATTTTTATTATACAAGGGGATGGGGGCTTTTGAATCTAGGTTTTTCATTTGGAGAAATGGGTTATATGTTATCAGACTCTTGGCTTAACAAGTGATAAGACATTGGTAACCACTACAAGATAAAAATCTTTTTTTTTTCTCGATTGAATTAATTATCATAAATGGAGGAAATCTTCCGCCTTCAAACGTATTTTTGTAAAATTTAATGTTAAAAAACTGAGTGGGATTATAATGATAATAAAGATAATATAATAAAATGTATAATAAAGAGAAGGAACAACGCATAGTGCACTTGTTACTTCTGCCACTCTCATGTATGTGCAAACAAACTATTTATAACAATTTTCTTTCTTTTCTTAAGAAAAAGGGAATGCGAGGTCGATCAACGTAGCAATTTTTTTTAAGCGTGATCATAGGAGCTCTTTCTTGTTGTAGAATGTCTTGTTTGAGCCATAACTACTATCCCTAGCGCGAGCCCGTTACCACAGCATCTTTAAAATATCCAGCTAGTTCAAAGCCTATCCCATGACCTAAAGGTCAAGTTTTGTCACTATAAATGGTTTTAATTTATGTCTTAACTTAAACTCTGACCTCGAAACTATGAAATATCATCTTATACCAACTGTGCTACCACATTGATGGTATAACAAAGTAAGTTATATATTAACTTGACAAGTCTTAACTTAATAATTAAAAAAGTTGACTAAAAAAAAAACTAATACATCTGTAAAATTATTTTTGTACAACTCTTACGTCGACAGAATAATTCTCTAAAATAAAAATTCTTTTAGATATGCACGATTATCTTTTGGTTTTTCAATATCTCAAATTTATTATTTCTTGTTTTGGGTTTATAATTATCTTTAATAAGAAAAATAAAACGTGACACGTCATTGGCTAAACAAATTATTAAAAATAATTTAAAATTTCTATAATCATACAAAATATTCAAAATCATCGATAATGGTGACGTGTTTTTGTTTCTAAGAAAGAAAATACTAATTGAACCGATAAAAATGACTATTGATTTTTTTATTTTATTTTTATTTTTAGATTTTATTTAATAATTAAAGAAGTAAATATTAGTGAATTGATATTTGTTTATTTTTTAAAAATATTTAAAATTGTGTAAAAAATGATTAAGAGAAAATAAGGAAAAAAAAAAAACATTTATACTGCGTGGATTGACTTTATTGGTTAACAACTGTACTACTAGCATTATCCTAAGAATGAGATCTCTCTATTATTATAAAGTGTGAATAAGTCGACACGCGTCAAACCATTATTGGTGTTGATATGACAATTTCAACTACTGACAAAATATTGACAAATTAATACCTGAAAACTTTAATCGAAAATCACATACGGTGCGTAGTTTTGTAAAAATTATGCTTTGTTTAAAAAGCAAAAGCAAAATTCCTCCACATTTTATGGGACATCTGTCGTATAACATCATGTGAATGTGCAAATATACATGAGAATCTGAAAATATACCACATCTCAACTTAAATCGAGTAAAGATATCTACGTAACACATTTCATAACACATGTTTTAAAAATCCCATCTATTTTACAAACAGCATTTTGGGCTTAAAATCGAGTAATGTAGAGATAATAGACATCCACAAACATCAAGAATTATAAACAATATAGGTGAAGTCTACATTTTCATTGTATCTTTATTTATAGGTGTTTTTGTCTTCAAACGCAAGCTCACACAATTCAAATACAGAATACAATTTACACGGTTCAACATCATATCATATTGATACTATATAGACAGTACGACTCTTTCATGCTAGAGGAGGTAGCTCTCAGGCCGCACGACCCATGGTCTGCTCCCCTGGAGGAATCATAACCAAGAATGGCTGAGCTTTGAACCCTGGATGAGGCAATCTGCGACGGAGCTCGCGACCTTCCTGACAAAGTGCACACACATGGCAGAAGACATGAGTCGCAAAGTCACATGCAGATTCACACTGTTCACGCTGCACCTCGTCCTCCAGAAAGCTTCCACAGCACCCACATGACCTGTGAAGTGCCTCACAACTGCCCTGCTTGTCATAAAACATTATGAACAAATTCAAAAGCTCTTCATCATAATTATTATCATATTTGGTATGGACAACAAAACACCACTCAAAAACCTCAAGTATGATCAAAAGGAGCAAAATTATAAAAGCCGGAGAAATGAGCTTGGAGAATCGTAAGACTATTCTCATGGTAGACACAGAAAACATTCATCCTATTCAACTGCATGGAAGAGCAGGACTGAATGGGATCAAATATCAAACTTCTCAACTTATTAATGCTGACTTTTCTATGTTCTTTTTAATCAATTAAGCTATGTGGTTTGTGTAATTCTAGAACATTCAAGAATATAAATATCAGCTGTGAGTTCTAAACTTGATCATTGCTATCCAAGATTCTTGTAATGTTCTTTAGAAACAAACAAGTATACATCGGAATTAAGAGTAAGAGAGTTAGGACAGCCTGTGCAAGGTGAAGTAAATCAAATAGAGAAAACATACGTAAGACACAAATATTAGGAACCACAAGGCCATGATCACCGCAACAGAAATACCAATAAAGTTATCAGCACCATAACATCCACAGTTGCATTTGAAAACAACTGTCTTTTTTTCCTTAGCAACACATTTACATCAACTTTAAAAAAATAGTTGCTATATATCAAAACCTTAAGAAAAATAAATACGGGTGGGAATGAACTCAAACAAGCAATGACGATTGATGTGTAATAAGACTTAAAAAATGAATCCATATTATTTAAATTGAAGTCAATACAACTTAGCCAGACATCCTACTTCAAAGGCCACTACTCATAAGAAAATGAAAAATGCCAAGAAAATATTCATTACACAGTACTTTTTCAATTCGTAGAATGTCAAAGTGCTTTAATAAGAACAAAACGCCACAGGATATAAAATCAATATTAGAAGAGTTCTAAACGTTAAAGAGGAACAAACATATTAATGCATAGCATGAATATATACAATGATGCACTGATAAAAAAAAAAGATACATATACAATGATGCACTGATAAAAAAAACATATATATACCCTGATGCAAAATTATAATCAATCGAGTAAACCTAAAACACAGTTAATCTCAATGGCAGACCAAAACTTCCATTGCTTATGTCATTTTTTTTTTTTTTTTCCTTTTTAAGAGGGGAAGAGCGTGGGAAAGACAAAAACTTGCCTCTAAGTTGAACATCCGGCGAATGGCAGTACGGCTTGTGTATGAAAACCATGGTGCGAGGAAGTTTCCACCAAAAATGGAATTTCCAATCAAATATAGGCCAGAGTAACTCAAGCAATGATTTCCAAAAGTCCCAGGACTAGATCCAAGCCTCTCCACATTGCCACCATACAGCACACAAGGAGCCACACTTCCAAGAAGACCTGGTCAGATGCCGTGACATTTAGAACAAAAACTGAAAATATGGAGCACAAGTGGTACTTGAAAAACACAATATGCAAAGAAACGTCCTGATCCAGAAGTGTTGCATTCCAAAAGCATCAAAAAATTAATTGAAACCCGGTCCTCTATTCAATTAGTTTAAATGGGTTCAAGATTGTCCTGCAACAATCAAACTCACCTTATGCACGAGTTATATCTTAACCACAAATTCTAACAACCAGTGTAGCTTCAATTAATGTATAATTAACAAGATTGCAAACTTTTTCATTCATCACCATTTGTGAATTCATGGGCAAATTCATCAAGAAATATTCAACTCTTCACGTAATTCTTTTCAAAATAATAAAAACAAAAAATGCTATTACACTTATTTGCAGGTGTGGAGTCAAAGATCTCCATGTTTGCTTAGAGAACTTTTGTCATTCTCATCTACTATATCAAATGTTTAAAGGTATCGGGTCAAGCACCAAAACGCAACAAAAAAGAAAATCCCAAATCCAATGCAAAATTAAAAACAGAACAAAAAGCCAGCTGATTGCACAGAATGACCCAAATCTCGATGGTAAGCTAATAAAAAAATCGACTTTTAAATAACAAATGACTTACAAACTTCAAGATCACTGCTACAGAACTCGTCGTTGCGACCTAAACAAGCAAAGATGCTCGAGTTCCACTGGGTCCGGCCCATGGGCTCGCCCACCACGCTCCCGTGTCCCAACGGCAACCCGTTCGCGGTCCAGCCGTGACCACCGAAATTTCCGGGTACCGGAGCCGGAGCTTTCGCCGCGGGCGAGACTGTGACCTTTTCGTCCTTAGCGTCAATTGGCTTGCTGGCTTTCTTTGCATCATCTTCTACTCCTTCGACGACTTGCTTGCTCAAGAGAGGGCTCGATTCCTCGTAATTAACATTGTTGTTGTTGTTGTCAGCCATTGGATCTGGCACCCGAACCGACTCACGCAGAGAGAGGAGAGAGCGAGAGAGAGAGAGAGAAAGAATCGAAAACTGGAAAAGGTAAAAATAGCGAAGAAGTCAGAGGTCGCTCCCTCCCGTGTAGTTGTAGGGTCCGCAGCCAAACCGCGTCCAACACGCTCTCTCTCTCTCTCTCTCTCTCTCGTATTTGATGTTAAGGAAAATGTTGAACAAATCCGTGATTTTGTCCCTCAACTTATATTCGTATATTTTATTTTATTTTTAATTTTTTTTCTTAAAATTTAAGAAATGATTGTTACGGCAGGTTTGGGGGTGGGATGAGATATAAAATTATTTTATCATTACATATTTTTTAAATCTTCATACAAAATATAATAAACAATTTAATTTTTTTCAAATCTCAAAACAATAATAATATTAAAATACAATATTTTAAACTCTTAAACAAAATACAAAATTCTCATCTCACCCCTCAAACATGCTCTAGTGACTAGAATGAGATTTCCTCACGAGTCTAAAGGTTTCTAGCGAGGTCGAAAAGTATCATTCACTATCGCAAGCTAGTTTGTCAATGGCAAGAGGTGGATAGCAATTCTCAGCAGATAAGTTAGAACTTAAACAAAAAGAAAGTTGGCAAAATTCAGAGGAAGATGGCAGATGCATTAGCAAATGTATGGAACAAATTATCATTAGCAAAGGAAGAAAAAGATGAAGTCGTAATTATTGAAATACACTGAACTCACTATGGAAAGAGGTAAATTATGTCTAGTGGGTAAACTAATAGTAGATTAAAAGATAAGCAGAGAGACTTTTAAAAACACCATGTCCAAAGTTTGGAAATTCTATGATGATATGAAAATTATTGAAGTATGAGAGAACCTCTATATATTTGAATTCCTATCAGAAGTTGAACTAAGCAAGAAATGAGAGGGATAACCTTGGATGTTTGATATGAATTTAATTTGTTTAAAGAGGTTTGAGGGATTCACCCCTCCTACTGAACTCCAGTTTACTCACACCAATCTATGGGTCCAATTAATTAATCTACCGTTAGGATGCATGAACAAAGAGGTAGGAAACATAATTGGATCCACTATAGGCACTGTACTTCAGGTGGATGCAGATTACAATGAAGATTGCTGGGAAAAATGGTTAAGGATTGTAATTGAAATAGACCTGATGAAACCATTAGTAAGATGGAAAGTAGTGGAATTACTAGGTCAAAAAAGGTTTGTACAATTTAAATATGAAAGGTTACCAAGATTCTGTTTTAATTGTGGGATTATTATGCATGGTTCAAGTGGTTGTGCTGCCAAATACAACAACTCTGATTTAATTGGAGATATAGGTGCCACTCAGCTTGGATCATGGCTAAGAGCAGTAATTTCTAGCCCTAGTTCAATTAGTTCAGGAGTTCCTGAACTAATTCTAGTTATGAAAGCAGTTTTGGAAAACTGATATCAAGTATACCCTGGTATGGGTTAAAAGGGTGACAAAATTTGGGAAAGCTGAAGATAAAAGAAAAAGCAGGAGGAAAGGGGATGAGGAAGGTGTTACAAGATTCATCTGCAACACTTACCGGAGATTTTAGCAGCAGCATTTACCTCACCAAAAAATAGAATTTTAACAGTCGATTAAGTGGATCAATCTACTAGGTGGTAAAGCAGTCGATTTGGTCCTTCATCGAAAAAAACCAGTGCATCAATTACCGACAGTTGAGCAAAAATCCATCCACCTCACCGACAGTCGAGCATAGACAGAACTCCACATACATGCTGGTTTGTGTTCTCTTCTCATTTCACTGATTATTTATTTTCATATCTAAAACTACTATTTTTGGTCAATGCGAGATTTGACCTCATATACATATAGTATCAAATATGTTCGCTTTTATTTTATATCATTGCGGATATTATTCTCTTAAATCTGTCCATCTTTATCTATATTTAAAAATATTAGAAAAAAAATGAAGCTAAAATAAACCTTTTGTTCAATCTCATCACATAATGCAATGTTTTTTGACAACCAAAAGAAGATTCCCTCCTTTTTTAAGGCTCCGTTTAACACAGAACAATGAGTAGTTTGGATCCTAAATAATTTTATTTAAATATTCCAAAATCAAGAGCAAACAACTAGCAAACATACAACCTGGTTGGATTTTGACAAGTGCATGCATGAACCAAGTTCTGATAAGATTCCATTGAACATCAATCTTTCAGGAAAATGGTGAGCATTTTCAGGACGAGAAGAAGACGTGGCGGCAACAGGACGGCGATTGGAGGGCAATGCACCCACGAGGATTCTGACTCGCTCGATTGATTTCATTCAGCCACTTTTATCTATATTTTTTTAATTAATATTATGTCTGGTAGCATGCCACGTCACGCGATCATTTATAATGGTAATGTGCAAGCAGCATAATAGTACCGTCCAAAATATTTTCACTCTCTCGATTCTCAGGATTCATTCGTTTATTTTTAGGGATGAAATAAAATTAAAATTAAAAAATTAAATAAAATATTATTAAAATATATTTTTTAATATTATTTTTATTTTAAAATTTAAAAAAATTAAATTTTTTATGTTATTTTATATTAAAAATTAAAAAAATTATAATAATTAGGTAATATGAGATAAATATTTTCTAAAAACAAACAAATTCTCCCCAAATCGTTTCTCTCCCGCGGAATTTCCCCTCCATTTCTCCCTCGTTTCTTTCTTCCTTTCTGCTAGGTTTCTTTCATATCTCATGTCCAATTAAAATCACTTTCTTTCGTCTCCGAGTGTCTGTAGCATAAAGTCCCTCGTTCCTTTCTTCCGTTCGTCTCCTAGCTTTCTTCCTTTCGTCTCCTAAGGCTTCTGCAGCTTAAAATATGTCCATTCTCGCCGCGGTTTCAGGTACTATCAATCTCGACTATGTTCTCAGAGCTTTCTACGTTTTATTTCAAATCGAATTCCTTGGTTTTGTGATTGATTTCTTTTTCTTTTGGTTTCTTGAGAAAAAGAAACCCTGGAATTTTGATTCTTCTTGCATACATCGGAACCCTCCCTTCACCAAAGTAGTCGGAAACTTCAACTTCCTCGACTACCTCCGCTTCACAACCATCACTGGCGTCTCTGTCACCGTCGGCTACCTCTCCGGTCTCTCTCTCTCTCTCTCTCTATCGATTCAAATTGATAGCTTGTGCACGAAATGGAATTAATTTTGTTAATTTTTTGCTAACTAGGGATTAAGCCGGGGATTAGGGGACCGTCGATGGTGACCGGAGGTTTGATTGGGCTGATGGGAGGGTTCATGTACGCGTACCAGAATTCGGCGGGTCGAATTATGGGATTCTTCCCCAACGACGACGAGGTAGCTCGTTACAATAAATGGTGATGATTTCCTGAGAATATTTTTTACCTAATTTCTTCGTGCTTTGGAAGAATCTAAGAAAAAATCCCCCTCTTTACAGATAGTATTTCTCCTAATGTTTCTCCCAAAACCATACATTTTGATGATGTTAATAATCAGAATGTTGAACATGTTGTTTTCATATCTATTTGTGCTCTAGTCGCGGTGTTGTTATGGAGTTTCTTCTTTGGGTGATGAATCTGATATTGCTCGGATTTGATGATCTTTGCTGATGTGTTTTCTGGATTCTCTAGGTTTCTAGGAAACTGCACAGTATAGTTCTAAAAGTCCATAATTTACCACCCCTGGATTACCTTTATTTTATCATAGCTTACTAAATTGTTAAGAAGCCTAACCTGTAGTTACCCTAGAATTTTGGAGATTCTAGATTCCCGATGTGTGTTTATTCCTTGCAATTTGAAGAGTGCTATGAGGCTGTAGTTTTTCCCCCTTTCCCTTCTTTCTTCTTTTCTCACTGCAGAAAGGTCTAATGCTAGGGTAGTAAGAAATTGTTATATTTTTATAGTAGATGTTTTGTTTCATGGATTTTGAATTGGATAAAATATTTACAGCAGATATTGTTTAACTTGATGGAATACAAACATTGCATGGTAACATATTGCTCAACAGTGTTTATGGAGTTATTCTTGGGACGATTGGTTCTAAACCGGTAATGCACCAAATGCATATACCTGGAGACATTAGGAACAAATATTGTATTTACTTATAATGTGTTATTGTTGAAATGATAAGCAAGAACCCATGTAATTATCAAGTGTTCTTGTAGCTTCGAGTGTATTTGATGATTCTGTTGGTTCAATGATCAGTAGACCCTTTTAGCAATATCGTCTGGTTTGTACAAGAATGTTATAAATTTTGTGAATATTTAGGCATTCCAATTTACATATTTTTGGTTGATTATCGTGGGTTGTGCTGGATTTGGATTTCTGCTTTGAGAGATTTATAATACTGTGATTCTTTTGTCTTGGTTGCGATTTTTCGGGTTTTTGTTATGGTGGGTGTATGAGTTTGTTTATGGGCAGATATGTTCCTGTTTGTCTTGTTTTTGGTGTGAATTTGATATTTGAACTTCCTTTACGTCATCTTTGAGCTGTGTTAGATGAGATAACCGCTTGCAATTCATTTACATATTACCTATTCATGTGCTTCTACTTGAAAACTCTGGATCTGTAACTTTTATGGTGATCTCCACATTGGGGACAGAAAAATTGCTCCCTCTCTCTCAGTATTACTCAATTTCACTTTCAATTATATCATATATTTCTAATTTAAACTAAAATCTACTTAAGCAGTGCCAGAGGAAAGAACCTCTTCTTCTCTACTGATGTGGAGAAACATGTTGCAGAGGCTGATATGTTCTTTGTTTCGGTTAACGTCCCTACCAAAACCCAGGGCCTCGGAGCTTAGATTCTGAAGGTCGTATGTTTTGCTTGAATTGGTGCAATTAGATGAAATAATTTGATTATTAATTAGGATATGAACTGTAGAATTGTGAAATGTGATAAAAATAAATTAGGTAAAAAAATAATAAAAATATTAAATTAATAATATTTTATTATTATTTTGGCTAATAGATGGATAATCCAATATGGGAATTAGTTTTGAGTGGAATAGCCAAATGCAAACTCGTGTCATATTATGCAAATTTTACATTTGCATTTGCATAATTCAATGCTAATGCTTAGAACCCTAGATCCTCTTTCAAGCTCCAAGCTTTGCCGAAAATCAAAGTTAATCAAACAGAAAAAAGAAAGAGCATGACGATCGGTTACAAATCCCCCCATTTCTAACTCTTCTCCTCGGCAGTAACATTCAGCAAAAAAGGACACTCCAATTCCAGCCAAACTCGCCCAGCCGGCAACAGCTCCTCCGCAGCTCGCCACGCACCCAACGGTCCAGCCACCGTCCACCACTCCACTGTAAGCACATTCTCTCTCTCTCTCTCTCTCTCTCTCTCTCTCTGTTTACAGTACAGCCACATCTTCCCGTCTGCCGCCCTCCATCTACAAGGTGAAATTAATCTGGTCCACTGAAATTATTTGGATTTTTTTTATGAATAATGAACACTGTTGTTTGATTTTGAGATTGATCTTTGATTTTAATTGTGATGGGATTTAGAATTTGGGATGAATTTCGATTTTGTGATTAATTTTGGTTTTGATGCGTTCGTTTGTGCAAATGCAACCCTTGTAGATGAATTTTTCTTAGATAAAATATGTTTCAATGAGAATCAAAATGGGGCGTACTAATTTGGCTGTGGCAACAGAGATGGGCATGCGCTCATGCTCGTTATAAAGGATTTCATTCTAGAGATTATGGTTTCACTGGTTCCAACCATGTCATTCTGAATCTTTTCTTTCACAAAAATGTCTTCATGTACGCTTATTTTGCAAGCAATGCTTCTGGGAAGAATTGAAATACAAGAAGCCAAGCTGCTGATTTAAGTGAAGAAGTGTCTCTTTTATTTTTCAGTTATGCATTGAATTCATTTATTAAGTATCACCTTTACACACACAAATATATATGATTTGTATCCCAAAAGGGTAGACCTTCTGTGAGAGCAGCAACATATATAATTATGTACTTCTTCTGTAGGTCTGCTGCATATTGCAAGATCGCAGTCTGTGAGAACAGGATTTATGTAACCTAGAATGATATATTCTTGCTGACAAAATTGAGCTCAAGGAAATAGGTTTGCAATTGAACGAGTAGATAGAAATGGATAACGGCATTGCTGAAAACTCATCTCCAACTCGATCCAAATGGAGAAAAGTAGCATATGGAGGGATGCAGCCTGGTTTTGATGACAATCACACTGATGAATCTTTTCTTGAAGATATAGTCATGAATGCCAATGTTGTGAAACGGGACATGCTAAAAGTGATGCAAGACTCGGTTTCCATCTCTGAATATCTATGCATTGTTGCCCTTGTGGGCTTGGTTTGGACCTACACTCTAAGATCAACTCTTGATGAAACTTCCCTTTTGTATCTTGATGTCAGTCTTCTTGGATCAGGTTTTCTACTTCTCCTTTTAACCGAAGAAATGCTTTCACTCAATCTTCTCTTGCATTATTTACTTAACGTTTTCTTTTTCACAACTGGATTATACGTTTTTGCTCCCATCTACCAAACTCTAACAAGATCCATTAGCTCAGATTCCATCTGGGCAGTAACTGTTCCACTCGTCATACTTCATCTATTCCTTCACGACTACTCAGGATCAACTGTTAGGGCTCCTGGGGCTCTGAATAATCCAACATTGACCAGTTGCATTTCTTTAAATGCCTCGATAGTGGCCTCGGTTTTCATTGCTTCTCGCCTTCCGTCAAGTATACATGTTTTTGCAATCATGCTATTCTCCTTACAAGTTTTTCTTTTTGCTCCACTGATCACTTACTGTATCAAAAAGTACTCCTTCCGCTTGCATCTTTGCTTTGCTTTCAGTTTGATGGCCGTGACCTTGGCTTTTGTTTATACACTCCACCGGCTACTTTTTGTGCTACTGTTGGGTTTATTGGTTTTTGTGACTGTGGTATGTCCTTATTGGCTTATACGACTTCAAGAATACAAGTTTGAGATCAATGGCCCTTGGGATGAGGCTAAGCTTTGTTTTGCCGTGACAGATTAAGATCTCCAGTGTCAACCTTTGTATGTCTGATGGGGACTTTTTGGAGGTTGGTTAATTCGAAATTGGATTGTTTGTATAATTTCTCTTGTTTCTTCTGTCCAGTTAAAGATCTTATTCCACTTATTACACCATATTGATGTGGCGCCATCTATTATTGAATCGGCATTAGTTTTCTATTGCAGGATCTGTTTTATTCTGAAGGATGAAGTAAGCCCACTCAAATTGGATTAAAAATCCTGAAATTTCAAACATAAATCTAAAACTAAAAAGGGGGATGGGTGGGCAGAATAGATAAAATGCATATCTGCTTCACCAAATCGAAGCAACTCTTCCATAAATCTTAAAGATTACTCTAATAATAATGGTCATCCAAAGCAGAAGACACTTATTACATGTACTTATCATACAAAAGAAGTCTAAACCTAGTAATACTAGTAAATAACTAGAAACAGGTTATTTAAAAAAAAAAAAAAAAACTAGAAACATGGGTGTTTGCTTGACCGAGGATCGTTGTGTATCGAGTGACATCTCAAGCAAACTTTTTGGACTAGTCATGCTCGTCCAAATTTTGAGCGGTGTGTCGAGCGAAGATTTGACTAAATCCATAGTGCGAAGATTTGGCTAAATTCATAGTGGAAGTCTTGTATCTATGTTCACTCAACTAAAACTCATGCGAAAATCAAGCGAATTCTTGGTCAGTGGGATTTCTCTTTGTGCGATTTTCTTCGACATTGGACCCTTCCTACCAACTTTTTGGATAAATTATCTTTGCATTGTTTTCATGTTTGTCTAGGCGTTAAGGGTGATCACTAGCTAGAAGAGTCGTTTTTAGGCTAGCCTTTGTTTTAAATTCTTTGAGAATTAGACTTCAAATTCAGACTTTTGTTTTGTTGGCATGACCCTATACCAGTAATTTCTGAATTGACTTGAGATAGTTATAATTTCTGAACTATTTTCTAGATTTGTTGTTTCTGATTTCTAATTGAGTATAAAAATAAGTCCGAGTCAGAATTCAAGATGTTGCTCTGATCCATTTTTCTGCTAACTTTTATTCTACACCACCACCACCACTAATCTACACTAACAACTGCACAGTATGCCTCTCAGGCAGGCTTCATTTTTCATATCACCTTGAGTGGTTTGCCTGCAAATTTTGACTGATCAAAGATAGATCTAGTAGCTGAGTGCATCAGCCGGCCGCCCTATCCATCATTCCAAAATTGGGATTGATCGCATTATAGTTGTTAGCATATAAGATGCATGCGTTTTATATTATGAATTGATCAGCTTGTGGGACCTCTTTCTTGTATATGTGGAATACATTTGAGGTACTTATATAAATGCAAGTCACTTAGATATATAAATGAACACAAGATCAATTAAACCAGCTGACCAAAATATATGGTCAGTACGTTTAAAGCTCTCAACCCTTAAGCTTACACACACATGACACACACACAAACGATATATATGCATAATCCAATATCTCCATTCATAAAAGGTAAATTACCTTTTAAACGGGGCCCTTCACCTATACATGCATCTTCAGCAAGATTATGACTCTTTGTTTTTCATTTGTCATGTTTTCATTCATTTAATTTCATTCTATTAGAGGGAATGAAATTGTGGGAATGTTCTGGGAATGGGCAGAAATTCTGGGAATGAAACATGTTCATGTGAATGGATAGTTTCTGGGAAAATTGTGGAATTTGAGGGAATGGATTAATCTGATAGAAAATGGAAAGAGTGACTTAATTAACTATTTACGTCAAACGTTAACTATTTACGTATTTGAATTGAAAATCGTTGGAGAAACACATATTTGAGAAGACACAATCTCACCACAAAAACCCATTTAGGGTGATTTATTGGATAGCCGCATAATTTGAGACTAGGCTCGGTTTTGATACACAAAACATCTCATCTCATAATTATAATTTTTTCAAATTCCTACAAAAAATATAATAAACCATTTAATTTTTTTAAATTTTAAACTAAAAATATTATTAAAAAATTATATTATAATAATATTTTATTTAACTTTTAACAAAATATCTGATCTGATATGATCTTATCTGCATAATGAATCGTAACCTAGAATTTATGTGGGAAAATATAGTATTCTCGGCGTTTTTGTCGCTGCCGCTATTGTCAGTGGCAAAATTTTGGTCATGGATGTTAAAAACTTATTTGCGGCAGAAGAAATTATCCATTGAGAAAAGCGTTGCAATAGTATACATACACATTGCGCCGACATTAATTAGACTAGGCCTGGTTTGGATTAACAATTCATTTTATTATTATTTATTACTATTCATTAATTTTAACTCATAAATTTTACTATTATTCATAACTCATCTTCAAATTTAAATGTGAAACGAGGCCTAAAAATGGCGATTATATACACTGTCGGTAAAAGAGGCTGGGGCGTTCATTACGACATTTGCGGCGAATCAATTCTGCCGCAATAGTTTTTTTCCAACTCAATGCATTATTAGCTTTGTTGCTTTTTCCTGGCACTTAAATCGTATATTCGCGCCAATTCATGAGCGCCGCAAATAATATGTTTTTATGACAATTATTTAGAGTAGTTGGTAAAAAGTATTTGTAAAGCAACTTTGGCGTCCAACATGCGTCAGAGTAGAAACCGGCCGGAAAATATAATTCCAGCAATTTTGAGCACTTCTTGCTTCGGATAGGTTTGAAAAACAAGATAAAATATAAAATTTTTATCTCATCTCATCTTATCATTACATATTTTTTAAATTCTCATACAAAATATAATAAACAATTCAACTTTTTCAAATTAATTCCAATACACTTTTATCAAATTTCAAAATAATAATAATATTAAAATATAATATTTTAAACTTTAAAATAAAATATAAAATTTTTATTTCACCTTCCAAACATGCCCTTAAATCTACCACTGGAAAATGATCTTTTTCTTGTAGCGAGAATTTTTTATATGACATGATTATTTGTTTGGAAATCTAAACAACCCCATGCATATGCATGAACCACACACTTGGCTCAATTTTTGGCCATAGATGATCCAATATCCACTTGTACTAACATTAATAATGGTGCACTTTCCAAATCACAAAAATATTATGAATGGTCAGACGTGATCCAAGCTAGGTGAAAAATATTTCCATTTCATTATTAAATTAAAGAGAGATGGAATCTGAATCTTTGATTGAACTCTGATGATCATGATCTCACTCAAAACCTTAGGAGCGATGCGATGAAAATGAGAAAGTGTAATTCTATTCAAAGGCAGTGACCACGTACATACACTTGAATTCCTACGATCCCTGGCCTCACAAAAAGTGATACCTTAAGTACGTACCTCACATGAGAAGGATATGATGGGGACATCATATATCCCTTTAATATGGGGATTCTCGAGAACGCCTCTGATGTCAAAATCAGTGATCACAATAAGAATATCATTTTCTAGACAAATGAATCAGATCAATCTTCACATACTTGAGGGAAGTGTATATATAGAACCCATGAGTTTTTTTGTTACCATGCGATAGCGGGCTTATCTGTTATTTGAAATTCAAGTCTCGGGATGGAGAATATAATCAAATCCAATTGATCGGATAGGTCTTCTCGTCCGGGATACTCTCAATCGGTTATTCCTTCAATAGTTGGAATGGATTTGACTCTTAGGGGAGTAGATTATTGGCTTGAGTGTTATTAAGCCCTTTCCAATCTCTTTGGGTGTAATTAATAGAAATATATATATTTTTTTAATTTTCTTTTGTTTTTTCAATCATAAACTGCACAAGATACTAATGGAGTGAGTTCATTATATGTAGGGAACTTAATTGGGGAGCATATATAGGAACCCTTTTGTGACATAATTGTCTAAATTAAGTAGGTATTATATAGACGCACTTGCAATGCTTTGCTTTGCTTTGCAAATTATGGCTGTGAGATCTCCATTTTTATTAGTTATAGTGTTATTTTATTTGTGTTATTATGTTGTTTATACTCTTGGTATTTTATTATTTGGGTGTGTTATTATTTATTTTGATATGTTGGGTTTTTATTATTATTATTTTTATATGTGTTATTTTTATTATTGAGGTTATCTTTGTAGTGGGTTTTTATTTATTTTTGGGCTTGTGTTTATTTTTTGGGCTTATTATTTGTGTTTTAATTCGTTGGGCCGTGTGTGTGTTGTTAGTTGAAGCCCAGCCGAACAAACCGGCCCAGCCCATGGCCCGGCCCAGCCCGCGAGAGAACCCAGCCCTCACTAAACCAAACGGCGCCGTTTTAGGGGATTTGGCCTTAGGGTTTCGTCTTATTGCCCCTTGCGCCGCACGCCCCACTTCTTTTCTTCTTCTTCCTGCTTCTTCTTCATTTCTTCTCATTTCTTCCAAGCTCCACGCAGCTATTGCCGAAAATGGGATCCAGCCGTGAGCCACCTCCACCTTCTTTTCCCTCTCTCGTGTCGATCGGCATGCGCCCCGAAGGCTAGCTGTCAACCCGTGGCAGCACGCGGTTGTTTCTCCATCCGCAAGCTCCTCGGTGGCGATGGGCATGGCTTCCGTGAGTGCTGCCGTGCCACGCGTCCGCGAGAAGACTCCCTTTTCTCCACGGCATGCTGCCGTTATTTCCTTCCTCCTCCGTGCGACACGGGTGCCATGCGAACCGCCGCATTTGGCCTATAAATAGGCCACGGCTTCTCATGGTTTGGGGATCCCGAATTGAGTATTTTGTTTGTGGAATTTTGGAGTGAAATCGAGTAACCTTGTAAGCTTTCCGAGTGCGAGTTGATTTTAAAATTGTGAAATTTTTTGTGTAATCCGAAGCTTGAGGTTGTTTTGGCCGTGTTTGGTGTTTGTTCTCATTGAGGAAATTTTGTTGGTTGTTTCCGTGAGTGTGTGGGCTGTCGGGCAGTGTTGCCGTGTACCATTGTTGCGCTGCCGCTTGTACAATTGTCCATTTCGTCACGTATGTAATATTGTGTAATTTCTCAAGTTTATAAATAAACTGTATTTATTGGCTTTATCAACTGTTGTTTAATTGTAAAATTTGTTGGTTTGTTGGAAATATTGTATTTGTTGAAATGTTGGGCTTTAAACGATATTATGGAAAAATGGGCCTTGGGCCGTTGGAGTTATTGAGGATTTGTAATTTAATTAATTAAATACATATTTTAATGAACTGTTGAAAAGCATATTTATCGTTTTATTAAATTATGCGGTAATGTCACGAAGTCTGTTGGATATTGATACTGCTGCGTGTGTTTCACGACCCCAAGCCGAGATGGGGCATTATCTCGGTGGAGCTTCTCTGGTCACTCGGGAGCGTAACAGACTGATGTGACGTCCCCTGAGTTGTCGCAAGGCGACAACGGGAACGGACGAGACGGTAACGCTCCCGTATCGATTCCATGACCTTTGGCTGGCGAGGTTAGAGGATGATCAGCTACGTGCGCGCTAAGCGCGGAACTGAGCATCACTCGTTACGAAGTCTCATGCACGGACGTTACCCGTGATGTGACGAAGAGAGCCAGGTCATGCGGATGGTCCCTAGGGGAGACCGTGGCGCATGCTTAATAACTAATAATTTTGATTGGACCAAAATGTGATTTTTGGTGTAAGTGATTAAAAAGTGTATTTTGGGAATAAATATTTGATATTATTGTGAATTATGTGCGTTTGGGAACGCGTGTTACTTTTATATCTCTTAAATGTAATTTTCGTTAATTATGTACTGAGATGTCATAATCTCATGGTGGTGTTTTACCCTACGGTTCCGTTTTATGGTTCCGTAGAATCTGACGCAGAGCCTGAGTATGAACCCGAGGAATCAGCTCCGCCAGAGGGTTGACTTGCTGTGTTACTGTTCAGTGTTATGGGATTTGTTTCCCCCTATGTTATTTTCTGTATTTATTTTATCTGTCGGATGACTGTTTAATCCTTGTAAAGTTATGTTATATGTTTTAAAACAAATTCTGGTACTGAATAAAGAAAGACTTTTTATTTCTCCGCTGCGTATATTATTTTTGTACACTTATTGCATGTTGTACACACTCTGAGCACTGGTCGATGGGGTGCGTGATCCGTGTGATCATCATCCCGGTGTCACGAACTCCACTAAAATAACACGTGGGGGTCGAGGGCGCCACAGGTGGTATCAGAGCGGTCTGGCTCTGGGTAACATCATGTAAATACCTAGGTGCAGTACCAGAAAATTTTATTGTATATTTTTAATTTTTATTTATTTTAGATATCGAGTTTTAAAAATATACGTTTTTATTAGAACGATGGACCGATCTGGAATACCACATCCGGAACCTGAGAATGACTTGACTCATGCTGATGTGAATTTTGCTATGGCTAGAGCCTTGACCCGTATGACAGAATTTCTCCAACAAAATTATCAGCCGCAAAGAGAGCAACAAAATGGTTGTCCGTATGAACGCTTTTTAGCTCATAGGACTCCTGCGTTTTCTGGACAAGAGGATCCACTTCGTGCTGGGAGGTGGATTAGTGATCTCGAAAAGACATTCGAGATATGTGGGTGCATTGAAACTCAGAAAGTTTTATATGCAAGTTACCTGCTGCAAGGTGATGCAACTGCCTGGTGGGAAACCAAGCGAGAACTTCTGGAAATGGAGTTAGGATCTATTGCAGCGGTATCTTGGGTACGTTTTAAAAGGGAATTTAATGACCGGTTTTTCCCGAACACTATGAGGAAGCAGAAGGCCCGGGAGTTTAATAATTTAGTGCAAGGGGAGATGACGGTTGAGCAGTATGCTCGGAGGTTTATAGAACTCGGGAAATTTGCTACGCATTTAATTGCCACTGAGGAAATGCGGATTGAGCGATTTCAGGAAGGTCTACGTAGGGAAATTCGTAGACAGGTTGCTTGTCTGCAAATTCCGACCTTCCAACAACTGGTGGAAGTTGCTACAATTGCTGAGCGGGAATTTATTGAGCCTATTACCGCTTCATTTGGACAAAAGAAAAGAAATTTCGGGGAAGGTAGTAGTACTGGGTCTGCACCTAAGTTTACTACCAGGACGGGAGCCCGACCGCAGATGACCACTGGAGTACGAATGGGGGGACGAGCTCCTGTATGTGGCAAATGTAATAGGTCGCATGTAGGTGAGTGTCATTTGTCTGGGATTCAATGTTTCAGATGCGGGCAAACGGGGCATCTTGCTCGCAATTGTCCTACCACGTTTCAAGCAAACCGAGGTGGTTACCAAGGTGGAAGGACTACCCCAAGACCACCTGTTCAGGCTAGGGTTTATGCAGTGACCCCCGGTGAGATAGACGAAGAAGCACCAGAGACTCAAAATGCTGGAGTCATTACAGGTTCAGATTCCTATCCAATCAATTTGATATTGATGTATTGAGTGTTTTGATTGATAGATTTCATCAGTAAATTTTTAATTTATTTTAGGTAGAGTTCGACTATTTGAATTTTATGCATGCACTCTGTTTGACTCCGGAGCATCTCAATCGTTTATATCTACTACTTTTGCACGGATGTGCAATTTAGTCTTTAAACCTTTATCGCAGTCTTTATTGGTGAAGTTGCCAAATGGAGAGACTGTTTGGTGTTCTAAGGTTACCCTAGGTTGTCCTTTGATGATTAGTGGAATGATTCTTAAAGCAGATCTGATAATGTTTAAGCTACTTGAATTTGATATTATTTTAGGTATGGATTGGTTATATCAGTATTTTGCCAGTATTAATTGCCGTAGTTGAATAGTTAGTTTTCAACTACCCGGAGGGAAGTATTTAGAGTTTGCTGGGAGTAAAGTTAAGTCAAAACCTACAGTTATATCTGCCATTCAAGCAAGTAGAGACTTGGCAAGTGGAGCTGATGCTTTCTTAGTTCAAGTAATGTCTGTACTTTCGGAAAAGAAATCTCTAGCAAAAATTCCGATTGTGGAGGAGTTTTCCGATGTATTTGTGGATGATTTACCTGGCTTACCACCTGTTCGTGATTTGGAGTTCGCCATCGATCTAGAATCCGGTGCGGCACCAGTTCATAAGCCCCCGTACCGAATGGCGCCAGCAGAATTGAAAGAGCTGAAAAGTCAACTACAAGAACTGGTAGATAAAGGGTTTATCCAGCCTAGTTTTTCACCTTGGGGCGCACCAGTTTTATTTGTTAAAAAGAAAGATGGTACTCTCAGAATGTGCATAGATTACCGAGAACTCAATAAAGTAACCATCAAGAATAAATACCCCTTACCTCGGATTGATGACTTATTCGATCAACTTCAGGGTGCAACAACTTTTTCTAAGATTGACCTAAAGTCAGGATACTATCAATTAAGGATTAAGGATCATGATATACCTAAGACTGCCTTTAGGTCTAGGTATGGGCATTATGAGTTTAAAGTGATGCCTTTTGGTTTAGCCAATGCCCCTGCAGCCTTTATGGATATGATGAATAGGGTATTTCGACTTTATCTAGATTCCTTTGTGATTGTTTTTATTGATGATATATTAGTTTATTCTCGAGATCCGGAGCAGCACGCCGGTCATCTTCGTTTGGTTTTGAGTAAGTTGAGAGAACATCAGCTTTATGCAAATCTGAATAAGTGTGAATTTTGGTTGGAGGAGATTAAGTTTCTTGGTCATGTTATGTCCCGGGATGGCGTAGCAGTTGATCCAAGTAAGATCGAAGCTGTCTTAGCATGGCCACGTCCTTCAACGGTACACGAAATTCGAAGCTTCTTGGGACTTGCTGGTTACTATCGAAGGTTTGTGGAGGGCTTTGCTCGATTGTCTGGACCTCTCACTTCACTTACAAGGAAAAATGTGGAGTTTGTCTGGTCTGACAAGTGCGAGAAAAGTTTTCAAGAATTGAAGAAGAGGTTAACTACAGCACCTGTGTTGGCACTTCCAGAACCTCATAAACCGTTTGTAGTTTTTAGTGATGCTTCCAAATTTGGTTTGGGATGTGTTCTTATGCAGGAAGGAAAAGTCGTGGCATATGCATCTCGTCAATTGAAAGATCATGAAAGGAATTATCCCACTCATGATTTGGAGTTAGCAGCTGTGGTTTTCGCTCTCAAGATTTGGCGATACTATTTATATGGTGAGACCTGTGAAATTTTCACTGATCATAAAAGTCTTAAACATCTCTTCTCGCAGAAAAATCTTAATATGAGACAGAGGAGATGGTTAGAGTTAATCAGTGATTATCAATGTGAGATTAAATATCATCCTGGAAAAGCAAATCTGGTTGCAGATGCACTTAGTCGGAAGTCTTATTCGATTAATGAGGCTCAGTCACCAGGGTTGGACTCTCTTCTTTTTAGTATGAGGAGACTTCTTGCTAAGAGTTCTCAGCAGGAAGAAGTGTTGACTTCAATTCATGATATCCGAGTTCTTGATTTTAAGGAGTTAAAAACTTTGCAGGAAAATGACTCTAAGTTGTGTGACATTAGAGAAAGAGTCAAGAAGTCGCAAGGACCCGCGCATTTCAGTCTAAGTAGAGAAGATATTCTTTTATTTCGAAATCGTAGGGTGATTCCTACAGATTCAGAATTTAAAGAAAGAATCTTGACTGAAGCCCATGCAGCTCCTTATTCTGTTCATCCTGGAAGTACGAAGATGTATCGAGATTTGAAGAAAAGTTTCTGGTGGGAAGGTATGAAGAGAGACATTGCTTTATTTATTGAAAAATGTACTACTTGTCGACAGGTTAAAGCTGAGCATCAAAGGCCTGCTGGCTATCTTCAACCACTCCCGATTCCCGAGTGGAAATGGGACGACATCGCAATGGACTTTGTTGTAGGACTACCAAGAACGCCTAGTGGGAAAAATTCAATTTGGGTAATTATTGATCGTCTGACCAAGTGTGCCCATTTCTTACCTATATCTAACACTGATACTTTGGGAAGTTTGACTCGGTTATATGTCAAGGAAATTGTACGTCTTCATGGAATTCCCAAGAGTATAGTGTCAGATAGGGACCCACGTTTCACATCTCACTTCTGGAAAAGTTTGCAAACAGCTTTGGGCACCAAGTTAAAATTCAGCAGTGCTTATCATCCTCAGACGGACGGCCAATCAGAACGCACTATTCAGACCCTTGAGGATATGTTGCGAGCCTGTGTTTTGGATTTTAAAGGAAGTTGGGAAAATCATCTATCGCTTATAGAGTTTGCTTATAATAACAGTTTTCAAGCAACTATTCAAATGGCCCCTTATGAAGCTCTTTATGGGAGAAAATGTAGGTCTCCCTTGTTTTGGGATGAAGTCGGCGAAGGTAATCTACTTGGACCAGAAATTATTCAGGAGATGAGAAATCAGGTTCAAGTTATAAAAAACAAGATGGCAGCTGCTCAGAGTCGTCAAAAGAGTTATTCGGACACGAGGAGAAGAGATTTATTATTTGAGGGTGGTGATTGGGTTTATCTTAAGGTTTCTCCAATGAAAGGTGTTAAGCGTTTTGGTAAAAAGGGGAAACTTAGCCCGAGATATGTTGGTCCTTTTCAAATTCTGGAGAAGGTTGGACCCGTTGCTTATCGTATTGCCTTGCCTGAATATTTTGGAGAGATTCATGATGTCTTCCACGTGTCGTCATTAAAGAAGAGCTTTGGGCAGCAAGAACCGCGTTTCGTTGACCCCGGAAGCATTCAACTTCGGCCTGATCTCACGTATGAAGTTGTTCCAACTCAGATCTTGGATAGAAAGGAACAACAGTTGAGATCTAAGTCGATACCATTAGTTATGGTATCATGGGGAGATCCTTTGGCTCAGGATTTCTCTTGGGAAAGAGAGGTAGATATGAGAAAATTCTACCCTTACTTGTTTGGGTAGTTTGTGTGTTGCTTTCTTTCTCAAGCTTTTGATAAACTTTGTTTTGTATCTTGGTTTTTGAATCAATGAAGAACTTGGCAATTTCGAGGACGAAATTTCTTTTAAGGAGGGGAGGTTGTGAGATCTCCATTTTTATTAGTTATAGTGTTATTTTATTTGTGTTATTATGTTGTTTATACTCTTGGTATTTTATTATTTGGGTGTGTTATTATTTATTTTGATATGTTGGGTTTTTATTATTATTATTTTTATATGTGTTATTTTTATTATTGAGGTTATTTTTGTAGTGAGTTTTTATTTATTTTTGGGCTTGTGTTTATTTTTGGGCTTGTGTTTATTTTTGGGCTTATTATTTGTGTTTTAATTCGTTGGGCCGTGTGTGTGTGTGTTGTTAGTTGAAGCCCAGCCGAACAAAACCGGCCCAGCCCGTGGCCCGGCCCAGCCCGCGTGAACCCAGCCCTCACTAAACCAAACGGCGCCGTTTGGGTCAAGATGAAGCCCTAGCTTCATCTCTTCTCTTCTGCGCCGCCCCCTTCATTTCTTCTTCTCCTTCTTCATTTCTTCTTCTTCTTCTTCCTGCGCGCAGCACGCAGCTGCTGCCGAACGGGACCCAGCCGTGAGCCACCTCCACCTTCATCTCCCTCTCTCGTGTCGATCGGCATGCGCCCCGAAAGCTAGCTGTCAACCCGTGGCAGCACGCGGTTGTTTCTCCATCCGCAAGCTCCTCGGTGGCGATGGGCATGGCTTCCGTGAGTGCTGCCGTGCCACGCGTCCGCGAGAAGACTCCCTTTTCTCCACGGCATGCTGCCGTTATTTCCTTCCTCCTCCGTGCGACACGGGTGCCATGCGAACCGCCGCATTTGGCCTATAAATAGGCCACGGCTTCTCATGGTTTGGGGATCCCGAATTGAGTATTTTGTTTGTGGAATTTTGGAGTGAAATCGAGTAACCTTGTAAGCTTTCCGAGTGCGAGTTGATTTTAAAATTGTGAAATTTTTTGTGTAATCCGAAGCTTGAGGTTGTTTTGGCCGTGTTTGGTGTTTGTTCTCATTGAGGAAATTTTGTTGGTTGTTTCCGTGAGTGTGTGGGCTGTCGGGCAGTGTTGCCGTGTACCATTGTTGCGCTGCCGCTTGTACAATTGTCCATTTCGTCATGTATGTAATTTTCTCTAGTAATATTGTGTAATTTCTCAAGTTTATAAATAAACTGTATTTATTGGCTTTATCAACTGTTGTTTAATTGTAAAATTTGTTGGTTTGTTGGAAATATTGTATTTGTTGAAATGTTGGGCTTTAAACGATGTTATGGAAAAATGGGCTTTGGGCCGTTGGAGTTATTGAGAAATTGTAATTAATTAAATACATATTTTAATGAACTGTTGAAAAGCATATTTATCGTTTTATTAAATTGTGCGGTGATGTCACGAAGTCTGTTGGATATTGATACTGCTGCGTGTGTTTCACGACCCCAAGCCGAGATGGGGCATTATCTCGGTGGAGCTTCTCTGGTCACTCGGGAGCGTAACAGACTGATGTGACGTCCCCTGAGTTGTCGCAGGGCGACAACGGGAACGGACGAGACGGTAACGCTCCCGTACCGATTCCATGACCTTTGGCTGGCGAGGTTAGAGGATGATCAGCTACGTACGCGCTAAGCGCGGAACTGAGCATCACTCGTTACGAAGTCTCATGCACGGACGTTACCCGTGATGTGACGAAGAGAGCCAGGTCATGCGGATGGTCCCTAGGGGAGACCGTGGCGCATGCTTAATGACTAATAATTTTGATTGGACCAAAATGTGATTTTTGGTGTAAGTGATTAAAAAGTGTATTTTGGGAATAAATATATATATTTGGTATTATTGTGAAATATGTGCCTTTGGGAACGCGTGTTACTTTTATATCTCTTGAATGTTATTTCGGTTAATTATGTACTGAGATGTCATAATCTCATGGTGGTGTTTTACCCTACGGTTCCGTTTTATGGTTCCGTAGAATCTAACGCAGAGCCTGAGTATGAACCCGAGGAATCAGCTCCGCCAGAGGGTTGACTTGCTGTGTTACTGTTCAGTGTTATGGGATTTGTTTCCCCCTATGTTATTTTCTGTATTTATTTTATCTGTCGGATGACTGTTTAATCCTTGTAAAGTTATGTTATATGTTTTAAAACAAATTCTGGTACTGAATAAAGAAAGACTTTTTATTTCTCCGCTGCGTATATTATTGTTGTACACTTATTGCATGTTATACACACTCTGAGCACTGGTCGATGGGGTGCGTGATCCGTGTGATCATCATCCCGGTGTCACGAACTCCACTAAAATAACACATGGGGGTCGAGGGCGCCACAAATATTGCCTCAAAGACCTGATTGGCTGATTTTAATATTTAGTTAGCTTCTAATAGCTCTGCTTTACGTCTTCTTGGGGGTTGCTCAAGTTGTATGGGCATTGATCTTGGGAGTATGCTCTTCCCAGGTTTAAGATTCGAATTTTGGGTGCAAACAATTACTAGGGACTACTTTCCTTCAGTGAAAATCTGATGATTTATTTGATCTGTTTGATGTGGGTGTGTTATGTGGGTCTAGGTTTAACCGGGTAAAAGGTATTACATTTGCACGGTCTCTGGGACTCGCAAAAAAGAAAAAATAGCTTTGCTTTATAGGGTTAATGACCTTAAAATTCCTATCTGACCCTTTCCTAGGTCACTTAACTGCTTTGTTCTGCTTTTAAATTCCTAAAATCCTTTTCTTTTGCTGAACAAAAAAAATCATGGTGTCCGGGTATGACAATACAAATTTTTTATTTTTATTTTTCAGCAAAGTCTATACCCCATGTTCTGTGTTCATTCGTTCATAGGGCTTTAGGATTAATTCTTTATTTGATGTGTCTTCGGTTAGGCTAATTCTGATCTTATGGCCTGCTGAACAGTATTTTTTGTACACAGCATGGAAGTCGCAAACAAATTGGTTTCTTAGAAGTTGTGTAGATATCCGAAACCTATGGGCATTTCAAGTTTTGATTTCTGGATCAATTGAGTTGCAATATTATAACAGTATATGATAAGTTTAATTTTATTCCATTGTTGATTCTGGTCATCATAGTTTCTAGTTATGGTTTTCAGATGAATTCGGGTGATATATGATATCTGCATGTTTTGCTACATGGTTATATCGCCCATATGTGGAGAGTTTTGTGGACTGACGTACTTGTCACATTTTTACTTAATATACTTTTGGTTTATTAAGATTGACCCAATGTATGTTGCCATTGTATGCTTTCACTTTATTGTTGATTATTTAACTCTGTAGTAGTCTGACGTCATAGGTTCTGTTAAACTGGTCTTTTAGTCAGGAAGTTGGTGCCCCTTGAATAATCTAAGTAAACAGTGATGTAGACCGTACCCCTTTTATACTGCAAAAAAGTGTTTTTCATTTTCCCCGTAGGTTTTTTTAACTCTACAAAGAAAAAAAAAATCCCAGTATCATCGTTAATGACTTCTAATTAGTTGACACTTTCAAGTAAGCAGAAAAACAAATTCCGGCTTCTGTTATAGAAAGGTTCTCTCCCTCCCTCCCTCCCTCCCTCCCAAGCCAACCCACTCCCCATTGACAACATCAAGCAACGACCATAAGTCGTCATGTCATCCCATGATGTGTTCCCTCCATCGATGTTATTGCTGGGACTTCATGCCACCCTTACCAGTGGTGCTTCCTCCATTGCATGTTGCATTTCACTGAAGTGCAATCTCATTCATTTCCTTGTTATTCTTATTATTTATGTTTTTATGTTATTCATTTCCTTCTTATTATTCTTTTTCCTTGTTTTTTTTCTCATCCCTAGATTCAGATCCTTCCATTTGTCTCTCCTCTACCTACCTTATTCAGCATAACTCCAAACACCACTTCACATTTAGATATTAGTTCAATGAAGAAAAATTTCCAAGAATTATGTTTTTTGTTTGCACTCTAGAAATCAAACAAGCACTTAGTCTAGGGGCTTATACTTGTTAACATTTGTTCACCTTTAAAAAAGAAAAAACATTTTTTTTTAGAGCTTATTGAGCATATTATGAGGTTCCATGGTATTTATTTGTGGATTACATTTATATTTTCTGTGACACTATTAGGGAAAATGCCATGTTGAAGATGCCGGATAATTTAAGATCAAGAGATAAATAGAGTATATTGGTTTTAGTTCTTACCATTTGGCAGTTCTGCTTTTGCAAAGGTTGCATCTTTGATCCCTAAAAATTGTTGTGCATGGTTTACCATATGTAGCGGCCAGCCGTTGAATTGGGTTACCCTTGACAATGAGATGACACGGAGGATGAGGTATTCTAAGGAGTTGTGCCACCTATTGCACCTCGAAGAAGTAATTTGATTATATCATATGATGATTATATGGCCCTGCAAGCTTTTTAGCCCTAAATTTGGACTGCCATGCCATATATTTCATAAAATGAGAGTGAAATAGTGTTGTACATGTGGTATTGCGGAAAGTAAGTGAGATTGTGATAAAAAGAAGACCTTGAAGGAGAAATTCCAAAATAAGTTATTAGGATAAGAGGGGATAGTGAAGGGAGTTGAATGAACATTCGAAAGCAAGTATTGGTGTTGACATATACTGTGTAATGTGGGGCTGTTCTCGGTAGACTATGACTGCAGGGGAAATATTTGTAAATGCATCTGAAATGAGGTGAAACTGAGGAGAAATTGAAATGCAAAAATGTGCAACAATTAGTTGATTATTTAGTTCTCGTCATTAGCGCTTAAGGTGGGGTTTGGATAGTAAGATGAGATGAGAGTTGAAAGTTGAAAGTTGGAACTTCGGTTTTAGATGAAAGTTGAATAAAATATTGTTAGAATATATTTTTTTAATATTATTATTGTTTTAAGATTTGAAAA
Source organism: Juglans regia (assembly GCF_001411555.2). NCBI lineage: Eukaryota > Viridiplantae > Streptophyta > Magnoliopsida > Fagales > Juglandaceae > Juglans > Juglans regia. Next base: position 27,754,537 of record NC_049903.1, read on the forward strand.
AGTTTAATTGTTTATTGTATTTTATATGAAAATTTGTAAAAATTGTAATGATGAAATGAGATGATATGAGATGTGTTGAGATGATTTTGGATATGATTTTGGTATCCAAAATGAGCTGATCATTCAATTTTAGGGAAGAATATCAATATCAGAAGTTTTATTCGGTGCTGCGTCAGTCAATACCTCAGGTTGATTTGAAGCCTTTCACATGGCTAAACTCGTGAGGTTGAAATTTGAATTGAAGCCTACAACCTCCTTAAGCAAAATCTTCCTTTTGACTAGTTGAAATAATTCTCAATGAACTTGATATTGAGAAAAAAAAGAGCCATTTGGATTAACGTATCTTTAGCTTTTATTCTGGCGCAGTATCAGCTTTTGCAGTTGGTGTAACTGCACAACATTGCCTGCAAGGGTAGAGAAATGACTGGAATAGTTGCTGGCCAAACCAAGAGCTTTCTGCAGTGTGCTTCTTATTTCCCCAGTTTCTCACTTTGTAATTTGGTTTATCAGAGATGTTCATGCTTCGTATCTTGTCACCTGATCTGCTGCTGTTGCGATGGGTTGCTGCTGGTAACAAGCCTTGGGCCGACTGAGCTGTCACATGATTCACATCAGATTCATCGTGACCATTGGAAAGCAACGGATCAGCTGGGAAATATTTGATTGAATCAGTAACAGCCAAGTCTTGTCTAGTGCGCCAAAATTCAAATTTCTGGGTCTTTTTTATTCGGTTGGCACTGATGGTATGAGGTGATTTAGGGTGTGTTTGGATGTTGAAGTGAGTTGAATTGAGTTGATAAAATATTGTTAGAATATTATTTTTTAATATTATTATTATTTTGAGATTTGAAAAAGTTAAATTATTTATTATATTTTGTATTGAAATTTAAAAAAGTTGTAATGATGAATTGAGATGAGTTTGTTAATCTTGGACACATACGAGGCCAGCAAAGGAGAGTGAGTCAGCCGAATTGTTGTCTGCTGCGGCATCCACAGAAATCTTGTTTTGCGGGTGAGTTGCCATTGATTCTGCGACACACTTGGTTTGCTAGAGTCAGCGCATCTATAGCACTGGATGATGGGAAATTTGACATTCAAATTGCCTTGTCCTAGTCATTACAAGCATCTAGAATTTCGTTCATCTTTTTGGCGGACATACCAAAGAATGGTGGCGTAGTTTTATGTTGAGCCTGTTACTTATTATTCTCAAAATAGCTTAGTATGTTTTAAATTCGTACTACCTAAGATTGCTCAAGTTTCTGATGCGTACAAGGGAATAGTAGAAATAGATTGATCTTAGTGGAGGTTTGGTGTTGTTTTCTCTTATTTGGTCATCACTTCGTCCGTAATGTTCCATCCATAATAATGTCTTTGGTAAACTAGAACGTTGTACGGGTGGAAATTTCCAGTAAGTGTTTTTTGTATGAGTAATGCTAGGTATAAGTTTTAAATAGACAAATTTTGTGTTAAGTCTTTTATAAGAAGTGGATTTCTTAATAAAGAATAGTTTTTTTTTTTTTTTATAATTTTTTAAGATGGAATTTACTTTTTTACAAAGGCTTGTTCTAGATTTATCTATTTAGAATTCGATGTATAAAAATAGAGTAATATTACATACAGTCGTGGAATGCGTAAATGTTGTGCAGTTGCTTTGAAAAATAGTGGAGTCTATTATTAAAAAATTAAATTTTTTTTATGTGGATTTTATATTTATTCATTTTTTTCAAAATGACTGTACGGCGCTTGCACACTCACGATTGTAAGTACCATTTCTCATAAAAATATGAGAGTGAAAATGACATGTAGGGCAGGTTTGGGGCACAAGACAAAATATAAAATTCTCATCTCATTTCATCATTACACATTTTTCAAATTCTCATACAAAATATAATAAACAATTCAATTTTTTCAAATCTCAATACACCTTTTTAAAATTTTAAAATAATAATAATATTAAAATATAATATTTTAAATTTTAAAATAAAACACAAAATTTTCATTCCATCTCTAAACCTGCCCGTAGTCTGCCCGTAGTTATCTTTTATTATTGTCAATGGATTACTATCGTATTTACACGAGAGATCAGCTGGGCTTTGGTCTGCATGATCTAATTGCTGGAACGGCCCCACAATCTGGACTAGCACAGCTCAATCCCCAATGCTCAAAGGCTTTTTATCATTTGGGCTAACAATTTCCTACTTAGTTGGGATATCTTTGATGTTTACTGCTTAAACTCTTTCATATTTTTATCAGTCGTGGTAGAGGATGGGTTCCGATAAGATTAAACATTTAAAAAGAAATTTATAATATTATTAAAAAATCGGTAGAAATGCTCAGGATCCAAAATGAGGACCCCAAGCATTTCTCTATTTTTATTGGTTTTGGGTAGCGAGGACAAGTCCCTTTCCACTTTCCAGAGACTAGAAGGCTCGCCGGAAAAGAAAAACAGAGATGCTAATAGGCAACATCAAGATTTATTCCTCCCCATACGGACGCAGAAGCAGGTATTATCCCAAATTATGTCCTGTTAAAGATTCACAAAGTTCATTTGTACGTCGAACAGTGCATATAGCCATATGGTATTTTGAAAGATCAAATAGCTCAAAACACCTACATTTCAACTACATTATCGATGATGACAATATATATTACACATGCACGTGTCAATAAAAGAATAATGCGGTTTTTTTTGTTTGTTTTTTTAAAGCCTCGAGCATCATTGATTCTTGGTGATACGAGCATCATCTAAATTCAACTAATGAAGACACTTTTGTCTTCAAAATGGCGACAAAAAGGCAATCAGTGTTCAGAAAAGGCCACGGGTGAGACCTACCTTTTTTTGTTTGTTTTTATTTTTACTTTGCTTTATTACATTTATATATAATTTACCTTGAAAATCCTTAAGAATACTCGTAGTCCCACCAAAAGCCTAATCCTTCCGAGGAATCACTCTGGACAAAGACGATCCCACTTTTGTCAAGCAGCTCAAAATACCACTGTAAATCACCACCGTTTATGAGTATGGCAGTATAGCACAAAGGATTGCATTCCAATGAGCGTTATTAAAGCAAAGGTGGGCCCCCAACTTGTCACATCCAAAGCACATTTCTTACATCGGGCCCCTCGTTTACTATGAGAAAAATACTCTTTTACCCATTTAATTTATCCATCTTATATATTTTTAATTTTTTTTATTTAATAATTAAGAAAGTTTTTATTAATGTATTGTTTTTTTTATTATTTTAAAATAAGAAAATATGATTAAAAAAATAAGAATAGCACCGCTCTTAGGACCAAGTATTGCCTAATTACAAAGGGTACACTTGTCAAGAAACCCCCGATCTACTCCCATTCCGATCTTGAAGAGATATTATTTTGCGGGTCCCACGTTGCCTAGTCTTCATCCTTATCTAACCCCATCTCTATTTTCCCACTTGTTTATTTTCTACATTTCCAGTGACAAACCAAAACTTAAGGACACTTGGAGGTGGTAAAACGCCCATCTGGAGATGGATATTAATTATTAAGTAGAAACTCTTCTATATATATACATGCATCATCAAAGAGGTTGACCCATTAGAGAAATAGATACAGAAAGCAAAGATGGTTCTGCTGGAGAAGCTTTGGGACGACGTTGTGGCAGGACCTCAGCCTGAGCGTGGCCTTGGCAGGCTCAGGAAAATCACCACCAAGCCCTTGAACATAAAAGGTACGCACGTGTGGTGAACGCAGTACTTTCATATATGTATTTTTATCTTTTGTTAGGATCATTGAAGTTGTGTGCGTGCATGCATCATTGCATGTTTATATATATATATATATATAATACTTGTGATGGATGGTCTTTAATTGCTTGGTGTTAATTTAGAAATTGAAGGAGAGGGGAGCAAGTTCCAGAGGTCGGCGTCGATACCGGCCAGCCCTGCGACACCAGTGACACCGGCAACGCCTTCGTCGACAACACCAGTTGCGGCGCGTAAGGACAACGTTTGGAGGAGCGTGTTCCACCCTGGTAGCAACCTTGCAACGAAGAGAATCGGTGGAGACATGTTCGACAAGCCACAGCCTAACTCTCCCACTGTCTATGACTGGTACGTACATATATATTAATTCAAGCATTTGCATGCAAGTTTACTCGGCAGAGCGTGATACCCACGCTCCTCCGGTGAGATTCTTTGGAATTTGGAAACAAAATATATAAACTCTAATTCATGGCAAGATCGGATCACAAGCTGCATCACACACCGATTATTTGACTACTTTTTGTGCAAATCTTTTGTTTTGCATGCTCCTCTTGTACAATCACGTTCTGAGATTTTCCTTTTTCGCCAGATTTTTTATACAAGAGTCGTTATCTATTTGTTTTTTTTTTTTTATTATTATTGTTAATGGATGGCTTGAATCTGACTGGTAAAGATGTGATGACAGGCTTTACAGTGGAGAGACCCGGAGCAAGCATCGCTGAGGTGTGTGGGGTTACCCAGGCTAGGGTTGTATGTATATAGCGTTTTATCTTTAGTTTACTGCAGGCAGTCTCGTTTCTATTGTATTTTGGTTACGTGCCCTCAACTAGGCTTGCTTTCTGAGTTGACTAGTGCGGGGGTTGTGCGAGTAATGCTAGGGTCTCCAACGGTGTGTTACCGTTTGTATGTTGATCTTGGTAACTCAGATCCATCTGCTCTGTAACGATGGTGATAGGCTACTTTTATTATTATTAATAATAATACAATAAAATATGTTGATTTTGAATTGTTTGTATTTTCTTGCTTTTAATTTACTTGGGAGATTTCTTCAATCCAGACAATGAGTTGAGAATATAATAGTTAATTAAATCTGGTACAGGCGTTTGAGAAAAAAAAAAAATCTAGTACAGGTTGATTATACAATGGGATTAGTTTTAAGGATAAGGACTACATTACCACTGCAATTTTATAAGAAAAATTGGACCCACATGCAAACACCGGATAAGGAGGCGGCCAGAAGAAAGAGGGACCATCTGGCATCTTGCTGAAGCCAGGCAGTTGGCCCATTCCTTGTCGATGTTGATCCCAAAATAAACGAAGACTTTTGCTGGCCTTGTGTGCGTGTATTTTACTAAATCGAACGTATATATCTGCTCTTATGCGCAACATCAACGTCAATAAAAGAAGAGGAACGGATAATAATGGATTAGAAAATAAAAATACGATGTCTACTTAGAACTACTCATATCTTATCTTGTGGAGAAATCTTGGAGATTCCGCAAACGTAATATATGTTTTTTATTTGGTTAATTCGTGTAATGGAATATGCATGGCTCTTAAAAATTTGTTTATACCTGAAAACAGCCCACAGCTAGTACCAAAACTACCATTTGAGCCGACTACTTGTATATTCTGACATGACCTCTCTCTCTCTCTCTCTCTTCTCTTCTCTCTCTCTCAACTTCTAATGGAATTTGTTGAACGAATGAATAAGGAAATGTGTAAAAACTGGGATGTGAATCATCATTGTACACAATTCATGAGAGTAAAAGAGTAGTCAGTTGTAAACACGTTTTCATGCAAGTCATGAGCCACGTTAACATATGAACTAATTGGGTGCGTGTGTTGTCGGTGGTTCCAAGCCACAGATTGCTTCAAAGCAAAATTTGACTGATCTGCGGACGTACATGAAACAATATCGAACCTTGATAAGTAGTAATAAGCTGGATGGAGACAAGTCGTTGTCCACTTTATGCATCTCTCGACTTCTTCAAACTCTATTATCTGAGATCTCCATTGATTGGGAGTATAATTATGTACCATAACTTTGGTAACCGAAGAGGATGAGAGAGCTTGTTCTTTAGGACAAACCCGTCACAAGATTCGAGTTCCACGACTTTCTCTCGTATGCCAGTAGCTGAAAGATTACAATTAAAACAGGAGGATCAATTTAGGAATCCAACCACAAACCAGAACATATGCCTAAACAACTGTACATAAAACTAAGTCTGAATGCTTCTTCTATGTTGGCATGAGTGCTTAAGGTTTGCAAAAGTATGAATCACTTATAAAAGAAAGATCTAGAAGTGATTACCAAATAGCCATTAATGAAGTTGTTAGGTACAAGTCCTGCCAAAGTTTCCTCCTCCCCTAAGATTTGCAACTTGTCTTTGCCTGGATCAATTATACGGGACATGGCCAGTGGAGAACTTGCAGAGGTCGAAAGGTTGATTTTTGAATGCAATTCTTTTACCAGGTGTATTGCTACTTCATCATCTTGGGTTGCAGTTTGCATGGCTACATACTATATTAACAGGCACGAGAACCAGTCCTCAGTAGAGAAGACACAATGCTTTACAATGTGATGAATTGAAATCAAATAAGGAAACAGGGTATAGAACTCAAAACAATAATACCACAACAAAAACATGAAAAGAAAAACAGGGTATAGGGTTTGGAAATAACACCTGGCACAGCTGTCTAATTGACAGGGTAGGCCTGCAGCAAAGGTAGGGTCTCTCCAAACTGGGTGTACTTTGTTCATCAAATGAAACGAGCATGAGGTTGATAGTCGACTGTAATAACAAAGAAAATATTCTACATGACAAGGAACACACTCTTTAATGCAACAGAGAGCTAGAAGCATTAAGTTTCAGATAAAAGAAAGAAAACAATGTCATAACCTAAGCCAAGTTGAAACCACAAATGGATTCTCAATTCCTTATCAGCCAAGTCCCAAGAAAATAATTCAACATACTTTACCTCATCATCATTTTTGTCTATGATACGTAGATAATCAACCAGTTTTGACAGGCGGCTGTTTCGAGCACTTTTACCATTTCCGCCACTCATACTGCCATATCGTGTGTGACTCCGCATGCCACCTTTGCCCCAGGCAAGCCTTTCTGAGCTGCTACTAACAAGTCCAACAGATGCACCCAAAGATTCTTTAGATTCTTTATTCACTTCAGAATCATTTTCATCACCACCTCCATCAGCACCAGCAGCTGCCAGAGAAGCCTGAGGAAATCGAGCCCCTCCCCATCTTTTGCTTCTTTTTGGTCTCACTTCAGTGTGCTCATCAGCAGAAGATGAATCTTTGCCTCCATCATTACCATTTGCATCCTCATTCTCATCAGATCCTTGACTTTCAGCAGCATTTCTATAGTTCCTCCTTCCTCTCAAATGAGCATTTCGATAGCCCCGTGATCTCCTAACAAATGCAACTGCAGTGGCTTTAGCCGTTGACCGCTTCTTACCCAAAGCTTCTGCTTGCCGCCGAAAAGTTTGTGCAATGGAAGCTTGAATCTATCAAAATAAAGCTAAATGACTAATGTATAGGTGGAAAAATAAGATGGCTAACAGTTGTGCTGGTCAACAATTATACGTGGAAGCCCAATCCTCAGATCGTCAAAATCAATGATATTGTACTATTCTATCAGAAGGCACTGTACTATTTAAAACAATAGAGGCTTGAGATTTTAAGGCATATCCCTGTAGTTTTATCACTGGCGTATGCCATGATTTTACATGAAAAACACATTATGTTCTCCTCATTTGCTTCCCTTTTTTTTATTTTTTTTATTTATTTATTTTTTCTGGTGACAATAAGGTTTTCCTTAAGATGCAATATTGGATCACAAAAACTTGACCCAAGGAACAATAATAAATGAACTTATGAACACCAAATAAATGGACAGGAGTAGCTGGGCACAAGGCTTCATTGCTGAACTTCAAAAACTATACCTGCTTATTGCGAGCCATTTCCTCATCATGGAAAGCCAGTTCCTAGGGCAGACGCACAATTTGAATGCATGACATAAGAAAATGATACTGTAAATCAAATTCTAATAGCGATGCCATATTGATTAGAATATACCTCTTCCTCGTACTTGTCAATATCTGGATACAAAGCAGCAATTAAGGCATCATAGTTAGGATCATCTCTTAAGGAGCGACGACTGGCACAATGGGTCCGGCAGGCAGGGCACTCATTGTTCCTGCAGTGAATAACAATTACCAATCTAAATAAGAAAATATTTTAGCTTACAGTTAAAATTTTTGAATAAACTCATGAGATCAGGACAAACAGCACTACCGGTGAAATTTGATCCCGGTGTTTCAATGAATCAAACATGCCCAAGAGAGATAAGAAGATGACATACCCCATCCGCATAGATTTGTCAATGCATTCCCTACAGAAGCGATGCAGGCATTCCATTACAGTTCTAGTTTTCCGAATGATCCCTACACATAAAAATAGGGAACAAATGATTATCCAAAAAAGAATAGGATAATAATTCAAAGCAGTGAACAATCAATGGCATCACATCCATACCATTTAAGAGATATGATACTTTATCCTATGGAGGTCAAGTATCTAGGTCTCATTTAAGAGCATGGGTTTTTTGTAAGTATTTCCTAGTCTGCTTGAAGACCCACATATCACTGCTACTTATGGATAAACACCAAAAAGTAATTAAGGAATAATAATAAACATCCAGTTAGAGTGCTAACAAAAAAGTTCACCTGTTGTTTACAAACAGAGCAAATCACACAGTAACACAAGTGAAAGGATCTAGAGTTCATAGACATGTCCCTATGATTTACATAGGCAAAGAGGAATCAAGCATCCAAATTCAAACATAGTCATTAACAAAGCAAATAAACTCACGGGTGTATTTTCTAGAAATAGGTCCCTGGATGGAAACCAGATAGAAAATAGATTAGTCTCCATATATCTACATCTAGAATAAGTTATCATGCAAAGATACATTTGATAGATTGTAACAACCTAAGGAAAACTCAAATCACACATAGGCATATACTTTAACAAGTCAATGTTACAATTGGAGCTCATTGGAATTATTGGAAAGGGCAAGAAATTCTCCCTCTAAACATTGAAGGATCTCATTCACCATTTTCCTATACTCTGTCCATGGCATTAAAATCTCCCACTTTATATCCCTAGCATTCTCATGAGGCCATTCCATTATAGGTGGCACAGCTCAAATCCCACACTTTTTGTCTAGAATTGGCTCTGATACCATTTGTAACGATCTAGGAAAAGCTCAATCCACATATGGGCTTATACTCCAAAAGAAATAATACAATTTTAGTCCATTGAAATGATTATAAAGGGCAACAATTTCTCACTTCTAAGCAATGTGGAATTTCATTCACCACCTTCTTCTACTCAATCTGAGGTATTATGTTGATGCCAATAGTGTTCACATGGTAGGTTCTATTGAAACAACAATTCTACAAGAAATTTCAGAAATATCAACTACCTGACTAGTGGGCATTAACTGAATGTTTATGGTCAAATGCACATATGTGGTGCTTTCAGACCATATTTATTTAATACTACATCAAACATGGACACCATATCTAAATAGAAGTGAGCATGCATCACCCTCTGGAAAGCAAATTAATAACCTTCCATATGGCTGTAGAAGAGCACCATATGCAACTATTTCTTATATTTAGCAAAAAATCACAAAATTTTACCTAGACAGATTGGACATTGTACTTCCTTACGTATATCTGACAGTTTCACTGCAACAAGTCTGCAAGGAAAAAGGAAGACAGATAATGTTACCATTCAACGTTAATGTTGTCTGCACTTCATACTCAAGTATGCTTTATAAAACTTACTGCCAGATATATAAACAATAAGAATTTGTATTTGAAACTCTGCAGAAAGGGAATGATCGACCTTCAGGTGAACCCCACTTCCCAACACCCAAACCAAAAGACCAACATCTTCTATTGCTTGTATTTCTTAATTAAATTGATATTATTATATCTTAGTAAATATAACCAGGACATGTAATCAAGCACCATGTAAAAACAACATGAATGGGGGAAAAAAGAAAAAAGTACCACAACTAAGCTGCACACACAACATATGAGATTGCGATCATACAGTCAGACATTTCAAAATGTAAATAGATATCATATCATTCTCGTGTTACAAACATAATTGAAGAAAGAAAGTATAAATTGCTGTTTTTTTCCATTAAATCTGTCTAAGATCACCTCAATTACGTGATACAACATGCAATTGATAATAATTTCCAAGTGAAAGAAATCATGTTCAAGCCATAGTTGCAACACTTAAATTGAAACAAGTTCTTGTATATTTTCACAAAAGCAGTTAGCAAGGAATCAGTATTTAATAAGATTTTATTACAATGGAGCAGGTTAATAGCTTTGTGTAAACACAAAATTTGAGGGGAATGTGGTCCTTAAGGTATAACCAAAGAATTTTACTATTAGGATAACACAGAGAGAATAAGACAAATGGCGTAGCTTCCAGCAAACAGTATTTAAGAAAGTCGAACCCCTGTTCCAAGATGGAATTTGGAGGAAAGGCTTTCCTGAAATGCCAACCTGAACCACACTATCAACACAGGTGTTTCCCACAAATAGAACATTCAGGGCCCAAAAGTCCCTCTGGGTCGAACTTGTCGCTCACCTGAATGGTAACAGATTACAGAAACAAATGTTCCCTTATGCTGTTAATACGCCAATCAAGACTGACATGTAGACTTACATTAGCAGCTTGGTGTTGCAGTTTTTCAGATTCCAAAGGCAGCAGTCTCAAAGTTTTAGCAATCACTCATGATGCAAAAGTATGAATTTTCTAGAGGGCAAACCCATCTTAATAACTATGAGTCATGTTTTCTGAGCGAAACACTGACTCATACATTCCGATAAAACCGTGAGGATTACATGTTAGGTCAAGCATACAAAAACCAGAGAGGAAGACTTTGCATGTTATAACTATTTGACATGTCCAGTAAATATATAAAACAATTAACATGTTTCAATATCCCAAGATCTAGAGATATTGTTCAAAAAAAAAATTGGCATCTCAGATTTACAAAATATACACCAGGAATATGGATGAATATGAAAATTTCGCATATGGGTGGCTCTCAAACCTTTGAACGCCAATATAGAGTTCTTGGGAAAACATCTATCAATTCACTGTTTAACATTGTCTAGTACTGCATCACTATCAAACCAAACAATTCACGTGCAAAAGATTTACATAACCCATCTGAGGTTTCAGACGAATTAAATTTATGGTCAGGACAACATTTAAAGTTTTCCCAACAAATAGTGGATCGCAGTTAATGGAAACTCCTGTAAACAAAAAGCACCATGGTTCCCAGGCTTGGAATTGAAATAGAAAACGTAATAATCATCATCACGCAAGTGAGCACCATAACAAGCCTTCATAGCTCTCCAAAATTTTTCATCACCAATAATCAAGAACAAAACGGCCAGTACAGGAGGTCTCCAATGATAAGGTGTCCATTTTAACCAACTCCTCGACCAATCTACGTGGATCATGTCAGAGCAATACATGACTAAATGCAATCAATACCAGGATGCAATTAAAAGATCCCTGATCAGCAGCCCCATA